>NC_089887.1:307500-607500 GCF_040182565.1 Anser cygnoides | reverse complement strand
CCCCACGAGTGTCCACAGGCATGAGCAGAGCCCCCAGGAGCAGCCTCGTGCACCCGGAGCCCCCGCAGGGCTCGCAGGGCCCCTGGCAGCAGCGCAGCCCCACGGGCGCCTCGACCCCGCCGGTGGTCCCGGGTGGGCGGCTGCCAGCCCCCGGAGCGGTGGCGGTGCCCGTGGGGCCGCCGGGCTTGCTGCAGGGGACACCGGCAGCAGCAGCAGTGTTTAGTGGCAGGCACACATACGATTATTAATCTTCTTTTTTCCCCTCCCTTCAGAAACTTGCAGACGAAATTAATACATAAATTACAGCCTGGAGTGAGCTGTTATAAATAATAGCGCATGGGCTTTGATTATTTACATTTTTATGGAATCTGAACTGATCAAATATATAGAAGTCACCAGGCACATGGGAGAATTATGTCGTGTTCAAACATGATTTAAAGGCCATGCAAGAGGGACCCTTCCCAGGGAAGTGATCAGGCAGGGCTGGTAACTCTTGACCAGATGAGCGATGTGCAAACAGCACAGAATAAACCTCAGCCCTCTGAAACTTCAGGAAGAGCAGGAGAAAGCAATAACTACACGTGCAATCAACCCTTCAAACACCCCTTTGTCTCCCTCTCAGTTTGTTGTGAGCAGGGGTGAGGTAATGAATGTTTTGGCAACAGCCTTACTCAAAACCTAATAAAATTATTCAGGATTCTGTGAGGAGCCTTGGAAATAGAGGCTGTCCTACAGCAGCAGCAGCGTGCGACAACAGCAGCCGAGCTCTGCATTTTGGGGTTGATTTAAAACCTCATTCGTTTTTCATTAGCTCAGAATTGCTGCAGACGAAGGTTCATTTTTACTACGTGCACAGAACGCGAACGAAAATCTGGATTTTGTTTCTTCCATTTGCTCGGCGTACGAAGCCACCCGATTTAGGGACGAAAGGCGGTATTTACTTCCCATCACCCGAACGTGACGGAGAGCAGGAGCTTCTCCTTGCCCTCCACACCGCCCTTCCCAGGGCCGGGTCCCGGCTGGGGGCTGCCCCCGGACCCCCTGCCCCCGGGGAGAGCGGCCGGCTGGCTGTGCTGCTGCCCCTCCCGACACTGCCATTTACAGAATAATCACACTCCATTCACATTTCCAATTACTTTACAGTTCAGGCTGAGAAAAAAAAATACTCTGCTGATTAAAACTGCAATAATTAAAATTGAGGCTTTGTGCTGCTTCTGCCTTTTAAACATTTTACAAACTCTCGCCTAAATTTCCAATTTCAAAGCTCCTCTCAGGGTCCCAATTTCATGGCTAATTTGTGGAGCCACTGCCTGTGTAATCGCGGGCGCTGCAGGCGGTGGGCAGGGTGCGTTCAGCGGGCCGGCAGCGCCAGCGGCCAGGTACACCGAACGGCCGGCGTCACGCAGCCCCGGAGCCGTTTCTTCACCTTCTGCCTTCTTTTTCCACAGGAACCAGGCGCTCGCTGCCATGCGCCGCGGGATGGGTGTGCGAAGGGGCTGCTCACCGCCTGCCCAGCCCCGCTTTGGCTGCACGGGGCAGCCGAGGCTCAGCCTGCCCCTCTTGTGCCCCAGCCCCCCGGCCTGGGCCAGCTCCTTCCCGTCGTTTCGGGGCGCCTGGGGCCCACACATGCCCTCTTCTCCGAATGGGAGAGGGCTGGGGTAGCAGCATGTACGTTGTGCGCAAGAATAAATGAGAATGGATTTTAATTATTTCTAATTGAGTCTCTAGAATTCAGACAACTTCCAAATTAACACCAATTAACATAGTATACTTGATATCCCATAACATTTAATTAAACCTCTTAAAATAAAATCTGCAAAGCTCCCCTTCAAGCTTCACAGAGATGATCCCATCAAATGCTGCACCTTAAAGGTATTTAAATAAAATCCCATACAAGCAGCAGATCCAAAGCCTACAGCAGGGAAGCACAGCAAAGAGTCGATCAAGGTACTGCTGTTAATGAACGGTGCTGATTAGTCAAGGCAAACAAGCGGGGCACGAATCTGCCCGGGGCTTGCAGCGGTCCATCAGGAGCTGCGCTGAGTGCCTCCCGCCTCCCTCGCCGGAGCCAGCGGGTGCTGGATGCGTGGTGCTGGGGGGGTGCCCTGTGTGTGCTCCGCCACCGCCTCACAGCTACCCGGAGTGTCCCCTGGTACCAAAAAGTGATGAATGGGCCCCATTTAGCTTGATCCCATGGCATCCGTGCACGGGTCTGCCCACAGCACGCGCACGTTGCTGGAGGCTGCAGCTCACATCTGGCATGGCGTGTGCGTGCTGAGGTGGGCGCCAGGCGTGCTGCCCACGCGCAGGTACGCGTCCCCTTCAGCTCCTCGTTTGTTACATGGCATCGCCTCAACACCTTCCGTCCTCGTAGCGTAAGACAACTATGTGTGACCAACAAACGAGATGCAGCTTTGGAAATAAATATCTGGTTGGGAACCAGCTGAATATCTGCTAAAAACTGGTATTTTTCTGCTCGTCGCCATCACAGATCACAGCCCTTGTAATTTGCTACACACAAATCTCTGCTGGATGTACATTTCTCGTCCCTAACCTGCATCTAAGGCAGAATCCAGCTGTGCAAAATCATATTTCACTTTATTTAGTGTCATGGAAACCTTTGCCTAGACAACAAGAGGCACAATGCCTGCCTGCTGCAGGGGAAGCTGCCACGAGCCGCCGCGAGGCAGCGCACGCGTCCCTGCGGCCGCCCCCGCCTCGCCCCATGGCCCCCCCAGCCTGGGCTCGTGCCCTGGGACGCTCGCGGTGCTTGCGCTGCCCTGCCCTTGGCCTCAGCGGCGGGGCTGGGAGGCCTGGGGGGGGTCTGGACCCCCCGAGGTAGGGACCATCCGGGAAGCTGCAGAGGGAGGGAAAGAGAAGCCGATAAATACCAGGTAATGGAGACAGCCGGGGTTGCTGGGAAAGGCCTGGTGTAGCGTCATCAACAAATAAATTATAAAAACCTGACGAACTAACACCCAGCCTCCCCTCCGCTTTGACAGGCTGCTGACCTCCAGCTCTCAGCTGCGGCTAGGGCTAGGAGATGAAAATAGCAAAAAACACCAATTAAATATTAAAACTCAGAAACGTAATGCAGACCAAGAGAGGGGAAGGGAGCAACCATCAGCCTGAAAGGGAGGGCTGAGCGCTAGAACCAGGATGAACAGGTTTTCACCATCCGCAAGTAATAAGGACGATTCGTATCGGAGATTAAAGAAGAACTTCCAAGCTCATTTATAATGAAAACATTCAATGCTAATGACAGTATAAAGGGTGCGATTGAAATCCATTTACCTTTGGGGGGCTTCTTGATCACTTATTTCTGACATTTGTGTGCCTTTCAGTTCCTCTGAGCCTGAGTTTGCCCCGTTTACATGGCACGGCCTCGCCCGCCCGGTGGAGCAGAGAGCCAGCGCCGCTGGGCCGCCAGCACCGCAGACCCGCCGGAGGAAAGTCAGCAGCAAACCCAGCAAACTCAAAGGTTCCTCGTGGAAATCAGGCTTTTAATTAGGCGAAGGAGAATCAACCTCCTCAAAGACAGAAAGGAAATCAGGGTCTTTAAAAAAGGGATTTAGCCAGGACATGTTCTTATTGAACGCGGAGATCAAATCTGCTTTGAAGCACGAGCAGGCGAGGAAGTTCCGCCCCCCCAGGCACGCAGAGCTGGACCCACGCCGAGGCCTGCGAAGTCGTCCCCGGAGGCGATGCCAACGCCAGGCCGGTGGCTGCCGTGCCAGTGCCGCGAGGTGGGCGCCATCCCGCAGCGGGGCCTGCAGGGCCGGGGCCGCCCCGCTCCATGTGCCAGCCCTGGATCCCCCAGGGACCCCACGGCCCCCCGGGGTGCTGGGCCTCCCACGGGCGCAGGGGGCATCTCGCGGCGGGGCAGCCCACGCTGCCACCGCTGCACGGCGCAGAAGGGACGGCCGAGCCCCGCACGCTGGGATGTCTTCGTCTGTCCAGGGGGCTCAGCCTGCCCCTAGCTCCATGCCCCCCGGAACCGCCGCGGAGCGTGTAAAGGAGAGGCAGGGGCTGCGAAACGCTGCACCGAGCGAACGCACTGGGGGACCCTCGCGAGACGCTCGCCAGCATTTAATGCATAGACAAAGTGCTGAAGTACAATAAATCAATGATGCTCTCCGCTCTGTTTACAGCTTTCACAGCACTATGCACAGTTCTGCTCCCCAAAGCTGTTGCTTGACCAGACTTCAATGGATGCTTTTCAAAGTGATTTAAAAGGTGATTTTTAAAAATCACATGACAACAAGAAAAGTACTTACGAACAAAGCCCACAGCAGGGATGTGACAGAGTGCAATGAAACAGCTTTCCTCCAGCCGCTCTCCATCCCTGCTTGACTGGAGAAGTCTGTAGGGACATTTACAAACTTCACTGTAAATAAGCTGTAAATTAGAGAAGACCTCAGCTGCTTCGTGTTTCCACTGGATCGGCGCTCCCCTGCAGACCCGGGCAGCCTGTGTCAGTGGGACGTGCTGGGAGCCCAGGCTGCACGCCTGAGGCACCGCACGCAGACCTGGGCCACCGGCAGGGACCCCGGCCCTGCGGCACAGCATCCCCGGCAGTGCCACCACGAGCAGGGGGTGCTGCCGTCCCCTGCTCTGTGGGGCCGGGCTGGGCAAAGACAGGCCCCGCATCCCACTGCCGCTGAGAATGGGCTGAAAAAGTGTGAGCTACGAGACGGGTGATTTGGGAACATCATCTGCACGGTTTTCCGCACTGTCAGGCTGACTGACAATTTCAGAGAGATGTGGGGAAATACCTGGCACAGGGCTTTCAAAACCTTGCAGACAGCTGCCTTGAACCTGTCGGCCTGCAGGACAGAAGCGAGAGCTCCCCGTGCGCGCACACCGACTGCCCTGGTGCTGTGCCCAGCGGCCCCGGCCCCGCAGGAGCGCCGCTGGGCTGGCGGCAGGAGCTGCACGACGCTGCCCAGGCCACTGCTCATGCAGTGCAACCACAGGCAGATCGGTACTGCATGGCCTTTAAAGTGTTATCACACCTCAGAAATAAGCATAAAGGTCAAAATCATTAGTGTTGGAGTTCTGAATTAAATCCACTGCAATTAGCCTTGAAAAGATAACTGGAGATTCTGTTAAGATAACAGAGCAGGTATCTTCTATAATTGATAATTACTAGGTGTACAGACATGTGCACTTGCTTTGAAAATCATAATTGTTTCTCATTTGAAGAGATTGCTTTATTTTAATGGTCTGCAATTATTTTTATTTTAGATGTACTGGTGCCAACATCTGCAGCCTCAAACCATCCCGTTTCTACACAGCATCACTGCAATTTGCTGCTTTTTTCTCCTTATCTACTAGAGGATCTTATTGATGTTGTTGTAAGAGAAAAAACTGGGGCTATTTCCTAAACTGTGCAAGCAATTCATACATCAAAAGCACATTTGTGGATATTTTATTTTTGATCCAATTTTGCGTAAGCTTCAGGTATGCCCAGAATATTTGCAACAGTGTCTATTTGCTGCTTCCCTCATTTGCTGAATGCCAGCTGGAAGCCAAAAGCCCACAAGCCAGATGAGGCATTTCAGGACAAGGTGGGAAGGGAGAAGCGTGCCCAGCCCCTGGTCCTGCTCCATGTGAGCAAGGCTGCGTGTGGCAGAGGGGCGCAACAGCCGCACACAAGCCTCTGGATGCTGCATCAGTCCCAGCACATCCCAGGGGTCTGCATTAAAACCTCACCACCTTTTTGTAACTGAGGGCAAGAGACAAACACAACTCCCCCCTGTCACAGGGAGACTTCAGAGCATCCTGAAGTCCAAATGGAGAATCCCCATATGCTTTGAGGCAGAAAACCTTCTTTCAATACCTTCTGAGTGACTCCTGCTTCTCCTGCAGGCCAGCAGCTTGCACCAGGCTGCCGGCGCAGCAGGGATCTCTTCTGTCCCCTAGCTTCGCCCAGGGCTTCAGGCAGGAAGGAGCGCGACACCACGTACCCGGACTGTCATGAAATGCAGCGGCACGTCCACCTGCGCAACGCAGGCTTAAGAATTATTTCATCACTGCTGAACAGGACGACTTTTGTTATCTCTGCTTTGCGCTGTGATTGCCAGAGACACTGGGTCTCTGGGCAATTGCCACTTTGGCTGATAGCATCCTGATATTATGGCCTTAAACAATCAATGAGCATCGATCGTGTCATTAGTGCACAGCCTGATCAGAAGAGAGACAGGACCTGGGAAGTCTCTGCATTTCCTACAGCACAGAGCTTATCTCCTTCCACGAGGACAGATCACACGCCGCTTGCACCAGTGAATAAAGCATTCCCCTTTCTTCCAGGTCTGTACAGCGGCACTGGGAGCAGCAGCAGGAGCAGGGCTGCCTGTTAGACCAGCCTCTGGCTCCCATCTGCCCGGCTGTGCTCAGTGCCCCGGCTCCAGGGGCTGTGCCCCTTGGCCACCGCCTCGCCGCACCCCCGGCAGCAGGAGCGGGGACAGCCCCGCGCTGCCCTCGGGCAGCTCCCCTGGGCTGCACGCTCCCTGGAGAGAGGCTGAGCTGTCATTAACCAGGAAAACGGCGATTTGCTTAAAGTGGGCATGCTTCATCAACGCTGAGAGAAGCCCGTTATAATTTCATAATCTTTAATGCTGCCTGATGACAGCAATACATCTTTGTTCATTACTGCAGATAAATCGGGTGTCACAGGCCAGGTGTGTTGCACTCAGAGAGGCAGCGAGAAGAGGGACAAAGGGGCTAAAATCAGCAGCCAGCTGCTCCTGACCCCCAAGACCTCCTGCAGAAGCAGCCCAGGCGCTGCCAGGCAGCAGGGACACGGCCACGACCATCTGCTGCGGGCTCGGGAATGAACTGGCCAAGACTTCTTCACCCTGCTCCAACCTTACTAAGAGTTAAACTTGCTGCCAGATACTAAAATTAGTTCTCTCTCTCTCTCTGCAAGCTGTATGCAAAGCTTAAAAAACAGCCAAAAGGTGATCACGGACTTGAAATTGAGGTGTTCAGGGAGATGAAGCTGAGCTGTGGCTTTGTAGTTACTGACCAAAAGATTGTTCTTCCATTTACTCCACAGCAAACCACCCCGCTCAGGTGTCCTGGCATCACGTTGGGTACCAAAAAGGCACATCTGGCTCAGGCCACACTAAAGCATTAGGACCAAAACAAAGCAGAAAGCCCAGAGAAGTCTGGAAATCCATCACAGATTCCTTTGTGCCTTTTCTGACAACTTCCTAGGCCCACTCAGGTTTCACATGGAGAGGACTGTCCATGGCAAACCTGAAAAATTCTTCCTTTAGCCTTCCTTTCTTTTAATCATCATAGGATGCAAAAGATGCTTTCTTTTAATCCTTTTGAGAGGATGCAGGAAAAGGGAGCCAAGCACCTTGGTCCCATGAAGCAGTCTCAGCGCACTGGGGCACGACGGAGCTGGGCCGGGACAGTCCCGCTGCTGGCGGTGGGGGCTCGGTGCCGCTGCGCCCGCAGGGACCCGCGCCATGGAAGGACGCGGCTGGAGGGCACGCGGCAGCACACACGGGCTCCCGCAGCTCCCAGCACAGTGGCACGCTTTGCCAGAGGTGCTGTTGTGTGCAGAACTACCCCGTCTGTTTGCAATGCGCAGCAGTCAGGTTTTATTTAAATATTTGCTCTGCTTATGCCAAATAGTTGTTCAAAATCTTTGGGGACATTAATATTTATGCATGAGTTTTGAGTAAATCTGTTATGATTGAAAGGTCTCGCATAATTGCGGCTCACAGCCGCTGTCCAGGACCCCTCAGAGCCCACACAAAGTGGCAGGATGGAGCCGTGCCACAGCCAGCCCAGCGCTGACCTTTGCGAGAGCACACGCGGGGCCGCCCTCCGCACCCGCAGGCGACGAAGCCACCAGCCGCTGTCACTGCACCACGGCCAGAGCCGTGCCCACAGCGCTCCCGGCCTGCCCTGCCCCTGTCCCGGCGCCCCACCAGCAAACACCAGCAAAAGCCCTGGGCTGGCAGGGGCTGGCGTTTCGTCTTTTCTGGTCCCTGCACGCTGCAGCCCAGCTCAGGGACCTGGTGCCCGGGTGCGAGACAAGCAGCTCGTCCTGCCAGCCCGGCACATGCTGCGGCCACGCAGCCCCCAGCCCCCCCCAGCCGCATCCCTGAGCCCGGCCGTGCTGCGGCCAGCCAAGGTGCAGGGGTGGGCACTGGGTGAATCCTTCACACTAATTGCGGCACCGCACAAATAACTCAGGCTGCGCCGAAGCCCTCCTCTCCCTGCCGGTGACGGGGAGCCGTGCTCTTTCGCCCAGGGTAGGCTGTGATTAAAGAATGATTCATGTTTCACACGGAGGGTCCCTTCAGCAATCCGTCTCTTGAATTAGTTTCTCCTGTGAAGAGGTAACTAAATCACGGCGGCTGGCAGCGCGCCTGGCCGGACAGTGTCACACGGAGGCCTCCTACCAACAGCAGGTGATTAAACGCTATAATCACCGCTGCTGAGGGGTGCCTTTTTTCAGCCTGACAGGGATTTATCACGGGTGTGTTGCTGACACAAATGCAGTTCGGGGAAGCGGTGGCAGTATAATTATTCTGCAAATATAATTAGGTACAGATGTACTGAATAAGTAATACTAAAATATATTTATTTCCCACTATTCTCCTGACTCCTGCAGCCCATTAAAATGCATTATTATGATAATTTGTCAGAAAAATGACAACATTTATTAATGCATTAAAGTTAATTCCTAGTAAATTAGTAATTGGCTAAACAACGACACTCAGATTACTACGCCAGGGCTTTTAGCGAAAGACAGAAACGCAAGACGAAAACAATTTGTTTTCCATGAGTTCTCCCCCTCTCGGTGGAAGCTGCGGTTCGAGGCTGGTGACAGCAGGTGCTGGGGCTCAGGGACCCACAGCGCCCAGCACCGGGGCAGCTTTTGGGGGCTGGCAGTGCCACCTGGGAGACCCCAGGCTGGTTTTAAAAACTTCCCCAAGCGCGTGCCAGCAAGCAGCTCCAGCAAAGCCACAGGCAGAGCTGTCAGAGCCCAGCAAACAGCTGCCCTCATTCCTTGACGTCCGTTACTGATTTCTTCACAAGACGCAGGGGACAAGCCTGCGGCTGTTGCGTTCCCCTTTGTGTGGTTAGGACAACAAGGGAGAAGCTGGCACCGCTCGCTCAGCCCCTGCTGCTGGTCCTTTCAACGAGTTCCTTGCTCTTGCAGGTGCTTGGTGCAGCACGGGGAGCGGGGTCAGGCTGGAGGGACGAGGGGACATCCCAGCAGATGCCTGGCTGTGCTGGCAGCGCAGGAGCTGCCAGGGGGCTGTGAGAGCAGCCGGCCGTGCCAGGGGAGGCGCAGCCGTGCCATCTGTTGGACTGTGTCCTGCTGCCCCACTCCACATCCCCGTGCACACCCTGGGCTCCCCAGCTGGGCCCTGCAGCCAAACTGTCAGCATCCTGCTCCCCAGCTGGGGCTTCGCCAGGGCCAGGGCAGGCCGGGACCCTTCTGAAAGAACTGCGGCTGCAGAGCGCTTCCTGATTCCCAAGCCCATTACAGAAAGGCCAAAAGAAGGGGCTTCCGCTGAATTCATTCATCGACAGACCCCAATGCTGAACTGAAACCCAGAAAATTATGTAAATTTTCATGCACACAACTAGAAATATTTATTGCAAAAGATAAATGCAAATATGCATTCGCACCGTTGCTCCTGGCTGTCTGGGGCCTTTACGCTGCCTAGAAATGTGTCCTTAGCAGGGCTGTTTGGGTTTTAAATGTTGATGTCATTTCTGTTTGAATGCAAAGAGCTTCAGCTATTTGTTACGTCCAGCTCCTCAACCCTAGCTTTCCATCTTGTTTATTATACAGAAAATAACAGTGATGTATGAATCATCTTCGCCTAGCATTGGAAAGGGAATTTCAATTACACTTTCTTAAAACATTCATACAACGTAAACTCAAATTCTTAGAAACATTTGTGAAATGCAACCAGAACATCAACAACAACAAAAGCAAGACAGGAGCTTGCTGAGGATTCCTCCCTCACCGGCACCTCAGCTTGCAGCTGCAATTAATGAGTCTTTGAAAGCAAAAATGCTTTGTCTGTCTTCAGTTTTTCATGTAACCAAAGCAGTTGTTTGCAACACCAAAGCGAACATTACAGCTGCACTTTAAGCACAGTTATCGTACCAATCCACAGCGGTCCTGTAGCAAGAAATCAACATGAACGCTACCGAGGCACACAGTCCCCGCGCCTCCCGCCCCAGCTGCACTCGCAGAGCTCACTGGGCCCTGGGGACAGCCGCCCCCAAGAGCTCTCCTGATTTTCTCCTCTCTTGCGTCATCTTCCATGCAACGCTGTTATTGCCAGAATACTTCCAAGTGCGTGCGTTTTCCAGAGAGCGGGCACGAATCTCACCCCCTGGGCTGCCGTGACGCGTGGCTCAGCTCTGCCCCCACGCAGCTCGGCAGCAGGGCCCCGGCACGCGGCTGTCCGGGCAGCATCGCCCCAGCAATGCCCATGGCACAGCACGGCACGGCACACCCCACCGCCACCGTGCCTCCGGTGAGCTGAGGTTCAGGATCCCAGCCATTTCCCATCATCTGGAAATAACACAAAGCAGTAACAATAACACCCCCCCCCCAAACACTCTGCTGGGTGCATCTCAGGACAAGACCTGTCAGAGCCCCCCCACGCTTTGCCTGCTCTGGGTTTTGCCCTCTCCCCCCAGGGCACAGCTGCCTGGCAGCCCCGCACCTTGCTCCCAGGGAGGATGCTGCGGGCCCAGGTGTCTGCCAGCTGATTAGGGATGACATTTGACTTCACCACATAATAAAAGTTTCCACTTATGACCTTTTCTACATGTATTCCATGCGCTCTAAGATTTCATTCAGAAAGGTCATCAACAATCTTTTATCACCAGCAGCAGCACGCAGATGCTATATTTATCATGCAGAGCTGGCACTCGGGGTTCAGACAGTGCCAAACTTTAGAGAGGCAGAACAACTAAATTGCAGAGGGGGCTTCGAAGGCGAGAAGACTTCTCTTCACAAATTGCTTTTCCTGTCTGCTAACGCTGGCTGCTCACGGACAAACTCATGAATCACAGGAGCGTGGTGCGGTGACAGCTGGGATTTGGAAGCAAAACAAGGGGGCCAAGTGCCCAGCGTGTCCCACAGGGGGGGCAAGCACAGCAGCACGCTGGGGATTCAGCCACCAGTTTCCCCCCAAGCACGCCCCAGTGTGGGTTTCTGTAGGGACCAACCTCTCCCCCCCCCCCCCCCATAACAAAATACCTTAACTGAAATCACAGCCGCAATTATCGCAGTCTGCGCCTGGTAAAGTCACTAGGGATGGACATGTTGGCCCCGTTCCTTGCAATTACAAGTGTTTCACACAACATTAAGTTTCTAAGAGCAGACGCTTTTGCAGTGCACCCTACAAAATGAAGATTAGTGGACTTGAAACAAGCTGCCAACTTCACTTAATTAAAACTCCACTTGCTCTGGGTGCCCAAGAAGTTCTCTTTCCTCCCAGGCCATCGGCTGGGCATCGCTCCCGCCTCAGTGTCCCCACACCCCCCTTGCACTTTGTAGCAGCTCCTGTTTTGTTTGGAACTGCATTTTGTTTTCTCCCAAGGTATCTGTGAATCATGGAAATGTCAGCTGCACAGCCTGGAGAACATGACCCAATTATCCGAGCCTTGCAAACAGGCACCCTCAGTGGAGCCGAGCCTCCACAGCCCTCAGCTCCAGAAGCAGCCAGGAAGAGCAACAAGCACAATCAGTGCAGTTAATCAATTTCTCTTAATGAAAGTGCCAGTCACAGGCTTCTGATTTGGGCTAAATAACGATTTCCTCCCTGTCTCCTCTCCTCTCCTTTCATACATGGGGTCTCATTAAAAATCCACCAGCCACAGGGAGAAGGAGAGAAACAGGTAAAAAGAGAGGGTTTTTAGTTTTGCATTTGATGTACAAAAAAAAGTTAGTGGAAAATCAAAGGTGACAAGGACTTGGCACTGCACCAGCTTTTAATTTGGTTAAAAACAAACCGCCCTGGTTGATAACCCAAGGCACATCGCAGGGCAGCATCATCCCAGGTGTCAGAGGTTACTGCTCTCATCAAATATCAATCCAGTGCAGCTCCGGCGAACTCGGAAAGCTCATTTTTCAGTCAGTGACTTACCTAGGAAAATAAACACAGCCTTTGGGTATGCATTGAAAGAGCAGCTCAGCGGGAAAGCTGTGTGCAGATTTTTCCCTTGTCTAAAGAAATCCCCTCCTTCGGGCACTGCCACCTCCAGAGCAGCGAGCTGGGGGTCAGGCAGGGAAAGCCAGGAGCACTTTCAAGATCCGGGGCTTGCTGCGCAAAGCAGTGCCGTCCTTTTGTCGTAGGACCCCCAGGCTTGGGGAGGAGCACCCAGGGGTGCCCATGCACCCGCAGGGCTGGCAGCCCGGGGTGTTCGCTGCCCTGGCAGCTGGGAGAGGTCCCAGCACAGCAGGGCCAGGGCCACGCTCCCCAGCTGCCCGCCACAGGTCTGAGCCCCTCCATGCCTGCGGGGGCCTGGCTCTGGCCTGAGGCCTGCTCCTCACCACCACCCCCAGGCTCTGGTTTCCCTCTGGCTTCCCCCAAACGCAGGGGAGGAGAGGAAGGTACAGAGCCTGGGCAGGGCAGGTAGTGCTCTCCCTGCAAAAACCCACTGCTCTCTAGTGTTCAAAACAGGGCACTCTGCTTGCAACAACAGTTTCGAGAGCGGAGCCCTGTGCTCCTGCAAGAACCCACGCACTTACTGCTGTCTCTGCCACCGCGGCCCCCAGGACCTGGCTGTGTCCACGGAGGGATCAGTCTGAAGTGTTTGTTAAGAGCAGGACTCCGGCTCCCCACGCCCATCAGCAGGCGCTAAGGAACACCCCCTCATACGCTGTGCTCGGTTCTATTGCACCTCTTACCCCCAAAGCTGCAGCCGTGCCTGAAACACTGCAGCCCGCTGGGGCTTCACCTCCCGCCCCCTTCTCCAAGCCGCCGTAGGACAACGGGGCTGTAGGAGCACCATGCCCAGTGCTCGCCACTGACCTCAGCCGCAGCACCCCTTCTGCTCACTGGGTTTCTGCCTTTCCTCCAGCAATGCTACGAAGGCACAAAACTTGTGAACTGCTCAGAAGGTGACAGTGAAGGAAATGTTTCCTTCCTGAATCACGCTTGGGAGCCAGAAGTCCACCTGGTGAGTCAGTGTGGCTCCACTGCAGTCAACAGGCTGAAGGGCACATGGCTGCCACATCCCTCCCAGACAGGCAGGGAAGAACCTTTGCTGTCTGCCAGGGAGCTCCAAACATTTTTTTCATTTCCATTTTTAGTGGAAAGCAGCTTGCAGCTGAATGTGGAGTTATTTTTTTCATGGGAAATTCCCAAACACGTGATAAAACACAAACTGGCAACATTAAAAAAATAAAAAACCCTTGGCTTCCACTGATGTGCTGATTGCAGGTTCAAAATCTAACTCACTACGCAACCTACCTGGCTTTCCCTCATTTTTCAATTCCTGTTAAAATATCTAATCAATCGTCAAAGAGACGATCATCCCTGGGAGAAAGCAGTGAGAGCACAGGTACGTAAACTGCAGAGGGTGCAGGGGAAAGCAGCGTCCCTGTCCTGGGCACAAGTGCAGCTGCCAGGAGGGATTCAACAGGTGAGGCAGCTCCAAGGGCTGCACCTCGCGGCAGCCTGGTGTGGGGTTGATTCCTTCCTCTTGCCCCTGCCCTCAAGGCAAGGACCTTGGGTCCCTGCAGTGCTGGTCCCTCACTGCGTGGTAGGGCCCACGTGCCACCAAGGGCACGGACAAGGGCAGGCTGGGCACACCGAGGCTTCTGAGACCAGTAAATAACGTGTGCTGTCACCTTGTGTGCGGGAGCAGGAAAGGGCTGGCTGTGCATGCTCGAGGGGACAGAGTTAAGTCAGCGGGAAGCCCAGGTGGCTGTGTTAGGCAACAATGGCTTTAGAAGTAACAAAGAAGAATAAAGGGGATTGACAGATAGATACAGAAATCAATAGCTCTGAAATATTTCATCCTAAGCCTCCTCCAGGTGACTTCAGAAAATGTTATGTCTAAATCAGGCTCCCAGATGGCCCAGGAACTAATATAAGCCGTGCTACTTGCTAGTCCTTTACACTTTTAGACGAGGTGCGGTTCAGAGGGCCCATGCTCAGAACAGAGGTGCTGAGACACAGGGAGGCTGCGGGGCCAGCAGCCCAGCGAGGCATGGCTCAGAGCCACCCCGGAGCTGTAGGTGTTCACGGAGGGGAGGACGCTCCAGGCAGGAGCAAGGCTGCAAGGACAGGAAAGGAGAAGTGGAACTCGTCTACAGAGCGTCACATCAGGAAAAGACGAGAGCTTTGCACCCAGAAGTCACCAGGACCACAGGCCAACTCGGAATCAGGTACCGGCATGCCTGGCACAGAGCTCTGGGGGTCCTGGGAGCCAGGAGGAGGGAAGGGTCAGGGCAATACCCGCAGGGCAGAATTCTGAGAACAAAATTCTCATTGTTCCCTTCTTCTTCCCTTGATTTTTATTTCTCAGCGTATTCAGTGCTGCAGATTTATTTCTGCTGCTGAAGTTTCTTGGCACAGGTACAAACTTAACAAGGAAAACAACGCTGCCCACTGTCACCCAAGCCAGCCTTTCAGAAATGACAGCCACCCTCTCAGGCCCCAGGGAGGGACAGAGGTCATGAAGATGCTAACTCGTGCCCTGCATGGCTCCATCAGGCCAAAACATTTTCAAAGCATCTGTCATATCCTAAGTGACATGGAAATACTCCTCAAAAATACTTTTTCAAATCATTCAGCTGAAAGGCTGCAAATGTTCCAGTTTTGCAGTGATATTCATGGTATAAAAGCTGTGAGCCCCTGACGGCAGTCCCCAAGATCCCAGAGCATCGAGCAGTGGTGTGGTCTCCTTGGAGGCAGCACACTCGTGAGCTTTGGGCTGGTGTGTGATTGAAACACATCCTTTGTGCTTTTTGCACAACATGAACCCAAATGTTTCCAGGCAAGGTATTAACAAAGGCTACAACAATTCCCAAACATCCCTGTGCATGGTCTCAGGGTGCCAACTATGCGTAGCAGAGCTGCCCACATCATTTTCTGAGCAGGACTGAAATACCGCTGTATTACCAGTGCATCAGAACTCAAACACCATTCCCACCACCACCCAGGAATCAAACATCCTGGGAACATACCTGAGGGGACTGGGACCTGTTGGAAGCATCCCATAAGCACCAAGAACAGCCAAAGGCACTGCAAGCAAGACCTGGACATGAACCTTTGGACATCACACCTTCTGCTGGGGGGAGCCAGGCTTCCGCAGGCTGCAGACAGGTCTCTCCTGCTTTGTCCGGAGGCAGCAGTCTGTTTCAGCACTGCGACCAATGAATGCCTCAACCCATTGATTGATGGGCCAAATGTTTTAGCATGAATTATGGGCCTAACATGATGCTAACAGTTATTGATTATAAAATAAGTCTTTGTCACTGAGGCCTTCAGAAATCTTTGAGGGCAGAATGAAAGCTATTTTTTAAATATTAAATGATCGATATATCGAATAAGTGACAAGGGATAACTTTTCGCCTCGCAGTCTGCCACTGCAGGACAGGGAAGTTCTGCGCAGGATGCAGGCACTAGGCATGAATGAAGCACACCCCCAGCCTCCAGGGAACAGGAGGCTGGGCCAAAGGAGGCAGAGTGGCTTCAGCCTGCTCCTGGCACAGCTTTCTCCCATGCAAGAGCCCTCGTGGGGCTTCTGGCTGTGACATCCTTGCAGCTCAAGAGCCCAGCTCGGCAGCCCCAGCCCCTGCTTGAGGAGCGCTGCCTTGATGCTGTTCCCACCCTCCCCTCGTCTGTCCCTCCAGAGGACTCCCCAGGGACAGAGGAGCTGCGGCTCCGAGCCTCCAGCCCACATCTGCCTGGGGTCACACCGGGGTGGTGGAAGAGCAGGGCCCTACCCACCCAGCGCAGGGCAGGACCTGCTCCAGCTGTACTGGAGAGGTCTGGAGGTAACTGTGACCACATCTGTCCTGGTCCAGCCAGGAAGCGGCAGCACAATAATCACCAGAAACACAATGAGTATTAACACAAAAGGCCTCCATCGAGATGAGAAATATACGAACCCAATCACACTGCTACACCCCTTCCCCATCCCCTGGAACAACAGTGCGACATTAATGCAATTAGAGATGAATTGATGTCAAAAGCGGCAGAGATAATAGCAACTGCAGCCACATTTTTTACTCTTTTTTAAATCATTCAAACAAGATTGATTTTAAATGTTATTTCATAGAAGAAGTAACGTGCTGCATAAACTTTGATTAACTGAAGGTTTCTATATCCTAATCTGGAGGAAACTGGAATAACGTCCTGGCGCCCAGCTCCGCGCAGCGGGCCAAGGGGAGAGCTGGCCCCAAGGCACCCCGGGCACCCCCGCAGGGGCTGCACAGCGACGCGGGGCCGAAGCTGGCCGCAGGCACCCAGGGCGCCGGGGCCTCCCGGGCCCCACCCGCAGCCCCGAGGGGCTCCTGCCGGCTCCCCTCGCCCGGGCCGCGGGGGCAAGAACCGGGCGGCCCCCGCGCCCTGACCCTGCCACCGCGGAGCGGGGCCCGGGGCGCTGCGGGCCGGCCCCCGCCCGCGGGCCCCCCAGGAGCCGCCCGAGGCCCGGCGGCTCCGCGGGCCGACGCCGACCCCTGGCGGCCGCGGCGCGCACGGAGCGGCCCGGCCCGGCCCCGCGGGACCCCCGGGCCGCCGCCAGCCTGACCCGGGGGCGGCAGCCCCGTGCCCCGGCCCGGCTGCCCCGGGACCCCCCCCCGCGGGGCAGAGGCGGCGGGGCCGCGCCGCGGAGCCGGGGGGCTGCGGTGTCGCTGCGGCGCGGCAGGGTGTGCTGTGCGCCCGCACAACGCCGCCGCCACGGCCCGGGCCTGCCGCTGGCCGCCGCCCGGCCCCCCCCGCGCTCAGCCGCTGCCCCCCGCCCTCCGCCGCCCCCCCGGGCCGGGGCCCGCCGTCAGGGCGCTGGAGGCGGCGGGGCCGTGAGCTCCCTTCCGACCCAGCCCGTGCCGTGGCGCTACGAGGGCAGGCGGGCATCGCACGGACGCTCAGCGCTCACCTGCGGCCTCACCTCTGCCTCCGGCAGAGCCCTGCCACCTAGGGGAGCTGCGCCCGGGGGGACACGAAGCAGAGAACACAGCTGGGCCGCGTGGGAGAAGGAGAGCGTAGGAGAGCCAGGCGCGAAGCCCCTCAGCAGAAGCAGGGCGAGCAGAGCCTGCAGCAGTGACCTGCCTCTGCTGCTGGAGAAAACTCGGGATAAAGGCTCAGAGAAGGAAAGTTTGCGCGTTACCTTTTCTCTGCAACGCTTTGAATCAAAGCTGCGCTGCTCTGGAGAAAACCCAGCTAAAAGAAGACAGCCCCCATCTTCCTCACCGGTCCTTTCCCATCCAAAACCAAGAACCTGCCATCCAGCCCCTTTTTGTAGCCTCCTGCCTGGCCCATCACGCGTCTCACCTGGGGAAGCCCTACCACCTGGAGCTAACAGCTGGTTCCAGTAGCGATCAACCCTCCCTCCCGGCAGTTCTGAGCCTCTTGTGCTTCTGCTCATCAGCCCCCACGAAGTAACAAAGCTTTCCTTGCACCTTCTGCAGCAGTGAGCGTGGCAGGATTAGGCTGGTCCTCAGCTGCACTGGCACCCGAGCTGGGTGGAGGTTTCTTTGAGGAAAGGGAAAAGAAATACAGTAATAAAAGGCCTTCTCTCAAACCCCTGGACAATGATGGGTTGCACTGAAGATCAGCAGTTCTATTCAATTTCTGTCTTACCTAGCGAAACACACCGCTGCCCTGTAGGAATCAAGCCCCCAGCTCCCCGGAAGGCGAGGGCAGCAGCAGCGCAGGTTGCACAGGTCCCAGGCAGACACGTGCTGGGAACGCCTGAGGTGGTGCGCGAGGAGCCAGGGCCACTGCTCGCACCCCCAGCCCCAGCTCTGCAAACCTCCGGGCTGCCGTCGGTTTCAGAGCACCCTCGGAGCTGCTGCCCACCCGCGTGGCTCCACGCCTGGCCGGTTTGGTGCTGGACCCACCTGAATGGCCTCCGTGGGGCTGAACTCCAGGCTGGCTTTTGCGGGGGGTGGCATAGTTTGGGAGCTGACCCGGGTGCACAGAGCCACGTCCCCAGGCAGGAGGCAGCTGGCCCAGCTGCAGTGCTGGCACTGCCTGGACTCTCCCCAGTACCTGGGAGCCTCCTTTCTCGAACGGCAGCCTGCCGGAGAGCCCGCTGATGCAGTGGCCAGGCAGGAGCTGGACCTGTTCCCTCCATGGCCGAATGATTGAGTGTGGTGGAGCGTTAGCTCCTGTCACGCTGCCTGGGTATATGGGTGCAATATACTCACACAGAGCAAAGCTGGGTAGCAATTACATCTCCTTTTATCTGCTCTGCCCGAAGGAACAGAAAGAAAAGCAACTTTCTGTTCTGGGCTTTGGTGCTCTTTAATTTTGTGCGGCACTTTATTACAGTGGTGAAGGTGCTCCTTAAAATCCCTCCGGAGACAGATGAAGGCTCTCAGCCCCATCAGCCCGGGTGAGCTCCCTCTCCCTGGACAAGGCGGCGGCAGCAGCAAGCAGGGAGGCGTTCGGGTCCCTCTCCCGAAGCAGGGCAGCGGGCGCCCCGGCCCAGGTGACCCCGGCCCACCGCGGCCGTTCCCGAGCGGCCGCGGGCGCGCAGGAGGGAGGTCTGCTCGCTCGGGAAAGGGCTTGCTTGGTCGTGGCGTGGGCAGGAGCTGCCGCAGAAGTCCAGCTCCCTCGGGGCTGCCTGGGCTTTGTCTGCTGCTGCCGTGGGAGGCTCCTGCCCTGTTTGTGCTCAGGGCGGAAAAACAAAGGCCGGCCCTTGGCCAGAGGCAGCTCCACCTCTCCCAGATGCTGCGGCTGGCTGTTTCAGAGCCTGCCTGTATTTAAGACCAGCCACTTGCCTGCTCGCCTGTTTGATTCCTGAGCAGCAGGCGACGACACGCCTGCTGTGATAGTTCAAGTTGTGTTTGTTTCTGCCTTTCTTCCAGCTGAGAGGTTCACTCCATGAACTTTTCATCCTCTTCTCCTGGGGAAGAAGAGGCCGTGGCTGGTGCGGCGGTCGGTGGCGAGCGGGTGTGTTTGCTGTCTGCTTGAGAAGAGGCGCTCTCGGCTGCATTAACCTCGCGGGCCCCAGGAGCACGCAGGCAGCCGGTGTGTGCACGGGCAGTGGTGTCCCCGCTGCTTGCAGCCATTCCGGGGGTCCCCTCCGCACCTCTCAGTGCCAGGAGCTTCCAGCGTTTTCCCAGGCTGCACGGTCACCCTGGGAATGGTGGCAGAGGAGGTCTGGGGGGGCTCGGAGAGGAGCAGGATTTGCCACATCCTGCTGGGCTACCTGGGGAAGATCACGAAGGCATGCCCTGGCCAGGGTCAGGAGGAGGTGATGTGTCTGACCAGCCTGCTCCACTGCCTGGCTTTCTGCAGGCAGCTGGAGAAGGCGAAGGAAGAGGAGAGCGGGTGCTGTCAGGCTGCGTTCCTCAGCAGCCTGGCCTGTGCCTGAGCTGCGGGCCAGCCCCACGACCCCGGGGAGCTGCCCCCGAGCTGCCTTCCCATCAGAGCCTGGCCTGCTGCGGGGGCACCTGCTGCGGGGGCACCTGCTGCGGGGTACCTGCTGCGGGGGTGCCTGCTGCGGGGGTGCCTGCTGCGGGGGTGCCTGCTGCGGGGGCACCTGCTGCAGGGGCACCTGCTGCGGGGGCACCTGCTGCGGGGGTACCTGCTGCGGGGGTGCCTGCTGCGGGGGTGCCTGCTGCGGGGGTACCTGCTGCGGGGGTGCCTGCTGCGGGGTACCTGCTGCGGGGGTACCTGCTGTGGGGGTACCTGCTGTGGGGGTACCTGCTGTGGGGCACCTGCTGCGGGGGTACCTGCTGTGGGGGTACCTGCTGTGGGGCACCTGCTGCGGGGGTACCTGCTGTGGGGGTACCTGCTGCTCACGCACGGCTGGGAGGAGCGGGGCTGGAGGTCGATTAGCATTCTTGTCCCTTCCCTGCTAATAGATGGGGCTCGGGGAAGCACAGAGCCTGCACCTGCCGTTTCATTACACTTTGTTAAGCACCCTGTAACTATGACCGATGGCGCTTCCCTGGGCTGCTGCTGCTGTGTGTGTCTCAGTCGTATTTTTGCTGTGCTGGCAGCACAGAGCCGAGGAAAGGACAAGTGTAGTTGTGTAGAGACATTGACTCGGGCTTCTTAAGTAATGCCAAGGGAACTGCAGCAAGAAAAGCAACAGCTTTGTAGGGAAATCCGGAGGCGGAGAAAACATCTCCCGACAAAGCCATTGTGGCACAGCTCGCTGAGCACCTAATGAAGCCTGGCTTCGTGCTTGGGCACCTCGCCCTGCTGATGTGCTCCTGCCCGCCCCATGCCGTACCTGCCGGGGAGACCTCCTGGCCTGTCCCCTTCTGATCACCAACCATCTGAAGCGCGAGGTGACCGCACACGCACCCTTCCTCAGCTTTCCTCCCCATAACAGCCAGAACCGTGTCTTGCCCCAGGGCACGTTGTGAATCCAGCTCCTCGTGCCACGGCGCATCCGTGCCATGCCCTGCATGGGGAACAAGGACCTTGGACATGTGCCCATCCATCCGCAGGGAGCCAGAGCCCCCCTGTTAGAGAGCAAGTCCCAGTGTCACTGCCTTGGCAAGGGGGAAGCTGCTAACATGGCACTGGGTCCTGTGGGAGTGGGCTGTGCTTTTAAGTTCAAACCCGCTGAATTTGGGTAGTCTCTTCCCACGATAATGATTAAATGGGGGGTGGATGTCCGGTGTCCCATGGGCAGTCACTTAATGGACGTACTGCAAAGGAAGTGCTGTCCTGGTTGTCTCGGGGACTTTGCTGTCTCACAGTGAAAACAGTGAAGCACCTGGTAACTCTTTGCATGCCAACACTTCTGATACAAGAGGAGACAGATGGTGGTTTGCATTCACACAAGATGAGAGGAGAGAAGCCTCTTCTGGCACTTAAAGTGTGAGCTAGGAGAGCAGCAGAATTTTTTATCTTCAAAGAAAATCTTCCACAAATATGTTCATGTTCTGGCAATAAATTAAAAAAAAAAAATCAAATCTTGGCTGTCCTTATTGGTGCATCAGCCTTTGCCCTTGTGGAATTGAGCTGCAAAATTAGCAAGAAAGAAAGAGCAGTACCTTCCCGGCATAATTAAATATTTTGCCCACCCTCACCCCCCAATCCCCCTCATACCTGTCCAAGAGTATCACTGTCCCTGCAGAGCTCCCAGAGCTGGCACCAGCACGATTAGCAGCACACCAGTGGTCGCGCAAGCCTCCCTTTACCCCTGAGGGCAGGCAGGGCGCCGGGGGGAGACCCCAACGCTCAGCTTTTCCAGCGGCACTGAGCGCGGCGGGTGCCAGGCCGGTGCCCACACCGTGCCGGCTGCACAGCCTCATGCCTGTCGGGGCAGGGACAGCTCCCAGGCCACACAGTGGCTCTCTACTTTCTCCAGTGTCAAAGGAAACTGCGAAACACATTGCTGTTTTATTTTCTTAGCAGCATCCTGCAGCCCCAAAGGATGAGATCAGGAACCTAGTGTGAGAATCGTCAAGTCCTCTCTTTGCAATAAATCAGCATCTCTTTGCATTTGTAACTTATCTTATCAGCTTAATACAATCCTTATCCAAAAACCACTAATCCAATTCCTCTAGAGAGATGTGTCTGATTAGATTAATTAATCTGTTTGCACCAGAGATTTTCCTAAGACTTGAACTTCTTTGGGGCAAACTCCTCTCTGTACCCTGAGCTGTTTTGTCTGAGCTGGGGGAAGAAGGAGGAGAAGGGGCAAAGGCATTGCCGAGGCGGAAAAAAAGCCTGGTGCTGCAACTGCTCCAGTCAAACCAAGAGGGGGAACACCGCAGTAGAAGGGATTTCAGAAAGCAGGAGCGCTGCCCAGGGACGCTGTGAGCCCCCCAGCTCACCCAGCACCGGCGCTGAGCACTCCTGCAGCCATGGCTTGCCTGCCCGTCGGTGCTGTGCCGCGCTCCAGCAGTGCCCCGCGTTGTCTGAAGCCTGCAGCCGCACGGCGCTGGGTGCCTCAGCGCCTGCCTGCCTCTGGCTTGGCTTGCCGGCTCTGCTTGCTGTTGCTTTTCTGAATCGCCCCATTTATTACACAGGTTTTGGTGAGTAAGTTTGCCCTATCAAGCTAGTCTTACCTCCAGCAGAGCGCTCTGTGCACTAAAACGTGATGGAACCAAAATGCTGATGCTTTAACTGTCAGGCAGGATAGGCACACCTATTTTTAGTCGTTATCTTCACAGCTGCTGAGATAAAAGCCTTGGAAAATTAATTGTTTTTGCTCAAATGTTTGCTTAATTACACTGTGATTATTGTGTTGGTCCGCGAGGAGCTGGGTGGACGGGGGCGGCAGGGCAGCCTGCACCCCAGGGCCGTCCTGGGGACTGTCCTCAGCGAGGGGACCGCTGCACGCCTGGCTGCCACTTCTTTGCAGAGCCTGTGCAAACGAGCGTGCTCGGGTGCAGGCACAGGGCATATGCCAGGCAGATCTTGGGGACAGCAACACATCGCTGATCACCGTCCCCGGGGCTAAGCCAACTCTCTGGAGAGGGCTTAAAAATATCTTTAACGTTTGTATTCAGATAGGCTCTTGCTGCCCCTTCTCACATACAGCAAGAGAGGTGATTTAAAATTTATCAGCAAGTGTCAAGATAACCTATGCAATTCAGAATCAAAGTGCAAAGACCAGCACAAAATGACAGCTGCAGCATCCATGGAGTCACATGTTTTATACAAGTAAGTACATGAAAATTGCAGTGTGCTTTTCTGCTATTCAGGCTGAAGGGCTCCTTTAACACAGACCATCTCCTGATATCAGAGTGAATGATTTCTTTCATTATTCCTGGTTATGAAGCCTATTTTCATGTTATTTGTCATTTGTGAAGCAATTTGGTTTAAAGATGGCTTGAAGCTTTTGTACTGAGCAATCAGGGAGAAAGTAGGGAAGGAATAACTAAGGGGAAGATTGGGATTCTTCATCTGCTCTTGCATAACCAAATGCAGAAGAGCTGCCCCGTTGCAGGGCAGGGATCCATTCCCTGGCAATTAGATTACGTGAGCCTGCCAGGGCTCAGAAGATTTGCAGGCACATGGGCGTGAGGGAGAGGGGGCTTGGCTGCGTGGATTTCAGCTTGCTGAGAACTAACAGCACCTCTGGGACGTACAGGGGAATTTAAGTGACTTTGGAGCCAGCAACTTTCTGCAACTCACAAATTTGGACTTAAGAGCCAATCAATTGTGCAGTTGTTTTCATACCACGAGAAATGGAGTATGGATCTGCTGGAGGAGTTTTAGAGGGACTTTTTATCCTCCCATCTGTGGCTGGGCTGCTATTCCTCACGCTGAAAAGCCAACCGTAAGAGCGTCCTGAAAACCAAACCCTGCGCTGCTGTAGGGCTGATATATTGCTCACCGAGGAGTAATACCGTGGCACCAGCTAGGAGGGAAACAAGGGGCAAAATCAATTCTCCAGCAAGTGTTGTTTGATTTTGTCATAAAAAACTAATATTCTATATTTAAAAACGTAGCCGCTCAGCCTTGAGATGAAAGCTGTGGCATTGACATGCCACGGAGGGCACCTGCAGCCAGGGAGCACCAGGCCACCCCGACCCAGGGGAGGGCGCGTGGGGGCACTGCACGCAGGGACCCGGGGGTGCCGTCGGGAACGCCGAGGGGAGCAGGGGCCATGTGCAGTGGAGGCTGGGAAGAGCGAGCTGCCTTCGCTGGCAGAGAGATCGGCATCTCCCCGTGCCTCAGCGTGCTGTGTCGCAGGCAGGGTGAGGCTGTGGGACCCCACACAGCCATCCGCTTGATGGGTCACCGCAGCAAGGTCCTTGCTCTGCCCGTGAAGCTCCAGCAGCTGTGGAAGCTGTTAGCCACTTCCATCTTTGCCAGCCTTTTTGGAGGTGCCACAGACGCCTCCGCTATTAGGGGCTTGTCCTGTGCTTGCGGAGAATGCTGCTTGCCCCAGGGAGCTGCAGGCACTTTCCAGTCAACACAAGCAGTGTGCTCTAAATACAGAGGTAAGAACTGTATGGTTTCCAGAAGGATATTTTTATTGGCCGCTCACAGAGAAATGGTATTGCAAGTCTAAAATAGCTACTGATGTAAAAGCAAATATAGGAAATGTGCCTGCAGAAGCACCCTCCTGACGGAAACACAGATCCCATCTGCTCCAGCACCAAAAGTGTTTGAGAAGACTTTTAGTCCAGTTTCAAGGATTTTGTTCTGCCTCTCTGTACTTTGTATTTTCTGACTGAAGCCAGACAGGATGACGTGAGCGGGGATTTATCCCACCACTGCAGTCCCCGCTTGCTGTCCAGGCCCCGCAGGGGCTGGGGCAGACGTGGTGTGGGCTGGGACAAAAAAAGAGCTTTGTCCCATGCCACTGGCACCCGCTTTTTATTTGGGATATAAAACTGATTTTCGCAGTGAACACGCAAGCCCTGTTCCTGGGATGCTGCTCCCAGCTGCAGCAGCTCCATCGGTCCCGTCAGCGCCCCACTGCTGGTGCCCAGGCTGCATCTTGGTGCTGGCCCCGCGGGGACAGGACCCACGAGGAGCCGCAGGGAACGCAGAGCTGCTGGGGCAGGGGCTGGGGCTGCTGCCTCTCCCCTTCCCTGCCTGCCCCCATGGGCAGAGGAGGCAGCCACGGGTGGAGAAACGCCTTTGCTCCATCCCTTGGCTCCCTGCACTGCTATCGCACCTACCAGTCCTGTTGCTGTCCCTCCCGATCCCCACATGAAACATTTGCTGAGAGCAACATAAACACAGAGGTCCCCTTAGAAACGTGCTTTATCAAGTTCACCCTTCTCCCAGCAAATCTGCAATTAATTCTGTGCTGATTAGAAGTCGCTGCTAATGAAAGAAGCTGGTGGGGGTGGGCTGGGGCTCAGCAGGTAATAACCGTGCCGGAGCACTTGAGAATTAATTGTAAAGGCAGCAGAAAGGTAAAAAAGCTGCAGTAAGCGTAACAAGTCAGAAAAGCAAAGCGCCAGCTCTCCAGTGCTGCCCCGGCATCCCTGCTGTCGTGTCCCAGCCGCAGTGCTCAGCGGCGCTCAGCAGCACGGCTCGGCACGGCACGGCACGGCACGGCACGGCACGCGGCTTCCTGGGTGCGTGGCCCCGCAGCCAGGCGCCCTGCGGGGAGCCCGGCAGAGCATGTCCCCGGGCCCGGCCTCACCCAGAGCGCCGCCACTCCGCGCGTTTTCCAGAGCCTGCAGCGTGGGCAGGAGGGCCCATGCCCCAAGGCCGTGCGAGGCTGGGGACGCGGAGGCAATCTGCACGTCGGCACCGCTCCTGCTTGCGGCCGTGAAGGGGTGCTCGGACCTCACACCTCCTCCCGCAAGACACGCGTGTCCAGCGGCTCTCTTCAAGATCAGCTCCTTAAATTCACCAACAGTCTAGAGACAAAAGGAAAGCCTGTCCTGTGACTGAAAATTAAAGATACTGCTTCCTGATCATCATAAAATTAACTTCTAAAATAAGATACTTAATTAAATGTATCCATTCTTCTGATACTGCTCAAAAGAGTTAAGTCCAGAAATGATGCAGGAGATACTGTGGGATAATGCATTCATGGGGATGGTTATCTTCCTCATAACGGCATTATGAAAGTAGCAAAAGTAATTGCATTATATTTATGTCAATTTTTTTTATTTAACTTGGCTGCAAATGAAGTATTCTGTATTGAACTGCAACCCATTTTAATTTACAAAACCAGCCCTGCTTTGCTCAGTAGTATTGCCACTAATGAAAAATGACTCAAAGGAACAGATCTTTTCCATATGAATGCTCGTATAGACCCCAAACAGACAGACACGATAGATGGAACAGCTTCCAAGTGCTGAGGCAATCTATGGGCTGAGGGAAAAAGACACGCTGAGGTTTAGTGTGCTAAATGTTGGGACCTGCAGGGACGGAAGGGCCCCTCTTCCCCTCCAGGCCCCTCGCCTGGGGCTGGGGCTGGGGCTGGAGGAGCCCCGCACGCTGCTGCAGGGCACCGCCGGCCTCCCGGGGCCTGCGGGGCTGGCGGGGGCTCACCCGCTGCAGGTGGCTGCCAGCACACGTGGGGCCACGGCGTGTCCCGGGGCCCCCAAGGGCTGTGGTTGGCATCCCAAGCGTGTTCGGGAGGAGCGGGGCCGCTGCGCTGGCCCATCTCGTGACAGCGAGCGGCACCACAGCGGGTCTGCCACAGCAGCGTTAATCCAGCCTGGTGTTTCTGCACGCAGAAGCATTCCTGAGTGTGCTCAAACATGGTAATTTATTATTATTTATTTACAAGAGACAGAAAGTCTTCTGACCTTTCGGTCCCTGCTGGGCTAGCTGCGGAGCCGCTGCTCTAATAGCTTCTTTCACATCCAAAGGGCGCAGGAAGCACCTCTCCCGGCCATCCCACGGCTGGATCCCAACGGCACGCAGGGGCTGCCGTGACCGCAGGAGGCTGCATTTGCGCAGCCGAGAGGAGCACTTAGGAGTAGCCAGTGCTGCCACGGGCAGCTGGCTTTCCGGCCCGTGGGCAGGGCGCGCTCTCCCGGGCCAGGCAGCCTCTGCCTGCTCCTCTCTGCCCTCCTCCTAAGTGCTCCATCTCATCTCCGGATCCCCAGGGCCTGGGCTCAGCCGCCTCCGTCAGCAGGTCCCCGCACGTCCCAATCAATCTTACAGCCAGGCACTTTGCATAATATCTGATGGAGAGCAAATGGCCCTGCTTACAATGCAGGCTCTCCCTCTGCGATGAGCCTCTCCAGCACCTTAAATAACTCCCTCCCATGCAGCTTAGTGCTTCAGCGCTGCATCAATCATGCCTGCCCTCCCCCCTTGCCAGAGGCTGCAGATGCGGGTGCATGTCCCCATCGGCTCCCTGCAGACACTGTGCCCTTTCCTCCCCCTCCTCCCCTGTCTCTGTGTGCCCTGCAGATTCCCGACACCTCAGCACTGCCGTACCCAGTGCCTTCAGTCTGGCTGGGAGCCCAGCACAGCCCACAGCATGGGGATGTTTTGAGATGGGGCAAAGGGCTCTTTGCTCTTTAAAATATCAGAAAAGCTTTTGCAGATGGCCAGAGGGATGTCAACACAAAGCCCCCGGGAACACCGGGTGACCGGTGCCGTGTGAGCTTCCTAAACTCTGCCTGGCCCCGTTGGGGGTGGTGCAGCGAGCCCCCCACGCACGGGGCTCTCAGCTGCCTGGCAAAGGCACCACGGCCCCAGCCTGCTCAGGGTCTTCCTCACCCAATCTCCGTTGCAGGTGCAGGAGCCTGGGTGCTTATTAAGCACAATCCGAAGGCCACCAGTCACAGGTAGATGCAGAGATACACGGATTCTCATTGTCAGTGACGGCATTAATGTTGCATGATTTACAGTCTCCTGAGCGCCTTCTATTCTGGCAGCAAAGTAGCAGCTCCAGACGCATTTTGGGTGCTTTAGATCCGTCCTTGAGGGTGTAATAGAGCTATCGAGAGGGCAGAAACATTGATTGATTTGTATCGACTCATTTGGCAGACAGTCTTTGTGGTTGTACAGCAGGGGGCAGCTGGACGATGGGCCCAGTGTCTCCCATGCAGCGCCACGCGCCTCGCAGCTGGCCCCGAGCAGCAGGGCGCGGGTGCTGCTCCGGCACCGGGCACAGAGGCTCGCGCAGCCGGGCTCGTGCTCTCCTGCGGGCAGCCGGTGTCCCCAGGCACAGGCAGACCGCGGCTCCCTCGCCGGGGGAGCGCTCCACGGCAGCAAGTGGGCGCCTCTCCCGGGGGGCAGCCCGGGCAGCTTTCCTTGCCTCCTCCCTCCTGCCCACCTTCTCGGTGGAGCATTTCCCACGGCAGCTGGGAGGAGCGGAGCCCTGTCCCTCGCCACATTAACGGCATCTCACCAGTGGCGATGCCAGTGGCAGTGGAAGCCTCCTTCCCGCACCAGCCCAGGCACTGCCACGGCGGCCGGTATGCGTGTGCAGGGGT
Source organism: Anser cygnoides (assembly GCF_040182565.1). NCBI lineage: Eukaryota > Metazoa > Chordata > Aves > Anseriformes > Anatidae > Anser > Anser cygnoides. The sequence goes on along the minus strand of NC_089887.1, from coordinate 579,476 downwards.
GTGTGCGTGCACGCACGCGTAACCCGAGTGCAGGAGGACAGCAACTTCCTTCTCCCCTTGGGCCAGCCACAGTTTGACGTCCCCTGTTTTTCTGCTCCTCCAGCTGCCTACGCTCTGGAGACACTCGGATGAATAGCGATGAGGAGAGGAAAGAGATGTCCACAACAATTCAGCCTGTTCAATAAGCTGTAGCAGAGAGACACCGAAATCCATCATCTCAGAAAGCCATCTCTATTTTAAAGCTTGCAGTGTCTTCAGGTACCAAAGCCCGTGGGACACTGCACATACTGGGAAGCAAGGGTGAAGGCTTTCAGGTGGAAAATTCGTGCAAATCCAACCAGCCAGAAGGCAGTGGGTGACAGGAAACCCCTTCAGACCAGCCGGACCTCGTTCACACGTGGTGCACAGACATCCTGCAGTGGGGCCGGCATCCAGGGCAGCACCGCAGGGGCTCAGGCAGTGCCTCCCGCGGGCAGCCCCTGCAGCTGGGGGTGCTGGGGCAGCGACAACCCCACCGCCCCACAGCACGTTGCAGAGCTGTGGTAACTTTGTTTAGAAATGCTCAGGGAACATCGCTAAAGACGCTGACAAAGCGGCAGGTTTTGTTCATTCACAAGTACAGGGACTGTGCTACTCCAAAGGACACCGCTTGGGCAGGGCAATGAGAAGTCCTGCGGCGAACCCCAGCCAAGCTGAGAGCAGGCGCGGGTGGCGTGATCTTTCCCAGGATGCCAAAAAGCAGCAGCAGGTCTCACCACTGCAAGCTCATGTTGATATCTGGGGACATCTCTGCAGGAGAGGCAGTGGGGCTGCTGCCATCACACCCAGAGCCCCCTTCACAGCCCTCTGCCCCGTAGTCCCCCAGGCTGCCCCAGCTTGTCCCCGCTTCCCTCCTGCGGCGCCTGTCACACAAGCCAATCCCTGATTTAAACGGCGTTTGAGCCAAGGCTTCTGCCATCCTGGAGGCTCCCTCCAGCCAGGGCTTCTCAGGGAGATTAATGGCTGGGCTCTGTTCATTAGGTGTCCCTCCTGTGAACCCTGACAGCCGATCCATCCCCATTTTAATGGCATGCTCTCCATTGTTCCAGCCAGACATCCAAGGCAATTATGGATAAGCCTCCGGTGCGCGGGCTGGAAGGGGCAGTGCTGGAGGAGAGGGAAAGTTGTGAACATATTTTCTGCCAGCACGACTGACTGAATGACTAATGCCCTGCACATCCTCTGCTCCCACCAAACAGCCCTAATAACCCAGCCGTATGCAAAGCTGCGGCCGCTGCAGGCAGCGCAGAGGTGGTGTAATGGGGTCCCAGAGGGCTGGGGAGCAGCAGCCCCCGCCGCCGGCAGGGGCAGGCAGCAGGACCAGCGCCTCCTCCCCGGCTGTTTGCAGGCACGGGGGCCAGCGCTGAGCACCCCCTGGTCCCAGCAGACCGTGTCCTGCCCCTGGCACAGGTCAGCCAAGAGCCGACAGGAGAGGGACTCGGTCAGTCCGGGGGCTCCTGCGCTCCTCTTGTGCACCGCGCGGCCCAGGTGCCCCGGCTGGGTGCTGCCCCGGCTGCAGCACGAGGGGACGAGGGCACGGCGGAGCACCGCCAGCACCCGGCCTGCCCACCCAGGGGAGCCGCCCCGCGCCCCCCGGCCCGCAGCTCCGCTCCCCTGCGCCCCTGCGCGCACCACGGCAGCTCCTGCCGGCAGCACCCGGAGCCGTAATTGAATTCACACTCTCAGATTTAACTTGTTATCCTGTCAAGATTTTGGCATTTCAAATGATTCACAATTGCTTCAATTATAAGAATTGGGGTGTTTAGACAATTCCACCCATCCTGCTTTCCACCCTTTCCCTGTGTCTGGCTTCTGAGGTCGTCAGGCGTGTAATTCCTTCGCACGTCAGGCCCCCAGCTGTGAGCAGGCCTTTTTCCAGCTGCTCAGCTCACCTCTCTGTGGACGTGTCTTTCCTGGGCACATTTTGCGTGGCCCCCACAAGGTCCCTCACAGGCGCGGTGCAGCGTACCGCTGGGCGCCTCCGGCCCACGCGACGCATCTCGCTGCCTGTCCCGAAATGGGTAAAATTTACTTAAGGCGGCATCCATTCTGTAAGTGCCCTGCAGACTTGCAAGGAAATTAATAGCTCTGTTTCCTGCTTTTGTGGTGCAGAATTGTAATTCTTCACGGCGCTGTAAAGAGCTGCTGAGAGTGGTGCAGGGAGGGATAAACAGGAGCAAGCCCTGCAAAGGGAAATTTAGACCTGACCTCAAGAAAACATTTGTTTATCACAGTGGGACCAGCTAGAGTAACAAACAGCTTTCTGCAGGCAGGTGCACAGGCTGTGTGCGGGGGGCAGGCAGCGAATGAAGCTGCCCAGACGATCCCGCACAGGGCCAGGGCACCCTGCCCGAGCCCCCCACAGCTCCAGCCCCCGCTCCCACCCCCAGGGCCGAAGGGAACGCGGTGCCCACTGCAGGGGCGGGTGGCCCCCAGGAGCAGCACCAGCAGCCTCCCGGCCCCAGGGGAGCCCCCTCGCTTCTCCCCAGCGCGCTCCAGGATCCTCCCCAGCTCGTGGCCACGGACCCTGCGACCGTCAGCAAAGTCCTCCTGGCACCACCTCACTCCGTGGTTGTTTCACCCAAATCACCATGCTGGTGCTGACATGTTTTTAAATTCCCAGGATCAACTTTAGATTATTAAAAAAGAAAAAAAAAAGAAGAAGAAGAAAGAAAAAAGCCTGTACAGCATTTAGGAGCACATATCTGTGAGACAAATGCAATTCCTTGAGAAGAAGGATACCCATTTACCCATCCCATATGTGAACAATGCCCCAGCTCTGGGCCTGGCTATTTACTGCTCTCTGATTGCCAGCCCTGCAACTCCTGCTTTTTGCACTAGGCCACCTCTGGACTTGAACTGTCCTGAATCAGAATCTCCCTAACCCCCCCCCAGAAGCGCTGCAGCTGTGGCCTATCAGCCATGGCACTGCCTTGCATTGCTGCCCCAGGGGCAGGTGCTGTAGCCACCCCATCAGCCCTCACCTGTGGAAAACTTGCCCAGATGGAAACTAAATGTGACCTCTGAATCGAGTTTTAATGCTCAGGTCGTTTGTTTGGTTTTCTTCCTTCTTTTGCATGCTACCACTCCCTTTTTCTGCTCTGAAAACACAAAACAGCATCACAACACTTAAACTGCACTCTAACAGTCATCAGTCAAAAGTATGTAAAATTTGTAACGGGAACACAATATTCATCGTATCGCACACATTAAATATTTCCTATTTTGAGTTTCGTGACAAAGTGCATATCAAGATAGATTATGTAAGGTTAAATCCAATTGGGTCTGAGTCAACATCAGCACTAGAAACTCAACGTTTGCTTTTCCTAGCTTGCTGAGATTTTCAATCCATAATGTTACTGTTGAGCTAAGGTTGAAGAGATTGCTTTTGACACCTGTGGCCCCCCATGATATATTTCCTAAACGCACGGGTACATCAGTGCCCAGTACTCCCAAGCATCTCTTTAACAGCACACGCTGCTGTTTTACATAGAATAGACTCATTAGTTGTCCACAGATGTTAGCTTAGTTTCAAAAAGCCCAGCTCCTTGACACAAACGATTAAACACAAAACAATTAATATAAATTTTGGTATTTACTTTCAGCAGAAACCTCATCAAAGCAAACGGCCGCTCTTGGGGTCTGTTTGGCAGCCTGGGTGCTGCCCCTGGGCTCGCAGCAATGGGCAGGCCGGGCAGGGAAGCGCAGCTCTTCCTCAGGGGCTCTGCGAGGAGAACCCGGCCCCAGGCCTTGCCTGAGTGCCTGCAGTAAGAGGCCTCATTTCTCTGCTTTCCTCTGCCCCCGTCTTTTCCACGAACCAGCGCCTCCCTCGCCTGGCCACCTGCTCCCGCTGTGCCGAGCACACTCTCACAGCAGCCTTGTGCTGCGGCAGCTGCGGGACACGGGGCCAGGGCTGAGCGCTGTGCCCATGGGGCTGCTGCTGCCCTGTGGGGTGCCGCTGCCCCGTGGGGTGCCGCTGCCCCGTGGGGCTGCCGGGAGCTCTGGCCGGGGCTGTGGCAGCGGCACGCGGCGCGCAGCGGCACGGCGCTCCCCGCTTGCTGTTTGCTAAGGCGCAGCTTTGGGGTGCCGGGGAAGGCACGCTGCTGCGAGCACCAAGGACAAATATGTACAATGCAGAGGCAGAGCGTGGCATTTCGTTTGCGAGGAATCATGCATTAACTATTAGCTGTATACACACCGTCTCTGCAGAGTTCACTTCAAAGAGTCACGCTCAAGAGATTTGCTCGGAGGCTGTGTGGCCTGTTGGCTTGTGTATAATGTAAGAATCTCTTACATCCTTATAAATATTTCACTTGCTCCCTCATTCTCAGCCCCTTTTCCAAAGCAATACAGCATTAAACCTGCGTGTTGCCTTGCCCACTCTGCCCCAGGAGGGCTCATCACCCGCACGTGGGTCGGCACGCTGCGCGGGAGCTCTCCCAGGCGTGCTGCCCCTGACACCCCCAGACCCATCCCAGGCCTTGGAGGATCTTTGCCTTGTGCTGCATGCCAGAGGGGCCCTGACCGCGTTCCCCTTGCCTCCCCCCTTCCAGCCCAGCGCGGGGCAGGCGGAGCCTCCTGCCCAAGATGCCCCCGGGGCGCCCCCGGCAGCTCCCCAGTGCGCCCCAGCAGGCGCGGGGGCCGCGGGAGCGGTGGCAGCAGTCACTGCTGGAGCGGGCTCTGTCTGCCCGTGCTCAGCGCGCACATGGCCACGCGCGCAGCCCCCGCACTCCTGCAGCTCTTGGAAACGCTGCTCAGGCAGGGCCTAGCAGAGCAAAACAGCACCCGATCTCGGTGCCTGCACTTTGTGCGCCTCTGGGGCCTGGCAGGGAGAAGCAGAGATCTTCCTCTAGCACCAAACAAGTTATCAGATTACATACGGCTAATTTGCTTTGAGGTACCTACAGCTATCCGGCTCCATAACCCTTCTCTGTACCCAGCAGAAATACATTTATACCTGCGTATATTCCTTTTTGTTCTAGTAGCCAGGCTGCTATTATCCCGGAGGGTTTCCAAATGCCGGTCTGCGAAGGACAACACTTACACACATCTGCTCAACTGATGGTTAATGTTCTGCAGATTTTTTTAAACTGTTACTATAAATGTGTCACAGCATTGTTTTTTCCCCAGCCCCATTCAGGAGCACATTGCCTGCAACATGCACAATGCAGAAGCACTTAATTCTGCAGCCTGTTGTGTGCTCGTGTGTGCGGCCGCGAGGAGGGGGCCTCCTGAACAAGTGTCACTCCCGACTCCCCCTGCCCGCACCAGGCAGAGCCAGGGCAGCAGGAGGGCAGCGCTGGCAGAGCAGCTCTTTGGTGAGCTGAACCGCAGCAGCTGGAATTCATCACATGTGATGCATCTTGCCTGAGGCTTTGGACTTTGCTCTGTGGCTGTATTTCTCCATTAACCCGATGTTCTGGATGCACTCGGTATCTAGGCTGTGGGATTTGTATGTGGTGGTTGCTTAACTAATCAGAAATCATGCTCTAATTTCTCCCTTGTGGTGCCACCTTTGTGCAGCAAGGTGGGGGCTCCCTGGGTGCCCGCCCTGTGAGCACACAAGGTGCCCCGTCCCGCTGAGGTCCTGGGGACCACTGGCACTAGACATGCCCTGGGAGAGCAAGAGCACCAAGGAGGGGCGATCGTAGATGCTGGAGTGCTTTGGATGAGCGTTTGTGCCGCTCATCTCATGACCTTCCTCAGATATTTCAATTATCAGCACAAGCATCTGAATATTAGCACCACAGCTCATTACACTGAAGGGAAGGGAAGCCAGATGGCAATAATTTGCAGCTCCTGTTCCACAAGCAGTGCCTGGCTTTCCTGATGATGAGTTTCCCTGCAGCCCTGCCGTGTCCAAGGGAAGGGCTGACCACCCGCCCTCGCCCACCAGGAGCCGCAGGCGGCACCCTGAAGCCCCTTCATTGCCAAGCCTCCAGCGAAAGCCTGCGATGCCTGCCCTGCGTGCCGCACCTCTGCTGGAGCCCCGCAGACGCCTGTGAAGGGCTGACTTTCCTTCAGCCGGGGGGGCGGCTCGGCGCTGGTCACGCCGCTCACCGCAAAGCGCCCCCAGCAGCCAACGCAGCCCGAAGGCACCAAGGCTACCTCCATTCCCAGAGGGGATCTCGAGGCTGCCTCATTTCCTGCTCCTTCTGGGCAATGCCCCCGAGTCTGCCCATCTTTGGCCATTCCATTCGCATGGCAGGAAGCATCTCTTGGCTGTATTGTGTCAAACTGCGCCAGGGCGCCGTTGTGGAGGTGGAGAAATGGCCCTGTCTGCTTTTTGGCAGCACCAGGCACTTCTTTGCAGTCTATTATCTGGAGGCTTATTCAGTCCAGTTTGTTTCTCCTGCTAATGAGCCCAGAAATGTGTTCAACTGCAAAGAGCTTTCTCAGAATTAGCCAGGAAGGGTCCCGAGGTCAATGGATGCTTTCCTCCAGAGGTCACGTTTTGATGGAGTCATTTGCTCTCCCTCTGCAGTTGCCCAGGCATCTTGGCCGGAGGGAGCAGGGGGCTGCCAACGCAGCTGGGAGAGGGGGAGCGGGGACGGGGCAGCTCAGGGGGCAGCACAGCCCCCGGACTCTTTCGGATCCCTCCCGGGTCTGTGAGCACCGGCAGGTGGGATGCTCTCACCTCTCGCTAATAGCAGAGCTGGGGCTGGTGCAGTACATCCTGCTTCACTAAGGAATAACAGCAGCTCAGAAACCGATTTCTCCAATCACAAAGGAAAGCCTTCACCTAGAGAATATTAGCTCAGACCCCCTGATGTAAGTGTGGTCGTTGAAATCCATCTCAACTCTTTAATAGAAAAGGTAAAAATTCCTCTGCCATTCATCTCTGGTATTTATATAACTAACCACAGAGCTAAGGCACAGTCTGAGTACTGATCTCAAACAAATACTTATTCAAGACTAGAGGTTTAATCATTACTTTTGAAAACACAGTTGTTATTTTTCTTATTATATTCTAGAGAGAGAGGCAGAGGCTTTAGAGCTGCTTTTTCAGAGGCTGGGATCTGCTGCGGGTGTGCTCCAGTGACGTGTCCAGCGCAGACGGCTGTGCTCGTGCACCCTGACCACGCAGCCCTGCAGGAAAGCCACATCAAATCACTCCTCCCCTTGTGAGATGCTCTCAGCCAGCGGAGAGCAAAGGAGGAAAATCAGAGGCAAAAGACACTAGAGGTGAGTTTGCCGCTCAGAAGGCAAAGCCCTGGGAGCAGCCCAGGAAGCCGTGTGTCCCCCACAGCAGCTCAGCACACACAGCAGCGCCTTGCGCTTACAAAACCTCTTGTTCTCCAGCAGGGGTGAAACTGGAAATGGGCTGGGGCAGGAAGACAACCGCTCGGTCCCAGAGAGCAGAGCAGGTGGTGGAGCAGAGCCCAGGGCCCTGCCCAGCTTCCCCCTTCCTTGAGGTCCTCCACCAGCCACCGGTTTTCCGGACTTCAGCTTCAGCGTGGCTGGGTGAAACGAGGAGCACATCAATGCCGAATCCCTCCTGGGTCTCTGCAGCCCCAGAGCAGCGCTCAGCATGCAGCCACTTCCCCCTGCGCGGATCAGTCCTCGTCAGAGCCTGGGAGAGGCCCCAGGGGAGAGCTCTCCTGGTGGGAGGCTTTGCTCCCGCTGCTGATTTTGGAGCAGAGCTGGAGATGGGGCATGGCTTGGGACTTGCTGTAAGGCAGAGAGGTTTCAGGGTAAAGGATGCTCATTTCAAGACGGAAAGGGGATTTTGGAAAAAACTTTGGAACCACAGTCGGTCCGCAGATCTCTGAGCTGCTAGCAGATGAAGGTGCTGCTGCAGATGTCCAGGCTCCTGAGTAATCTCCACAATAACCGTCTGAAGAGGCACTTTTGGAGGTCACTGTGGCTCATCAGGAACGTTCGTGGTCCTGCAAATGCTGGCAAGGGGGCAGTGGCTCACTCCTTGCGAGCAGCCCTGCACGCCCGCCCTTGCACGGCTTGCGGGGCTATCCCCCAGCTGTGCTGCCAGGCTCTAACGCCACGGGGGGGCTGGGGCCACTGCTGCCACCAGCACACTCCCTCTTCGTGCACTGCCAAAGCAATAGGGCACCATAGCAGCTTATATTAATTAGGCCTTAAATTGTACCACTGCACAGACAGGAGTGCAGTTTGTTTGTTTTTAAACAGGGCACATGTCACAGTAAATGCCAGCAGTCCCAAAGCTTGGAATAATAAATGTGCAAATAGCAATTAACAGTTGCGTCTTCTGCTCACATGCAAAGGACATAATTAGCTGGTTCCATCTGTTAATTATACCTGCCACGGTTCAGATATTCATAGGGGGAAGGTGAGCTTGTGCAAGCAAAACTCTTGTCATCCAAACATTTAGATCCAGGAAAGCCTCTGTCTCTTCTCTCTCGGCTGCTGCTCGAAAGCAGCACGTGCTTGCAAGGTGCGCGAGTGCAGCAGCTGCCCTTCCCCTGCTGCTCCGCCACCTCGCAGCCTGCCTCTGCAGCACGCTCCTGCTGGGTGCTCACCGCAGCCACCTACGTGAGGCTGCAGGAGCTGGAGCACGAAGAGTGCCTCCAGGTGAGGTTTGCTGGTCGGGCTCTTGCCCCAGCCCGGAGCCTCCTGGCTGCCCCGCAGCGAGAGCACAGCCCCACGGGCGCCCGTCCCTGCTGGGTGCGGCTGCTCTGTAAGGAGCCCCACGGTCCTGGGGCCCAGAGGCTGCCCAACAGGGGCCCCAGGGCACCCGGCTCCCCGGATTGAACCTGCGCTATAAACACGTTTAATGGATTTGTTGTTAACTTTATTTTGCTTTCCCAAGCTGGAGGGCTCTTGCTCTGCAGAGCGGCTGTAAACTTTAGCGCAGGCAGTGGTGGGTTTTACACCTGATTCGGCTGCCCAGTGCGCACGCACACTCCCAAAGGGCAGCCGTGCTTTCCTCGCACGCCGCCTGCCCCGCGAGGCGCTCCGTGCCGCAGCACGCGAGCAGCAGCCCCGCGCCTTCCCTCGCGCTCCCCTCGGCAGGCCAACCCGCACCGCCCCGGCACCGCCTCGCCCCCACCCAGACACGGCCCCGCACCGCCGGGCTCTGCCGCTGAGTGACCCGAAATTCGAGCGTGGAGGGCGAGGAACCGAGTCCTGGCTCGGCAGACATATTCCTGTATGCTAATTTCAAACAGACTTTCAGGATGTGCTCTCATGGATCTAAGCAAGCAACAGAATCTTAACTATCAGAGTTCCTCGCTGCCTGATAAAATATGGATAAAGGAGCCATCACTTTATAACAGCAGGAAGAAAAATAATTGCCAAGGTTGGCTCTCATTTGAATATTGTTTAAAATCCTTGTAGCATGGAGATGACTGTTGCGGTTTCGTTCTCCTTGTGTGAATAATTCTGCTGTATGAGATTTCTGCTCAGTGCGGCTGGACCAAAAGGTAATGAGGGGTGCTCGCTAATTGCCCCACATAGACCAAAGTGATTCACGTGCTCAAGCCAGGGGCAGACCCACGCGTGCAGCTCCCACCCACTGACAGCAGCAATGTCGGGTGCACCCGCAGGAACTGCTGTGAGCCACAGAAGAAATGAGCCAAGGAAAGAGGAGCTGAATCTTGGCAGAATTTGTTTGGATTTTCACGTGCTTTTTTTTTTTTTTTTTTTTTTCCCCTCCTAAAATGAGCTGGTGCAGAGACTCGCAAGGACAGTAAAGTGACACTGACTAATTGAATTCTGAACTAGCAGGAGCAATGCAAATATCTGACAAATTGATTTAATTGCATTCACGTACAATAAAGCTGGGATCTAAAAGGTCAGCTAGAAAATGGAAAGGGTCCCTGGAGTGCTAACAGGAGGAAGCTGACTTTAATACACATTCATCACATTTTATCATCTAATTAGTTCACACAATGCCAGACTGATAGACAGAGGCCTAAACAAAAGTATTGATTGATTATTAGCCACATATCTATCATATTGCCTTCAGCCGGCTGTCAGAGCGTGCTGGCAACTTCTGCTCAGTGTATCAGCAGAATGGGGGGGGAGTGTGATAAATAGTTTTTCCATAGCAGAATTTAGACTCTGGGAAGTGTTTTACACAGACACTGAATGATAAAGATCCCAGCAAAAGCTCTCCAGCAAGACCGCGATCAAAGCCCAGCCAGCCTTGCCTGCGCTGAGAATATTTATGACCCTGCGGGCGCCCGGCTCCACTCCGCAGTGGCCACCGAGTGCCGGAGCCGCCACGCACGGCATCGCCCCCGAGCTGTGGGCACAGCTCCATTCCCTGCTGCGGTAAAGCATGGCGACTTTAAACGTGCCAAAGGAAGCCTCCTTGCAAACCCACAGTGCCTCCTGTTAATTGCTGTGCATAGTGCCAACACTCCTGCTCAGCGGCCGAGACGTGGCTCCTCTGAGAAGTAAATCTTGGGGCTCTCTTGCCTCTGTGAACAGAAAATTGCAAGCGCAGCACAAGCAGCCATGCAAAACCTGGCACCGGGCTCCTCCCGCTCCTGCAGGAAGGAGCGGGCTTGTGGCACGTGGACAGCCTGGCTGCACCCCGCTGCTTTACCCTGAATTGCACCGCCTCTCCCTGAGCACACCCACAGTGTGCTCCCACCCGAGCAGGGCAGCGGCCAGGGCGTGCAGACCCCAATGGCTGGGGGCAGAGGAGGGGCTGCAGTGCCCAGCACACAGCGTGATGCTCTGGCTCCTTCCCTTGCTCACCCTCTCGTTGCCCTGGGCTCACTGGGGAAGCCTGTTCCTCTCAACATCGCTGTGCTGCCTGCTGAGATGATGCTTGAGCAGACCCAGAATTGCTGTTACCTGATCAAACCCAGCAACTTTTCCAGAACGTTGTTGCTGTTTTACACAACGTGCAGCTCCTGCTGCTTCCATGCTGCGTGCTTGCCTCCATTGCAGGGGAAGCCAGCTGGCGCTCGTCCCACCAGCTCTGTGCTGGGCTGGCACGGGGGCCCCGGAGCCGTGGGGCGCACAGCAGTGCAGAGCTTGCTGAGGATTACTGGCCCTTGACAGGCAGAAAACCCCAGACCTGCCTGTGCAGGGATATCCCCAGCACCCAGATCCTGGCCCTCCTGGGCCACCTGGAGCAGCTGCATAAACATGCTCTATGCACACATGAGTGCAGCCACCGCACGTGGCTCAGGATGCTCCTGGCACGCTAGAACACAGGTTGGATTTTGCTACTGCCCACCTCCAATTTCCTCAGGTGCCAACAAAACCCTCTGAGGCCCATGCCCCTCACACGTGCTGGTTCAGGCTGGTGCTGGTCAGGAGCGTTTCACCTCTCCTGGGCAGCTTTTCCACCCCCCACCCGCAGGAGGGGAGCCCCCAGCAGCTCGGCACCCCCAGGCTGTGAGGCCACACACCGCTCGCCTTGGCTGTGTCCCTGCCCAGCCCGTCCTCAGCAAATGCATTAGCCACACTCCTTGGAAAGGCTCGGTGTGCGTTTAGTATTGATTTGTAAGACAGAAAATTTTATGACCTGTAATTTCATTAGGCACGGGGCGGCAGCGGCTCCCCACCAGGCAGCTGCAGGGTGCGGAGCCGGCCGGGACCGATCTCCATCCGCACGGCGGAGCTGGCGGCGGGCAGGGAGCGCCCGGAGCCACGGGTCACGTTAATAACGTGCAGCGGGGGTTCCTGGCACTGAGGGGAGAGACTAATTAATGGCATCTGGCTCCTTGCAATTTTACTGATTTTGCCACTTCCCAGCTCGTATTTGAATGTGCCCGGAGCAGGCAGTGCCTGCACGGCTGAAAGGAATCCCTTTTAAAGGGGGCAAACAGAGCATTTAAAAAAGCGATGCAACGAGCACAGACAGAACAACATTTTGTAATAACTGCCATAAGGTTACGCGCTAGTCTTTTGCCACACATCTACGTCTGCATTTATTTGCATTATTTTGTCAGAACATATGGAATGGGACCTCACTAAAGGGGCTTGATTTTCCTTTTCCTCAGGCTTTATTCATTTGTATTCTGAATTATCTAATCATTTGGGCCTCAAATATCTGGAGTTAGAAAACAGATATTTGACTATCGCCTAATTCAGAAGAATTAGACAGCTTCTGGTAAGACTGACATGTTCAACAGCTGCCAGAACAACCTCAGCCTTCAGAAAAGTGTCCTCACTGTTTTATAATTGTTAAAAAGAAATAAAAATGAGTAGAGTTAGTAACTGGAATGAAAGCATTTAATTGGTGCACAGAGTGTACTGAATCTATTTGTTAATTAGGCTGCAGATCGGGCCTTAGAAACAATCCTGTGCTCAGCCTGAATACTCGGTCAGGACTCGAGGCTAGAGCCAGTGCGCCTGGGGTCAGAGCATCCCCAACCCTTCCCCCAGGCCAGTCCCAGCGCGGGGAGAAGCCTCCTGCAGAGCCCTCCCCGGGCTCCTCAGAGGTGCAGGGCTGGGAGCACCCCGCAGCCCATCCCCGGCGCCCTCCTGCCCGCACCCTGCTTTCCGCGGGGGCTGCCCCCGCTGTGCGCTCTGCAAAGCAGCCCCTGCCCGAGGCCCCGCCACGTGCAGAGGCAGCGGCACGCAGCGGCACGTCTGCCGCGTGCCTTTCTTCGTTACCCTCGAAGAGTTCGTGTAGGAGGGCTCAGGCTGGGAGGGAGGGAAAAGGGGAAGGCTCCCCAGCGCAGAGGTGTGCAGACCCGCGCGCAGGGCTGGGTCTGCAGCCTGCGCTAGCCGCGGTTAAGCCTGTGACTTAGGGAAGGTTTCTTACATTCTGGTGTTTAGCCTGACTCTAATTATCTCTCTGAACAGACTACCGCAGCTAATTTATTTTGAACAAAGCTAGAAATAAAAGGATAATCAGGTTATCCCAAATGACAGCTGCAACATCTGTATTTTCTGGTACACTGGGCACATTTGATGTACTGAATATTGTAATGAGGCTGAAAAACTTGTCAATGATATTTCTTTTGTCCCTTTCTCAAAGGAGCAATGGTTGGCTCTCCAAAAGAATATTAATCGCTGCAAAGTGTGGGAAACAGCACTTTTCTGCAACAATATTTACTGTTTGCTTCTGACATTCTGCCCGGACCCCCCTGGCAGCCCCCGTCTCGTGCCCGTCGGGGTGCCGCAGCTGCAGCAGCGCCCAGGAGCCTTCGTGTCCCCGCAGCACGCGGAGCCGCCCGCCGGAGACCTTCGCTGGGCTGCCAGCAGCCCCCAGGCACGGTCTCTGCCCCCCTGACCCTGCGTCCTTCGGTCCTTTACAGGCCAGCTTTGGGCAGGGGAGGCCGATCGGCTCCGACCTGCTGCCCTCCAGGGTCGCCTGAGGCCACCAGTGGCCCCCCCAGCCGGGAAGGCGCCCCCCGGTCGGCAGCCCCAGCCCAGCACCCCAGAGGACTGTCTCAGACGGGTTCCTGGGTCTCGCAGGGATTTCGGAACAGCCCCAGGGCAGCAAAGCCTGCAGAACAGTTAGGATTTTCTGTTTACACTCATTTTTGCTTTCAGCTTTTTAGCTCTGCTTATTCTGCAGGGGGATTATGTGCTGTTCACCATTGGGTTTTTGCTTCAGTATTTAGATTTCTTTTTTGGCAATAAACCCATTTTCTACTCTCTTTCAAGGAAAGCCACAGCCAGTACAGACTTGCTGCTAATAGGTTTGTGCTGAAGTCAGGTCAGGTCTCCTCCGATCGGCCCAGGCAGGAGAGGGAGCTGAGCACCCTCACATGAGGACACGGCAGCTCTGCTGACTTTAGGGGTGGATCTTCGTCCTTAAAGCCTGATAAAACCAAGGGGAGAGCTCCCCACAAAGTGTTTCTATTGCACTTGTTCTCTTCCCCCAAATTGTTGTTGCTTAGATCATTTTTTTTAGTACAGGCTTGATTGAGTCTCCTATTAAGGTTGGAACTACCTTGAGAGTTAAGTCTATACCTGGAAATATTTACAGCCACAAAAGGCAAGCTGTGGTCTTCACAGACAGCCCCCTACCCTGAATCCCAAACACTCCCAGCGTACTCCAGCAGCTGGAGCACAAGGCAGCAAAGCCACTAACTCAAACACGATGCTCCAAGGAAGACCCTAGCACAGTACAACCCTTCACCCTCTCCCTTCCCAAACACAGAAACAGGCAGCCGAAGGGAGCTGCAGAGCTCTCTTTCTTTTATACTAATTAATGGTTATTGCTCTCCCCCGCGTGCCCAGCCGCAGCTCCTTGCCCTCGCTCTAAACTAAAAGCAGTTTGGTAACAGGATCTCCAGCCCCCGTGCGGCAGCACTGTTCTGAGAACTGCTCTTCCCCCGGGAGAGAAAGCTTCCTCAGAGGTTAATATTTTATAGCTATTAAAAACGCTTTGTGCCTTCTCTCAGCTCTCTGCAGCAGTGGCAGCCGGCAGCGCGCCCTCGCTGCGGGCACCGACGAGGCCCTTGTCCTCCTCGCCCTTGCCTGGCCGTCTCCGTGACCCCCTCCCCGTCCCCCCCTGCCTCCCGCTTTGCCCCGCATGTGGCAAAGGCACGGCGGCGGCTGCCGGGTCCTCGGCTCCGCGGGGCGTTTTGTGGGCTGCTCGGGCAGCGGCGCCCGCTGGGGTTGGCTGGGGCAGGACGGGGCGACCACGGGGCCGGCGAGCAGACCTGTGCCAGTGCCCCCGCGCAGGGACGTCCGTGGGTCACGGCTGGCCGCCTGCTGCAGCGGGGGGAGCTGTACCTGCTGCACCTGCTGCACCTGCTGCCCGCCTGCGGCTCGTCTCCTTGCTTCTTTCACGTAGATTCCCAGCAGAAGTGACTGGAAGCACCCTGGGACCACGCTGCCGATGTGGATCGCCTCCGTGCCAGCTGGGGAGGTTTCCAGTTCAAAAGAATTAAACTGGGAGCGGGCTCAGATAACAGTCCGTAATTTGCTAGTTTTCATTTAAATCGGGCTTTGTGCTGCTTTGATGAAGGAACATATTAAAGCCAGCGTGGCTGACATTTTTTAAATAAATTCCAAGATGAATTCCATGCGTATCCTGCATTAATGTGTAAGGTGGAGATAGAGGCTGGGGTGAGTTGAAGCAGAAAGTATACTGTAAATTGAAGCTTGGCATTGAATATAAATGGCAAAGGTTGCTGACTGCCAATAACAGTAAATCAGGTTCAAACACCACAAGGCGATAAGGCTACGAGATGAATTGCATTTCAGCTGGAGTTTGGGGAATCGCTCAGGGCCCGGCTGGCCGAGGAGGCAGTCATTCACCTACCACAGCCGCTCCTCTATGAGCCTGCGACGTGGCACGGGCTGTCCCGGCACGGGAAGGGGCCGCAGCGATGCCCAGGGGCTGCGGCGGAGCTGGGGACAGGGCAGTGCCCGGGGGGACAGCAGCAGCGGGGCAGAGGGGCCGGCACCGAGCTGCTCCCCCTGTCCTGCAGCACAGAGCGAGCCGAGCCCCGAGCCCTGCCTGGCTCCAGACCCCCCGCTGCAGCTGGAGGGCTCCAAGTTGTTTATGTTAGGCACCGGCTAATTTGCTTGGGAGATAATGAAGATAATTAATATTTCCTTTATGTCTGAAATATAACTGTGCTGTCACAGGGATTCCTGTAGAGCTGCAGGGGAACATCCAGGGAATTTTCCTTATGGGTTAGCAGCCAACACCTGGAGAGAGCGCGTGGCTCTTGCAGAGCTCTGCCAGCAGGGCATTGCCCTGGAGCATCCAAAAATCACACACAAAACTCCATCTGCTGCCCGTGCTGGTGTTCCCACAGCAAGCGAGCACACCCTCTCTAGACTCAACCCTTTCTAGGGTGGAAGCTTGGCATTAGAAAATGAATTCCTCAGCTCCCTTCACCAAGCAAGGAGACGTTGCCCGACTTAAAGACTGTAACTCCCAGCAGGCGCACACAGGGCAGTGCCTGAGGTCTGTCCCCGCAGAAGATGCTGTGCCCGCCTGGCCTGTGCCCCGGCTGCCACCTCCCGTCTCTGCTGGGGCAGCACGGTGCTCAGGACGGGGAAGGCAGCACTGGCACAGTCACACTGCGCCGCTGCCCCTGCCGAGCTGGGCATGGCAGCCGGGGGAGCAGCAGCGCCTGGGCAGCGCCGCCAGGAGCGTGAGCACGGAGCAGAGGGAGAGGGAGCCGCTGGGCGAGCCGCCGCTGGCTCCCAGGAGAGGGGCCGGGGAGCTTGGCTGAGGGGTGGGAATCGCTCCGGGATAAAGGCTGGTGGCAGCGGGTGCTCACAGCCTCCACCGTGCAGGCACTGGGCACCCTTGGGCTGCAGATTTGTCAGCTCAGCGCCTGCTGCAGCTTCCTGGGGACCAGCAACGCAGCTGGCAGCAGAAAGACTGTAATTTTGGGGCCTGGATGAAAGTTGATGAGTGAGGGACTCTCAGGCTGGCTGGAGCTTTGCAGTGGGATTGCACAGACATTCTTCTTACACCGTGCACATCAAATGCACTGGGAGACTTCAAAGCTCTGCAGCTGAGCTTTATGAGGACAAAAACTCCAGCAGTGTGAGCACTGTGCAAAAGAGAAAGCTCAGAGCCTGACGGATATAGGGGAATGGAAATGAAGGGGACTGTGGGCATCTCGCTTGCCCAGGTGTCTGGGCACGTGGGGGGACGTGAGGAGGCAGAGGAGCGGCTGGGCAGTGGCCCCCCGCCCCTCCCCAGCCAGGGGCTCTCCGCTCGCTGCCGCCAGCTCTGTCCCACCACAGCACACGGGGAGCTGCTGGTTTACAGCAAACGCTGCCTTGTGCCATGGCAGGGGTTGTAAGCACCTCTCCTGGGACATGCCGTGCACACACGGAGGAGCTCCCCAGGAAGGTGCAGGCGTTAAGGAGTTTCTGAGGCTTTTGGTCTCCAGGCCAGCACACGTAGGGGAGGTAATTTGTATAAGCGGCATGAGGTGAGTGGGGAGAAGAAGGAAGATGACCACAGAGAGACAGTTTGAGAAATGAGAAGACGGACCCGAACGTTTTTATAATGAAGAAGGAACCTGCGCTAAATTGTTTTCGATTAATCTGCAGCTAACTGAGCTCATTAAATTGAAATTATTTCATACAGGGCCACGAGAGAGCGCCTGAGAAAAGCTCTTCTGGAGAGCAAGGAGGTATTAAAACCCTGCATTGCTGGCAAAGTTTGGCCTCACACCCACCCCAGCAGGAGAGAGGGGTGTGAGATGGTCGCCTGCCCCCTGCCCAGCCCTCCGCCCTGTGCACCGAGCGATGCCCCGGGTGGGCACCTGCTGCACGCCCCTCGCCACCACTGCCGCACTGGGGCTGGTGGCGCTGGGGCTGGTGGTGCTGGGGCTGCTGGTGCTGGGGCTGGTGGAGCTGGGGCTGGTGGCACTGGGGCTGCTGGCGCTGGGGCTGGTGGTGCTGGGGCTGGTGGTGCTGGGGCTGGTGGCACTGGGGCTGGTGGTGTCGGGGCTGGTGGTGCTGGGGCTGGTGGCAATGGGGCTGGTGGTGCTGGGGCTGGTGGTGCTGGTGGCACTGGGCGCCGTGCCGAGGAACCGAAGCAGCTGCAGGTGGGTGCCTGCTCAGGACTTGTCCCGAGCAGTCCCTGCAGCCCGGGGAAAGGCCGTGATGGGCAGCAGTGAGGCAGGACGACAGCTCTTGCCACCAGGCATCGGGATCTGAGCGGACTCCAAGTTCTCCATGGAAAACCAGCCAGGCTGGGGTGCTGCGTGCAACACTTGGCTGCAGCACTGTCCTCAAAGGCAAAGCAGCTTCAAGGTTACACAGACAGAAATCTGCCTGGCTTACTGTAAGTACTAATCCCATGTCTGCTGCTCAGGAGCAAGCCCTGGTTTTGTAAAAGTATCCCCCAAATCACCATTGTCTGCGCCCTCTTCCCTGACCGGGTTTTGCCTTGACAGCAGCCTGGCTCCTCTGACCTAGAGGATTATTCCACATTTGTGCTGGGATGTGAGAAAAAACGGGACCGATCAGGCCTGGTGGGAACAACAGAAGGCAAATCCCAGCTGTCTTCCTAACATGTCCCTAATAATTAAAACCTTTTAACATGATAATTTTGCAAACCGATTTATCTCAAATGGGTCTGACAACCAGTCTGCACATGGAAATTAATCCTCCCAACCCCAACCTTGCAGGGATACAAAGTCAGGGGCTTTCACCCCAGCCAGGCTGAGTCCTGCCCCTTGGCTTGTCAGTGCCTCCCAGGAGGACGCAGCAGGCGCGAGCTGTGCACGTGCGTGGGATTTGGGATCCGTGGGGCCGCACAGCCCCGGGGGAGGCAGAAAGCAGCTGGGGGTGGGCAGCTCCGAGCCCGCAGCCAGCGGAGGCTCCGGTGTGGGAAACGATGAGCGTTCACTGAGGCTCCTTGGAAGTGCCATTGCCTCTGCTCCTTGAGGATCAATTTCCACTCTTATCACCACAGTAATGCTCTCTGCGAGGCAATATGATTTTCTTCTATGTAAACAGCAATAACTTCAGAATTACTCAGGAAAGACAGAGACCTCAAGAGATGTTTAAATTACTGGCTATCTCATTAATCAAACACAAATGCAAGACTAGCAAAGGCTCTAGTTGCTGAGCTGGAAAATGCTTAAATTCATTTATTGAGGCAGCAGGGAAAACCAGATTCCTGCCAAAGCCTGGGGGGTCCACGAGCCGGGAGGTGACTGCTGATGGGCAGCTTTTGCTGTGCTGGTTTACAGAGGCTCCCAAGCCTGCGCTGGCCCAGGTGCAAGTTTTCTGCGTAGGTTTGCACCGGCCTCATCCTGGGCTGGGCTTGGCCCCTGAGCCTGAATGCCCTGGGGACCAGTTTGGGGTTTCTGCGTGCTCTGCCAGGACCAGCAGGAGCGCCGCACGACGGCCGGGCTGAGCCCCAGCCGAGCCGCACTGCATGCAGATGGGACAAGAGCCACGAGAGCTGCAGCAAGGCTGTGCCGTCTATCCTCCTGGGTTGCCATGCCAACAAAGAGGAGACAAGAACCGATTTAATTTGCAGAATCACCCTCTTGACACAAAATCCAAGCAGCTTGTGAGGAGTAGGGTGAAAGATGTCAAGGGAGCAGAGAGGGATTCTCTATGCTGCTCTGCATCCAGTATATGGCTGTGTTTCATCTCTCAGAGAGGTCTCCAACACCTCTGCTGCAGAGCTGGAAATACAGGAGCCAGCTACGAGCCCAAGGGAAGGTCTCCCAGCTTGTCTCTGGAAAGCGCCTGGGAACCCACTGGAAATCTCAGCACAAAGTACATCAGGAGCTGAGCTTTGCTATAACACGGCTACATCACAGCCAGGAAGCAGTACCCAAGGCATGGAAGTGTCTTCAGCTCAGAGTTTCCTTTCTCCTTCCTCAGAAAGTCCTGTGTAGTGGGGAGAGGGGCACGGGCTTTCCTTTGCAAAGTTTTGCTCTGGCCAGCTGCGGCTGCCCGCATGCAGCTTGCTCCAGCCCAGTCCTGTGCTTTCCCCGGCTCCTGCTGATAGACCTTTCCTCTGTGTCATGCCACTGCAAAATCCAAAGGCTTTGTTCCGAATCATCAGCGAGGGTGAAGGTATAAAAAAGAAAAATTATTTCCTCAAACGCCCTGTGGTGATGCCCAGTTTTTGTCTGCCGTAGCTCTGCTTCACCCTTCCTCTCCACCTCTGTTTGTGCATTCAGCCATCCTGTGCGTCCTGCTCTAACCCAGATTATAA
Source organism: Anser cygnoides (assembly GCF_040182565.1). Classification (NCBI taxonomy): domain Eukaryota; kingdom Metazoa; phylum Chordata; class Aves; order Anseriformes; family Anatidae; genus Anser; species Anser cygnoides. The sequence goes on along the minus strand of NC_089887.1, from coordinate 559,876 downwards.
ACTCATTAAAAAGACCCTGTCACCAGACGTGTTTCCAGTGTGCCCAGGAAGGGGCCGAGCTCCTGCTTGTGGTTCTTCCACGCAGGTCTGATGGATGTTATTAACCAGAGTCATGGTGGACGTAGCGTCCTTAGCAGCACAGCATTTAATTCTGTGTTCCTGCTTAAGACGCTGATGCAAAATCCGAAGAAATACAGATTGCTCTTGGAAGGGTTTTTGGAGCTTTCACAGTTGTCTCAAGCACCTAGGTCCACAGGATCTGGTCAGATTATCTCAGCATTGGACTGTCATCATCACCAATCAATATCCCAAATTACCTCTTCATACAGAAGGTGCTTTGCTAATTTTCATGGATCCCCTGTGTTTCATGCCCTTGGTGTCCTGTCATGCACTGCTAGTTTTAGTCCACAAGCTACAGCACAATATGCTTATGAGTAATAGCATCTTATTGGAGTGTAAAGATCTTCCTATTTCACTGATTTATCCTGCATTTAAACTAATTCAAAATTCACTTACTTCAAAAAGTACTGGAAGCAAAATGCTCTCTGTAAATAGCCTAGCTTTTTCTAAACTGATATCGCTGAAAGGGAAGATGGAATAACTTGCACTATCTATTTTCTCTTGAAGGTAGCATCGCTGTATTATTTTGACTGTTTTCCATAACGAGGGCCATAGCTGATTCTTTTCTTTAGAAGAGGCTTATGGAGTGGCAAGGACTGTTTGACCTTTATATCTGAGCCTGTAGGAACCCCGCACAGATTAATCTGAAGTTTGCTTAAGTAGCCAGGTAGGCAGTCACTTTGTTTTCAGTTCACTGCATGGTGGATTTCTGAATCACAGAGTGCCAGACATCCAAACCCAGTCAGTCCCCTCTCAGTCGTGTTATGGGGGGGTTTCGCTTTCCCTTTCCCCTTACATTTCAGATACCCTTTCAAGTTTATGAGCTGTCACTTCCCAAATCACAGAAGGAAAATGGAGCCTGGCCAGGACTGGTCACATTGCTCAGCTGTGACACAAAGCTGCAAAGCTAGAGATGTGGAAATGGAGGAGATACGTCAAGGGAAGGCAAGCACCAGAGCCGGTCACCAGGGCAGTTCCTGTGATCCGCAGGGCAGGGATGAGGAGAGCAGGGGGGAAAATCCTCACAGCAGAAGGGTGACGGTGATGCTGGCACGAGCATCACCAGTTTCCTCCTCTGCCCTTTCCCCCGTAGCCAGAGCCTTTCCTTCTCAGCCACTGTGTCCAGTCTGGGCCAGCCCAGGAGCACCCCAAACCCAGCCTGGAGATCTGGGGGGCCCCGGGAATTGGGCTGGTGCTGCAGCAAGAGCGCCCTGTCCTGACGCAGTGACACAAGCGCACAAAAGGTGCTCACCTGGCACGCTGCAGGGCTTTTCTGTTCTCAAACGAAGCCGAATGTTTTACGTGAGCCAACTCTACCTAGAAATCACACCTACGGCTGGACTAAATTACCGGCTGAATACGTGTACTGTATTTTTCTAGCACAGCAGAGGACAAGCTCAGATTGCAAAATTTATCAGAGAGGGTTGCATGCACCTTGGTGAATGGGTGGTGGCACCCGTTTCGTTTCCTGGCCCTTTTCTGAATCCCTTGACATTCTGGTATGCCAGAGCAGGGCTGCCCCACCATTTGCGGCTGTGGGATGTAAGCTACTGTGGCGAGGGAACGCGTTCAGAGGCAGGAGTCCTGATTGCTAGTGGGCTCTGAGGGTTTACTGTGAACTGAACTGCCCCAAAAGCTTTTGCTCCCTTCCTGCTTTCTCTCTCATCTGTTGCCTCTGTCAAAGGCTCAGATGTTCTCTGAGACCTCCGCTGGGAAGTGCAGCATTGCCCACCTCTGGGGGATGCTGGGGGGGGCTGCACCCCCCGTCCAGCCTTGGCTCTCCCTGGGCCCGCGGCCAGCAGGGGACGGGTGGCAGGAGCCGGCTCTGCCTTGCAGCGAGCTCCCTGGCGGCTCTCTGGCTGTGTCCGTGGTGTTGCCGGCTGGAGGAGGCCCTGAGCCCACACCAGCAGCGAGCTGGTAGCCAGGTAATGCTGGAACAACAGCCAAGTTCGTAAAATTTAATACCTCAGCAATATTTCTAACAGGAGAAAACAAGAACTTCTCCTTTCTGATAGAGAAGAAATGACTTCAGACCTCGCTAAATGTCATCCCAGGCTACATTAACTGCTGTCTTGCTCAGAGGCTGCTGTCTAGCTGGTCACTTAAGGCTTGGAGTATAGTTCATTTCCCCACTTGAAATTCAGGTATTGTTTGTGTCACAGTGGGTTAGGGATACATCAGCAGAGGTTTCTTTTGTAGACTACAGAGGATACCTGAACTGAGGAAAGCAGTTGTGGTATCGAAACCCAGCAAGTGAATAGTCATAATCATTCATCGATCCTATTTCAATCCCAAGGAAGATCATTCAAAATCCTAAAAGAGTCCCTGAGCAGTCAAGAGAGCAGAGCCCCATTTAGGAGGTGGCATGGGTGTTTCTGAAGAATAAATCTTAGCAGGAGCACACTGGGTACCTCGTTACCAGGCAGAGAGTGATAAATTAGGAGGCTCACGGAAGAGCTACAGAAATGATGAGGGAGGTGGAGGATCTATCTAATGAGAAAAGATTAAATTACTGAAGTTGGCAGGGTTTGACTGAGTGGCAAGTGAGGAGGGGAGGAGGAACTGTGCAGGAGGAGGGAACGCCTGAGTAAGAACAGGGACGGTTTCCAGGGATTCACGCTGGGCATTGCTCCTGCCAATGGAGGGCAGAGGATCGTGGGCTGGTCCCAGGAAGGCTCGTTGCTGCGTCCCTGTAACACCTGATGCTCATTCAGCGGGGGCAACTCCGTGCCCTGGCAGTAGTCTAAAAGCTCTCCCGGTGAGCACCCAGCTGCTGCCAGGGCTGCGGCAGGCGGTGCGGGGCAGCACGTGCCGTGAGGAAGCCTCTGCAGCCGTCCCTCGCTGTGAGACAAAAGACGTCAGGCGCTGCGCCTTGTCCACGCAATGCCGGCATCGGGAAGGCTGGAGAAGGGGAGGATCACACAGCCTGGCAGGAAGCAGAGGAGCTTTGAAGTAGAAACCTTTTATAGCCTGGGGCAGCTGTGAGCACACTATGCAACGGCTCGGTAGCGGCCACTGAGCATGCACACGCTTACGCCCGCACCACAGTGCTTAAACCCCCGCCTCCCTCTTCCTTCACAGCCGCTCTCTGGCCACGGGCAGCCTGACACCCCGACTGTGAACGTGGGCAGGAGCTGCTCAGTTCCCCACCGCTCTGCACAGGGCCAGGCCAGTACCGAGGACGTGGATCCTCGACTGAGGTTGTCCCAAGCCAGTGCCCTGAAAATGAGATCTGCTCACAGAGCAGGGAAACGCAGGTCTGCTCTGCTCTGTGCCTCCACTGGCACCAAATGCCCTCTCTCTGCTGCTCTGTTTTGATCTGCAGCTCATTAGGAATGAATAAATTATGATTTTTAAAGAATTGGATAAGAAGCAAATCTTCTTGCTTTATGGTTGAGGCCTTTTGTGCTAGTAGCTAAGCAGGCGTCTCCTGCCCAGTCATCAGACAGCTGGGTGGATCCCTCCTCTCAGCAGCATCTGCAGCCCCTCGCCTCGTGGCTGTGCAGACCAGAGTGGTCAAGCAAAGGTCTCTCCGGGACTGCTGCTTGTTGCCTGATGCTTGGCTAGCACTCTTTCACAAGCACGGAGGTGGCCTCTGCCAGGCAAAGCCTTGCGCGGTGGATCGAAGTTCTGCAAAGGCGCTGGTGGAGCAGGGGCAAGTCGCGGGTGCCGAAGCAGAGCCAGGTCCCCGGGGCTGGTGGAGCCTCCCCAGCCGTGGCAGCGCGGCTGGCTAGCAGAAGTTCTTCCGCAGAGCGGGGCTGAAGCGAGCGAGGTGAGGGCGTCTTTGCTCCACGGGCCAGGCCTCAGCGTGCAGTGGAGAGGGAGAGCCCCTCGGCTGGCAGAGCTCTGGGCTGGGGCTCTGGGGGTGATGCATCCCTCTGGACACCGCTGCGGAGGCTAGGCCGGCCGTTTCATCTCCAGGCAGCCTCTCGGATTGCTATGGTAACACAGTCCCATGACGAGAACCTCAGAGAGCAGCATGAGCCAAGCTACCCGAGGTAGATCGGGGAGGCTGGCACGACTGTGCTGATTCGGTGGCATCTTGCCATGGACATTCAGCCCCGGGTCTGCGCCAGAGGCGCCCTGCGGCGGGGGGGACGGCTGCAGCACCGCGGCCCAGCACACGCCTCGGGCAGCCCAACCGCCTGGCCAGGGCGCTTTTCTCCTGGAGCAGGCTGCAGCTGGTGAAGGGCATTTTAGAAAGCGCAAAGTACGTTGGCAAAACTCTTCTAATCCGGCCTCCTGATGCAAAGCTGGCAGCACGCTGCGCTGCAGATGAGCCGCGACCAAGGCCCTGGGCTCCGTGCTGTTTGTGCCACCGCTCCCAGGCCGGGGTTCATCCTGGCGATGCAGCAGCCAGAGGCTCTTCCAGCATCAGGCGAGCACAGCACCAGCAGCATCGGCCGAGGGGCTCGGATGTCGAGGGGGAGATGCCAGGCAGTCTCCCGGCTGTCCTGCTAATCGCGTCCTCGGCCGGCTGACTGCATGACATGGCTCAGAGCGAGGTGACTGCAGCCAGCAGCATGCGCTCCACGTCAGCCGCTGGCCATGCTGTGCTCTGCCTGGCAGCTCCCTGCTCAGCCCCAGCTGCCCCGCAGGCAGCCCTGTGTCCCGAGCAGCCAGGGCCAGCTCCTGCGTGAGGCATCACCGGCCTCCGCGAGCCTCCAGCCCTGAGCATCGGGACGAGAGCGCCTCAAAGCCGGGGTCAAAGCTGCTCTGTGACAACAGGCAAACCTCTTGCTCCCTTCCTGCCTTGGTTTCCCTTTCTCTAGCTGAGTGATTATGTACCCTGACACCTTGCAATCTGAGATGACTTTTCTGCCACTGCTGCCTTTCCCTTTCCTGCCATCATTGCTACTTTGTCACAGGTTGGAGACAGCCAGTTGACACTTGCGTTCAGCGTGGCTTTGCCATGTCATCCTGTCGTGTGATCAGCAAAGGGCTTCCTTTGCAAACCCTGGCGCTAATTCTGCAAGAACTGAATTAGAGCAGGAGATTATCTCCCGATAATGTGCAGATAAAGCCACACACCTACTTACTCTGAGTAAGTACCTGACAGAGGGGATGGGTCCCACGATGCCCTTCCTAAACGGGCAACAGCCTGCTCCTGTGCTTGCCAGGGAGACCAAGGGCAGCTGAGAGGTGACCTGGGAGCTCCAGCCCTGAGCAACAGCCAGGGCTTGTGGGATGAGAAGGGGTTGCTCAGGAGCAGTGGGAGGTCTGAGCCTCTGGCCGTGGCAGAGGAGGATCTTGACGTGCACCTTGCAGCTCACAGCATCGGGCCACGTCTCCAGGGGGCTCTGCCAGCACTTGGCACACGCTTTTCCTCCAAACTGTGGCACTGGTGACGCAGGTGCCAGAGGCCCCAGGGCTGGGCGTGCTGCGAGCCCGGTGTCCGCAGCTGCCGTGTTTCTCCATCCCTGCCTCCTGCACACCGGCTCTTCCCTGAAGAGAAGCAAGGCCGGCTCTGCCCATAGTGCTGCGCAGATCCAGACAGCCAGCGGGCTGCTTGGTGGAGACGAGCAAGGGCAGACTTGTAGGAAAAGCAAGGGGGAGGAGCGGAGAGCCCCACCACTGCACGCACAGGAAGGATTGGAGGGAGCTGGTAAGTAATTCAGGTATTTAGCAATGGAAGGAAAACTCCCGGCTTCAGTCTTTTCACAGCTATTTCCTAAGGGTTGGTTTATCAAAATAGCTACAGCAGAAACTAAAACAGACAGAAGCCCCTGCTTCCCCCAGCTGTTTGCCACCGCCTGTCCGATTGCACATCCTGGCAGGACCTGGGGCTTTTACAATCTTTGGCCCTACGGAGAGTACAGAAAGAGACTTTAAGGGCTGGTGGGACCTTGAGGGGCCATCTAGTTCACTCCTGTGCTTGTGTCACCTGTGGCTGTCCCTTGTCTAACCTCTTCTCTTGCCTCCTGCCAGCATACACCTCTCAGACAAAATGGCTTTCCCTCTGGCTACAATCTTTTCAGAACTGTTCACTGTATAAATCATGGGCCACGTATTCACTGCACATACACTTTTCCAAGTCTGAGAGAGCTCCAGCGTGTTCCCTTTTTTATAGCAGCTGTAATGATGCATCAGTAAAACACGGGATTTGGTTTCTGAGCACCTTGCTCAGAGATGCTGTTCTTCCACCTTTTGTTAATTTTAGGTAGCAAAGATGGATGTAGGTTCCTAGGATCTACAGTTTAGATCACAGCAGCAAGTGCTAAATGCCGTCAGAACAAACATTTAGTCTAAACCTGAAGCTGTCTCCATGAATGGGAAAATGCTTTGACATTGTGGAATGCCATTGAAAAACATCTTGAGTGCCTTCTTGGACTAGAGTTTAAATGACATTGCATTTTTACTGTTTATTTTCTATTCAGTATTTATTTACAGACTTCATTCATTCCCTGAGGGAGTAAAGCTCCGTATGAATTAATCTACCTCATTTCAAGGTGTTCCACTGCTTCTGCTGACAGGTAAATAGTGAAGAAGAATCATGGAAGTTTTGAGGTGTTCTGAAAAATATATTTCTAGGAATTATTATATTAAAAAAAATTGCAAAAGCCTGGAAATAAAGGTGATAATCTGTAAAAGCTTACTTATTAACAGAAGCAGTAATTGGGATAGCAGCATGTAGAGATTCACAGGCCAGAGACTTTCCTGCAGGAACCACGTCCCCAGTTTACAGCTTGGTCCGGCAGGATCATTTCCTTTAAAATTCTTCCAGTCTCAGAATAAAGTATTCCAAGGCAGGTAATTGCCATATCCCTTCACAAATTATAACAAAAGTAAATTACTGTCCTTGTTAAAAATGCACACTTCTCATTTCACTCAGATATGTCTACTTCCAGCTTCCCATCAACAAGCCTTGTTAAGCCTTTATCTGGTAGATTAAAGAGCCCTTTCTTGTCAGAGGTCTTCTTCTCAGATTGTGAATCACAACAGGAGCGTAGAACTGGAAGGGACAGCTTGGGCCATCAAATCCCATTTCCCTGCAATTGCTGGCAACCATGTTATAAAGTCCATTTCAAACTCAATCTTAAAACTAATTGCATGTCTTGCCCCCAATACTCCTCTCAGGAATCTGTTCCAGAACAACATTTCTCCCACAGTTAGAAACCATTTAATTTCCAGCCAAAATGTATTTGTGCCAATTCATACCTATTTGTTTTTGTGCCAGCACCGCCTGTTATCTGAGGCCATTTTCTTCCTTCCTTGGTGTTCATCTGCTTGTGCACTCAGACAGCAGGCATATGCTCCCCAGCCTTCCTTTCACTTGGCTAAACGTGCCCAGGTCCCTCACACAGGCTCTTCAGTGTCGAGGTTGTCCTTGGGGTCTGGCTCTACCCTGTCCCACTCCTGATTTATCTTCCTGGAGCAGAAGTGATGAGAACGGTAGACATTTCCACGCCTAACCACCAGCCAGACCTCACCCTTTCCTGCCTCGGGGTGCTCCTCGAAACTCCCTGCTTCCCCTTCACGAGCCAGGCATCAGCCTTGCATGGTGCCCACCAGGGCTGAGAGTCCCTTGTGCTGATGGGAGACACAGCAACACCTCCGAAGGGGCTTCCCAGTCTATTACGTGGGGGAAAAAATGCTCTGCTGAGAGTCTCGCCTTCAGTACGTGCAGAGTCAAGCCCTCCCAGCTGGCGCAGGGAAGGGTTCCCAGCTGCCTGCCAGGACTTCTTGTCACACGTCCCCACCACCCAGAGCTTAGCACGAACCCCAGCGCCGCTGTCCCTCTGGAGATGAATGCCACAGGCGCGTCCCACAGGCTGGGGCAGCCACAGGTCACACAAAGCGTGTCGGGGGGGCTGAAAGGGAACTGCACCTGAGCAGAGGCTGCTCCACGGCTGCCCACCATACTCCTCCACCTGCCTCCAAAGCAACCAGTCTCGATCCCTGCCATGATACGGAGAGTGAACTAGATGGACGCTGCCCTGTCCTGGCAACTCCCACATGGGGCTCACAGCACCAGCTGGCCTCGCTGGACTGGATGCTTCCCGAATGCTTGGGAAACACTCCCGTGGCTAACAAATGTGAATAGAAGTGTGCAGGTATGCAGTGTAAATACATGAGCCTTTAAAAACAGAACTGTCAAATAAAGCGTTACACTCCATCAGCTCCTATTGCATCCACTCGCCAAACACCAGCAGACGCTTGGATAACACTCAGATCTGCTCATGGATGCGTTTGACATCCATGCTGGAGAAATACACATTTTATGATGAATAAAAAGAGCCAGAGCCCAGGCAGCAGGTATTTAAGGCTAAACCACTTGTTTTAGAGGGCTTTACATTCTGGTTGTAAAATTTCCTCTGGGCTGGAAGCTGGCGCCCAAGAAGAAATATTCTTTCTGTTACGTATGATTTGCCTGCAAATCCTATTAGTCTTCTGTGCAGCACATCACAGGAGAAGAGACGCTAGGATGTCAGACCAGGGCATTTTGCTAAGCACTGTGTTTTAGATGTGTGCTTGGTATAAGAAAGACCAAAGCACTGTGACTTCATTAAATGGTGTCTATTTTGAGGTTCATCTTATATTTTTGGAATTGAAAAAGTTTTTTGGTGGTGATGGTGGTTTTTTTGTTTTGTTTTGTTTTTTTGTTTGTTTGTTTGTTTTTTAGGAGAAGGAAAAGAGGGAAGGGAAACACTTGCATAGTGAGAATAGGTCACCCCACTGAACTGAAGTTTGTTATCTACTGTTAGCCAATGTTGTTTGGTGTGTTTTTCACACAGACCTGTTGTCATAAAGGAAAGTCCTGAATCTGCAGGGCTAATGGCATTAGCATGAATTGGTAAGCTTGAGAGCAGCCTTACCAACTTCACTAGATGCTCAGCGGATTCTCCAGTTTAAAACAAATGTATCTCCTGTATGAGGAGGATTCATCTCTCTCAGGGTAGATCTATACTTATTATAACAGCCGTGTGACATATAGAACATACAGATGAGCTAAGCAGAGCAGCAGAGTGAACCCGTGCTGCCCAGGGCTTCCTGAGAACATGAGCCTGTCCCCAGCACTGCAGCATATGCTCACCTCCCCAGCGACCCAAACCGCAGTTACTCTGGGTTCTCATTTCAGGTTCATGTCTGATCATTACATTCACAGGACCCTTTCTGTGGGCTCCGCCTGTCCCAGGTGGGGACCGTGCGCCTCCCCTCTTGGCTCCGCGGAGCTCGGGGGCAGCCCAGGGCACCGGCCACTGGCTGCCTGGCGGTACGAGGGGAGGAGGCTGTGAGGGAGGGATGTGAGACTTTGCTTCTGCCAGCTCAGGTTAGTCCCTTAACATTCACATTACTGTAATGCAGTTGAAAAGGAATCCACTAGTTACAGGAAATGATTTACAGGACACAAGACGCTGCATTTCAGAGGTCTCATGTGTACCATAAAAAATATATTATAAAGGAATAATCTCTATCGGAACTGGAACTGCACAGAGAGAACACATGTCCAGCTGAGAGCAGCATTGAGCTTTTGTTCATTATGGGGAAAGTCTGCGCTCTTCATCTTATTTGATGAATATTTTTTCCCAGCACTCAGTATCTAGTTAATATTGGCACTCGATATTTTTTTCAAATGTTGCTTTTGCCATGAGATCAAGCACAGCTGAGACTCCAATGGTGTGTTGTTCTGAGGTGTCCCCTGCTGAGCTTCACAAAGTAACAGCAAGATTTGGAGCAAACCCTGGACTTCCCCTGTAAAATCCAGGCCACAGCTCATCAGCTGGGGAAGCACAAGGGAGGTCAGCCGGCTCTCGCCCAGCCCGCCCGTGCCCAGAGCTCCCCTGCAGGGCGGGACGCGCAGCTCCACAGATCCCCACACGGAGATCGGTGGAGAAGGGTCACTGCCTCCAAGCACGCCTTCTGCTCGCTGGCAGGATGAGGTACCCAGAACTCACAGCCACATGAGGCTAGAAATGTACTCTGCTGGAGTCTGCACTTTCCTAACACTTGCTCAGAAGCCCAGCTGTGGCCCTCGTGTAGGAGGGTTAACATGCAGCATCTCGACAGCTTTTGTCACCCAGATCAGGTGCTGGCTCTGGTGGTAATCTGCAGCATCCAGATGGTGCTGGTGTTTTGGGGATAGCAGGTGCAAGGGGTTAGATTTCTGCTCGTTCACCTGTGAGGACTTCAGCGAATGACCGTGTACCTCCGTACCACAGCACTACCAGCGCTGCCCTACGGAGAGGGGCCGAGATGGTCCACACGCCAAGAGCTGCAAGGTGCCCAATGCCCTGGTGCAATACTTGTGAGGGAGACGCCCAGAAGACCCCAGAATGAGGGGCAGGAGGGCGCTGAGAGACATCAATGCATTTCTTCCCCTCGCAAAATCCTTGCTGAAGCCAAAGCTGAGAACCGGAGGTGGGAAGTGCCGAAATGCTGAGCTGGGATGAGATGGTGGCAGCTCCGGAAAAGCTGTGAGGAGGGAGGCTCTGTCGGGCCCAGCCCGCGCCACCAAGGCTGGGGACACCTGGCTGAGCGCTGCCACCAGCCCCGCTGAGCGGTGCAGCTCCCGGCACCTAAAGCGTGGATCCTCCGCGTTCCCCACGGCCCTCGGCTGTGCTGCACCCATACGCCGGCTGCTGCCCGCCCTTGCCGCGGGCTCTCACCCCTGCTCACCTCTGCCCGGGTGCCGGGCGGCAGCAGCCCGCCCCGCGGCGCCCCCCGCTCTGCTCGCAGGGACGGGGCGCGGGGACCCGGCCCGCTGCGCGGGGCTGCGCGGGGCGGGGGGCGCTTCCCGCAGGACCCGGCTGGGCGCTTCTCTTCGCGGAGCCGGGAGGCTCGGACAGGGGCCGGGGGCCGGGGGTGCCGGGGCGAGAGGCTGCCCATACGGAGTGCGTTTTGGGGGGCCCGCTGGGGAGCACGCAGGGGCCAGGGGCGAAGGAGCTGCGGCGTGGCCGCTTCTGCCGAGGAAAAGGAGGGCACGCGGAGCAGCTCGGCCAGCGCTGCCTCCCGACCGGCGGCACGCACCTCCCGCGGGGCCGGGGGCGCGGGGGCGCGGGCACGCGGCGGGGGCTCCGGGGGCTGCCGGCTGCCAGCCGGGGGGGGCCCTGCCGAGCCGCCCCGGGCGGCGCCCCCGGTGCCGAGCGGCCGCCGCCCCCCCCCCGTCCGGCGGGGCCCGGCGCGCTCCCGGCGCAGCGGTGGGGGCGGGCGCGGGCCGTCCCCTCCCCTCCCCTCCCGGCGCGGGAGCGCGCTCCCGCCGCCCACCCGGCACAAAGTTTCGCGGCGGCAACTCGGCGGCGACGGCGCGGGGCCGGCGGCGGCGCGCGGCCGCGCTGAGTCCCGGCGCCCCGGTGCCCGGCGGGGGCCGGCGGCGAGCGTGCCATGCGGGGCTCCCCCCCCGCGGCGGCGGCGGGGCGCGAGGGCGGCGGCGCCCCATGCGGCCGGGGCGGCCGGGCGGCGGCTGACACCATGCGCGCCCGGTGCCCGGGGCGAGGAGCGGGGAGCAGCCATGTCCCCCCCCGCCCAGCCGGGGGTGCCGGGCGGGCGCGGCTCTAAGGTGCCCCCGGCGCGGAAGCTGCTCTGCATGTGCAGCCTCTCGCTCTGCCTCACCTACCTGTGCTACAGCCTCATGGGGGGCGCCGGCCCGGCCGCCCTGCGCTCCCCGGCCGCGCCGCCCGGCTCGGCGGCCCCGCGCTCCCCCGGCAGCCCGCCGGGCACCGCCGGCGCCCCGGCCGCCTCCGCGGCCCCGACGCGAGCCGCCAACGGCAGCCGGGAAGCGGCGGCGGCGGGCGCCTGGCCGCGGACGCCGCTGGCCCCCGGGGAGGCGATCGCGGCGCAGAGCGGAGCCTTCGAGAGGGACCCGCAGGAGTCGAGCACCACGGACGAGGAGCTGAGCCGGGCCGGCAGCCCGGGCGGCCGCGGCGGCGGCGGCAGCACCACGCCGGACTACGGCGAGAAGCGGCTGCCGCAAGCCCTCATCATCGGGGTGAAGAAGGGGGGCACGCGGGCGCTGCTGGAGGCCATCCGCGCGCACCCCGACGTGCGCGCCGTGGGCACCGAGCCCCACTTCTTCGACAGGAACTACGAGAAGGGGCTCGAGTGGTACAGGTGAGGGCCGGGGGGGGCGTCCCGGGACCCCCGAGGGTCGCGAGGGGCGAGCGGCGCCGCCCGGGCGGGGGCGGCCGAAGGGCAGGAGCCGCGTGCGGTGGCGCGGCCCCGCCCGGGGCGCTGGGGCGGACCGCGGCACCCGGTGCCCGGCACGTCCCGCCGGGTCCGGAGCTGCCGAACTAAAGAAGACCGCGAGCTGTTCCGGCGGGCGCTGCGGGCGTTGAAGTGGAAGGGGATGCCCGCGTCCGTACGCGCGGCGTGGGGCACCCCGCAAAGGAGACTGACTCGTTATTCAACAAGCTCCGCGTCAGAAAGTTGTTTTCCGTTGACGAGGTTTAATTCTATTCGTGAAGAAACCTCTGAATGCTGTTATCTGGCATAGCGTGACGTTTGTAGGGAATCTTAGAAGTTCTGACTATGAGAAAACCCTGAACTGCAGTAAGGAAGTGGTAATTGCCTTGGCAGGTTTAGCAAATCAATGAATCGTGATGGCTCAGGGTTTTGTTGCTTGTGTTTTGGTTTTCTTTCCCCCCCTTGGCTTTTTCCTTTTTTTTTTTCCTTCTTTTCTTTTTAGTCTTAAAAGAATGCAGCATGTTAGTGTAGCTTGCGAATTACCGTGGTTCTCCAGTTTATGGCTAAAAGAAACCCATACCAATTTCTTTCCAAGAAACGGTCTGTGGGTAAGCAGATGAAGTTCTGCATCTTTGTTGCACGTGTGTTCTGAAAATTAAGAAGAAACTATACCAGGGCAGCAAGTTGGTTACTGCACGGATTACCTGGATGCTCTGCATTAGTGTACACAGTTTTCGTGAGAACAGCATGCAAATCTGAGGAACTCTAGGCAACTTCTTACGGAAATTGTGGAAGCCAAGTCCTCATAATACTTGGTGTAGCATCCACTTGGCTTTGTTAAGATGCTGAGGGATTTTCTTGAGGGACTTCAGTAAAGTGGAGATCAGCACTCTGAAAGTGTGTTAGTCTCTGAGAGTGTTTTCAGTATTCTGTACCAACATGGGGAAGGAATAAAAGGTTGACTGACGTTATTTTATTTATATTAATATAATAATTTCAGACGTGATCTTTTTTTTTACAGTTTGTTTTTCTGCAGGAAAGCTTTGCCTTGAAAAATACGTTTAGAAAATCTGCTGGAAGAAGCTAGAGACTTGCATATAGATGGGTTTGGTTTTATTCAAAATCGGTAGAAGAAGATCAAGCACGGAATATGGCAAGCAGCTGCTTTTTCATCTTTAAAATCGTGCTGCAAGAAAAGGGCTAGAGTGTGGGTGCAACTCCTCTCCTGGAGTAAACGGTGCGCACAGGTTTTCGCTTACAGAAAGCATTGAAATTTTTCATCTCTGCAGTAGCTCTACGGTCTGCTTAGCTGATTTCCAGCACTAGTGATGTGCTGCACTGGTAGAGAGGTGTGAGACGAAAAGAGTGGGCCAGAGCTGATTTGCGAGGTTCCTGGGCAGGGCTGGAGGATGGATTCTCTGGTCAGGGGATAAATAAATGACTTGGCTGCTTTAGTTGTCGCCGTGGCCCTGAGCATTTGCCCTGATTGTTTAACCCGATCCCCTCTTCACACCTGCCCAACCCAGATAGCGTTGTTCTCCGTTCTCCTTGGAAAAGTTTTTCAGCCTTGCTGGAACAAGGTAGCAGGCTGCAGCGATAACGGCCCTCAGGAGCCACAGGCTTCCTTCCCCTTGCACCCTGCTAGTGGGTCGTGTTGTGGCAGAGCGGGGGGCTGCTGTGCTCGGCGCTGTGCAGGGCTGCGGAGCATGGCGGGGGGAATCGCTGCCCACATTCACAAGGATTTCTTCCTGATCCTCTCTGATATTAACTGGGTGCACTAAGAAGGCTGACTGCTTGCAGCTGCGTCCCAGGTAGAGTAACTGGAGATTTTTCCTTTCAATGGAAATGTCTGTTTCAGCTATTGAAGCCTTTATAAGTGGCTCCTTAGTGACTTTTATCAATTGTTTACCTTTCACATATAACACTTCTTTTTATGATCTATAAGCTGTTAGTTTTTAATACGGTTGAGTTTATTTTTTCATATGTAATGAAATAAGGAAATATCCATCTCAGTGTTCCTTGCTGTGTCATTCACTTCTGAGAACATCTTTGGATAGTCCAGCAGAGCTGGGAAGAGCAGCTTATCATTTAGTCCAACCTCTGTTAATACAGCTAAGGGCTGGTCTTGCAGCAGCTTCCTCACCTTAGTTTCTCCATGGGTAAAATGGAGATGGTACCTACACGCTATCAGTTCTGCTATGTGTGTACCACGTATTCGGGTTTCTGCTGCCTTGAGGTTAGTCAGCCGTAAACAGTGTGTCCAGGATCTGACTCGGGACAGTGTTCAGAGGCTGGAGTTAGTGCAAAATACAGCTTTCTGCGTGTTGGATGGTGCTGTGTGTGCAAAGCCTGTTACACCAGTTCTCTGCAGTCTGTTCTGTTTTCCTGGTAACCTTTAGGAAAAGCTGTGCTGTTTGTCATTGCTTTAACTCTGCAGTCAAAGTTTATGTAGAAATTACAGAACTGAAGTCTTCCTACACATGTACTGTTGCAAACCGAGTTCAGGGCTTGTTTCAGTTGTTTTGTGCTATGCTGCCAGCATTGTTTGTGTGACTCTAATTTGTGATTCTATGCATCTTAGTGTTTGTCTGTCTGAAGCACGAGTTCAGAGATAGAACTTTCTTTAAGCTGCACCTAGTACCTGATGTGCATTAACTTTTGTTGATAACTTCCTAATTTTTTTTTCTTAATGCAGATTTTAACTTGACTACTATTAAATTAACTTGACTGCTGTTAAAGATTGTGTTAGAAGGGTGGAAGTGACTTAACCTTTTCTGTTGTTAACGGTGTGGCATTACTTATATTGTGTGTATGTATTACTTGCATATCTTCAGTTCTCTCTCAAGTCTGGGACCCTGATAGCTGGCAGTAAGTATCGCCTCGGGCAGTGGAGTTTGGATCTATCCTTATGACACACCAGAAGTCTGTCCCGCCGTGGACACGTCAGGTTCTGGCAAGGAACGGCTATCTGCCTTTCCTTTGGAAGTCACTGGTGACCGTTGCGCTCTCCTTCGTTCTAAAGCACAGGGTGTGCCATCGTTCCCTGTCAAACTGCAGTTGAATTTTAGCCAGTGCCTGAGCGTCTGTGTGCCCCCAGCACGCCCAGGGCCGTGCCCGCTGCCCCTTCAGCCAGGCACCGTGCGAGCCCCAGGTGCTTGCGTGGGCGACGCGCTCCCCAGCGCGATGTTCCTGCCTCCGTGGGCATGTCCCATGCTGCGAGCTCTGCCCCGAGCTGTCCTGCAGTTGGAAACGAATTGAGAGACTTGTCTGAGAGTGCAAAAAGGGCAGCAGAACAAGGGGGAAGCTCTTAGAGGCCTCCGAGCAGTAAAGGAAGTTAGCGTACGCCTACAAATGCTCATTACCAACTGAAGCAGCATCCAGGGTATGCCCAAGTTCCTTGCCTGGCCAAGAAAAAACTGCAAATGAGCACAAGAGGATTTTGTGGATAAAGGGAACTGCCAGCTGCCCACAGTGCCTGACCCTCGGACAGATTTGTCACCTCGCAGTGCTGGAAGCCTCAGTTTGGTGCGTGCTGTGACAGCTGTCGGAGAGGCAGCGTAAGGGAGGGCAGGACCTGGAGTCTGCAGCAGAGCCCCGCCGGCCAGTGTGGTCCTGGGCAGCTTTAACTGGAGGGAAGCAGGAGGCGATCCTGATCTTGCGGCATCGCAGCTGCTGCCCTGCCCTCTGCCAGCTGTGTGAGCTGTGGGATCGCTTTACACCCGCAGAGCTGCTGCACCTCGTCTGGAGGTGTCAGAGAATGCGGCTGGGGCTCTCAGTGCATGAGGAGGGAGAAGCAGCCTGAACAGATGGTGCTTAGCTGGGTTGCTTGTGTGAATGACCGAAAGAATAGATCTTAGCGCTTTCAGCATCTCCCAGGCTCGCTGAATAGGACAGTCCAGGACTCTGGAACCACCAGCTCCATCAGGCTGCAGGCTCAGGAACGTGAGATGGTTCAATTCCTTCCGTTTGCATTTTGAAGGCTATCTGGACATCCAATGGTTAGCAGAAAATTGAGGATTCATAACAGTCAATCTTGTAGTTTCAACAAAAATATGATGTCCATAAAGCAAAGAGAATGTCTGATAGTGGTGAAATTACTTTTGGAGTTCTGAAGTTCACCAATTTGAAGGTTATTCCAAAACCTCACTTCAGGAGTTAAATTCTGTGTGTACGTGCACGTTGCTCTGCTCACTGTCTCCCTCTCAGTGGAGCCTTCACCAAGAAGCTGCGGCAATGTCTCTGTAATTAGACCACGTTCCTGTTACTCTGCCCCAGGCTTCCACATGCTAAGCAGTTATACGGGGTGTAGCTTTATGCGTGGAGTAGTCCCATTGCAGCCACTGCAGGGAGCAGTCACCATGACAAGCAATGAAATGGTTTGCATGTCTAATGCTGTTTTCACTGCCTGTCTGTTTTGTGTGGTGGTGTGTGTTTTTTTGAGTGTTCTCCATAACAGTCAGGCCGGTGTGTTATTCTGTAAGCAACTACCCTCATACAAATGATGAATACCATGACAGGGAGCTCTTTCCCCAACAATAAACGTGTTCTTGAGCCAGCAGTTTCAAGAAGCAGCTGGCTGTGGCTGGGGAGCCAATGCTCTGTCATGTCCCTGTGGACATTAAACTCATCTGTATTTGGGAAGCTGCTGTCATGCATGGTTATCCCTGTAACAGGCTCCGCTCCTCCCGGGCGCTGCCTGCGGTCTCATCTCCCTCCTGCTGTATCTGGAGGCTGGTGTGGCAGAGCCTTCTCTGTGGAGGCTGCACAGGAGCTGATCCTGCCGCAGAGTGCTGTGCCCTCGCCGTCACGGCTGCTGGCAGAAATGGCGCTGGAAGCGCCCAAGGATGTGCGATGAGACCCCCTTCCAGCATCCCTTAACAGCTGTTGGACAGCAGTAGCTCAGGGCCGTGTTGGCCGTGGCCTCACGCAGCGTAAGCCTTGCTGTGAGATGTAATTGTGTTGCTGGGTAATACTCATGCCACTCTGATCCATTCAGGATATTCAGAAAATCAAACCGCTTCCATCAGCGCTGCTATTCTGCGCTGATGGGCACTATAGGAACACCTACAGTGGAAGGATGGATTGGGGTTTGCTTCTAATGATGGGCACCACTGCAGATGCCTGGCAACTGCTGTATTTCTCTGTAAAAGGCCTTCCTAGTGTACTGTGCCCTCTGCACTTCTGGTAACTTAGGGAAAGTGTATTGATTTTTTTTTATTTTTTTTTGTCTGGGACCTGCTGTGAGTTGGCTTTTGCTGAAATATAGTGACTCAGCTGCCCTCCCACCTCTGGGGATCCAATATATTGAGATTTATCAGGGTTGAAGACTGCACCAGTATTTCTATGTAACATAGCTTTTTCAATACCTTGTCCCTTTCACATTTGCTAAACCCTTAGGTCTGGATTAGAACCTACATTTGCACTGTTTGTTTTCTTTCTAGCCCATCTTCCGTGCATAGCAAGTGCTCGCGTGCACCACGCTCCTGGCAGAGCCCGCACCCAGCTCCCAGCAGAGCTGATGGGTCTGGTGCTGACCTCGCTTATGGGCTGGCAGCTGTGAGAAGAGGGCCAGGCTGTCCCTTAGTCTGTCCCTGCAGTTCACCCTTCAGGAGGCTGGAGAGAGGCCACTGCATCATTGGCTTGGATTTTCTTCTGCACCCAGAGCTACCGGGGTGAGCCCACCGTGTGCCAGCCCCCGGCCTGCGCCAGGGGAGCCTGCTCGCCACCCGTGTTCATCAGCAGTTTCTCCAAGTTTTCCGCTCCGTTTCAGATCAAGGGATGGGGTGCGGAAATAAATCAGGCCTCTTTGCAGTGTTTTATCACCTGATGATGGCTAACCACAGGCTACTCGATTGTAGCCATGGGAATGGCAGCGGCTTTCAGCGCCCAGCGCCTCTCCGCACTGCGCTCGCTCCTTCTCGCAAAGAGCTCGAGATGAGTGTGAGGGACAACACGCTGGCAGGGGACAGCTGCCGGATGGCTGCTCCTGCCTCCTGCTGTAAGGTGTCTGGTGTAAGGTGCTCGCCTGCAGCTGGGCGCCTGCCGCAGCCTGCCCGCCCTGCTCGGAGCCTGCAGCTCGGGGGGCGGCCTGGAGGCTGGGGGCCCGGGGCCGCGTCCCCCCGCCGCTCGCTCCCGCTCTGCTCCATCGTGGCGGGCACGGGCACGGACCCTGCGGACGGGGCAGCTCAGCGCTTCCCAGGGGAGGGAAACCAAGGCTCAGAAAAACAGCCAAGCCAGGCAGAGGTGAGACTTGCGATGGCTTTTGGAGCATTCCTTAGAGCACAGGGGGAGCCATAGCGTGTCTCCAGGCCTGAAATAATCTTACTATTGCACTGTGTCTTCACGACGTAGGGTTTCTCTAGGATTTTGCTCAATATAATCCACTTACGTAAATGCCACAGTGCTTTGCTTCTAATAGTTTAAATATTATTTGTAGTGTCAAAGTTGGTGAGCTTCACTCGGTGTATGAAGGCAGTATCACTCAAGCACGTAGATACTACAGAAAATCCAAAAATAGGCCTTGGGGAAAAACAGCTGCCTTGGAAAAGAGAAAGGCAAAGAGTCAGCTGGTTGCATTCACGGGTTTAAATGATGAGTCTGACCCCTGCTTTGCCTTTTTTTTTTTTTTTTTTTTTTGATTTAGAGAGAGGCTTGTTCTGCTCTGTTAGAGGCACAGACTAGTGGTGAAGGAACAACAGGTTCTCAGAGAAAGTTATGGACAAAGCCTTTGATTTTCAAAGTGAAAATTCCAGTACAAATTGGTGACACCTTGTATTGAGAGAGGTTTGAATCTTTTGCTTTTCATGGATTTCTCTTACCTCTTGTTGTCATGGGGACTTCTTTTCCCTGAGTTATTATATCATGAATTTCAGCAGAAATTTTATTGCTTTGGGGGCTGGAGAGGCTCATGTGGGACATTTCTCACTGCTCATGGTGTAATACACAGAGGTAATTTCTTTCAAATGATTTTTGCTTGAAGTAGTTTCAATGAATTGAGAAGGGTAAGAGTGTGAATGAATGGCTGAAATGTTAGTGCTGAGTTTAGGTGAAGAACATACACTATCAAACTTTCCAGAGCATTAAGTGTGGATATTGTAATTTCACTGTGGTATGTAAGTAGGCAGCAGTCCATTTTACCCTTTAATTCACATTTTTTAAAAGTATTATTTAGGGTTTAAAGTGGTTTAAATTGGTTTCCAGTCCCTTTTTAAAAGTTGAAAACAAAACCCTAAATTATGAGAGTCTTTTCAGTCTCAGAGAGGAATAACTGTTTAGATCAACCACGCAGGCTCACCCGCAGCAAAGCATGGTGCTGCTTTTGCTCCTGGGGTACGGAGGTGGAAAGCCCCGGGCAGGATCTGCCCCGTGGGTTGCTCAGCCTGCTGGGGGCAAAGCCAGCCACAAGAGAGGGGTTGCAGGAATTACTTCTCAGATCTCTGCTTTAAAAATAATTGTGTGTGGGTGCCGCCTTCCCTCGGACTTCAGCGGGGCCGACGGCACAGCAGGCTCTGTGGGTCCAGGGCTTCCGCGTGCAAGGGCTGCGTGGCACCGACAGCATCCCAGTGCTCCCGGAGCGTTGGGACCAACCCCAGCGAACTGAAACACGGCGCGGTGTCTTCGAGCGAGAGAAGGGAGGCGGAGGGGCCAGGGGCACAGCACGGGCCCGTCCCCATCCCCGGAGCTTCAGTCCGGGGCCCCAGTACATGGGGGTGCCTGGGGGCTGGGGCTGCTGCCGTCCGCCCGCTTGTTTGTTTGGGTAGCTGCTGTTCCCAAGCTGAGCGAGAGTATTCAAAAGGCAAGTGTCTGAAGGCTGTGGAAAGGATTCATATTTATGGGGAAAAATACCTATTTTTTTCAAATTTCCCATTTCCATCCCCAGAGTCAACATACCAATTTAGTAAATGTTGCAAGGCACACTATTTTCCCCCTTGTCATATTATACATCCAAGCATCAAGGATGGATCATAAACTTGCTCTTTATGGCTTTAACATTTCAATTGCTAGTCACATTTTATGTAAATGAAGGTATTTACCTTGACAAGCTCTCCTGTGAAGTACAGTACTTCTTTAAAGAATTTATTTGGCAATATAAACAGGACAAACGCTGAGGGTGGATGCAAAATTCGCAATTGATTTCACAGCTAAGTAACGTAGGATCCTCCCAAAATGTCCCAGAGTCTGTCTGGTCCAATCTCATCAGTACCCTGGAGAAACTGAGGAAGGGAGGCGTGGGGGAAGAGGAAACAGTAGGGGGACATCGGTTAAAGCCACGAACCTCCTAAACAGCACTGACTTTGGATAAAAATAACTCTGTCTGTCAGACTTTATTTTGTATTACGGAGATCATTGTAGCACATCTCAAGCTTAAAATCTGATTTCCATTCCCTCAAGAGCCAGTCTGGAGTGGACTCGGTCCCTTCCTTTATTAGCGGGCAGTCGTTTTAGTTCCAAGTAGAGCAGCGATACTCTGGTAGCCTGAGTTCATAGCTCTCCTTTGTTTTAGAACATAGATGCTTTCATCTTGCATTGAGATGGGTACAGTAATATAATATACTTTCTATTAGTGTTCATCCACATCTGCAAATAACTTTATTTCAGCCTCAGCTCTGCCCTTTCTGTATTTGTTCTTGATGGACATTCATATAATTAAGCTGAGCAGGCGAGCACGCTCATGGAAAGCTAACGTCAGAGTCAGAAGCGTGTGCTAAACTCGCATTTGGATTCAGCAGCTGACAGCACAAGCTGCGATCGCCCAGTCAAGGAAAAGACAAAAACATATGATCTGTGTAATGCCAACTACGAGGAGGCAGTAGCTCCGACAGGAGTCAGGGCTCCTGTGGCGTGCCTTCCGCTCCCCTGGACTGCTCGGCTGTCGCCCCCACGTTCAGGGCCTCCTCCTGAGAGCTCGCGTCGGGGAGGCGCCTCCTGGCCGGCCCGGGGCTACAGGGGGCTGCCTCATCAGGGCGAGTTACTAATTATGAATTCCTCAGCTCCAGTCCCACCTGTTTAAAGGCACGCCAGGCCTTTCACATCTGAAGTGATGACTCATGAAATGCTGGTGGCTGACCATGGGTCCTGAAGTCGTTGCTGCCAGAGGTCTTTAATCGGCCTTTGGTTCATCCCCGCTTTGTCTTCCCCCAGGGATCGCGGGCATCGACTCCTCTGCCACGCGCCTGCGCGGACAGCGCTCCCAGCTCGCTTCGTGGCTGCTGGTCTGAGCCTTGTTAATCCCAGGTCCTCAGCCGCTGGGGCCTGTGGGGGGTCCCGGGGAGCAGCGCCGGGGCTCTGCTGCGGGCACCCTGCCGTGGCCTGCACCACCCCCAGCGCGGGCCCGGGTCTGGTCCTTTGCCGTGGCCGCTGCTCGGGCCGCTCTGCTCGTCCGCCGCTCCACGCCTGCTGCATGCGAGCCAGCGTGGGAGGAGGGAGCGCCGTTGTGCCGCTGGGTGTGCTACACATGCCTAGATCAAGAACAATAAAGGTTCCTTACTCAGCTCCAAATCCTCCAGAAACCCCCCGAAAAATCAAAGCACAGTAGAAGAATGCCTGAGGCAATAACTTCATTGGTAAACTAACGCAGCTAGCTGAAAATTTCTAAGACCCGGCAACTCGTAATGCAATTTCCTATGCAAAAAGGGTTTATCTCTGTCTAAATATTATTCTGCATCGTTACTCATTGCAGGAAAGCTATTACTCTCCTAGGTTAACTGATTGAACTTTGGAAATAAAGCAGCAAGCTTATCATACTGACAGTAGCTTGACTTTTATTGCTCCTAAATTGTGGTGATATTGTTAGATGTGAGTAAATGCATACTCTATTAGAAAATATTAAAGTTCTATACTACTTTAGAATTAAAAAGATTAAAAGAGGCATTCCTGCAATCTAGTCCACCATGAAATTGGAGTCTACTCAGTATGTAAAATGCATAATACAAATAGCCTAACAATTAATGACAAAGGAAGACTGGGATGGATTTAAGGCTCAAACTACTCTGGATTTCTTGAGGCTGGAATGGCAGCAGGGGAAATGTGTTATTAGATCATTATAGTCTTTTCTGCTAGAGCCACTGCTGGTAAAGTTACATCAAGGTGCTTTATTATTACCCCGTTCCCACATGATATTCTCAAACACTCTCATCTTGAGATGTGGTCGTCTCTGCAGGAGATCATCCATGTCTCTGCCATGGACTGGGTAATTTGGAAAATTTGAACAGAAATTCTTCAGCCATTTTTTTTGATACAGTCAATGGAGAGAAAATGTTTTCCCATTGCAAGAGTGCTCAAGGAGCTCACTTATTAATGTTTAAGTTTAAACCTGCTGAATGCCATCAGAGTAATGTGTTCGGTAGCCAGGATTCCTGCCGGCCGGGGCTCCTGCAGGGCACCTCGGCGTACCGCGGTAGATGCACGTCTTCTGCTGCCTGGCTCAAGGTTCTCACCCGGGGTTGCCGACAAGGTGCTTTGCAGCGTGCCTCTGCTAGTGCCCCCCATTAACTTTTGCTAATGCTTGGAGTGCGTCACAGGCTGGCAAGAGCGTGCGTTTCTTTGCTGCACCCAGAGGGCAGGGATTTGGGATGCTGGGAGTAGGGGAGGGGCTGGGGTGGCTCTGCAGAGGAGTTTCAGCTCGGTGGCTTTGTTCCCAAACAAGATGCAGGATTGCTCAGGAGGCTTCCACAGCAGGAGCGGCTCTGCTGAGACCTGTGGCTGCCACTCAGTGCTCACGGGTGTTGGGGAGCACAGGACAAGCCAGGGCACTCTGCAAAGAAGTCGAGGTACAGCAGGCGAGTTTGCTGTGCCTTTGGGATGCGGATTTGTGGCCTACAGTTGCAGTGGTGCCATATGAGTGCTGTGTGGCCCTCCGGAACATAAATTGCATTTCTAGCCCAGTCTTTCTCCTAGAGTACTCCCTTGCACTTTGTGTAACAGTCATTTTGTACGTTGGTGCTTAAATGTACAGCTCAGAATATGTAGTTCCTTCTTCATTAACAGGATTTATATCCTTCGTGTTTCTTGCTGGATGACTTAGTGTTGTAGTGAAGAACACGAACGCTGCCTTAATTAAAATGCGAACACCCTACATTAATATATATGTTGCTACTAAAAATTAAGGTTTGCTGAAAACAGCGAGTTTAAAAGCATGTGGCAGGTTCAGCCGACTACGCGTGGATTTGGAAGTGATTTGGGAAGAGCAGCTCCGGCCCAGCCGTGCCGTGCGTCAGCCGGGGACGGGCAGCGGCACCAGCCTGCAGTGCTCACTCTCAGCCTGTCGTGTTTTATGAAGGGGGTGCAAAGCAGCTTAATGAACCAGAGGATTTCTTCCATAATATTAATTCAAAAAAAAAAAAAAAAGGTAAAAGCAAACATTCCGGACTTCCTCTCTCCAAGCGCTGTGCATGCATTTCCTGTGGCAGTGTTATCAGTTATGAAGATATTTTGCATTCAAGGATTTGCAGTTTCCAGGCCTATGAATATTCAGACCCCAATTCGCCCTTTCTGTCTGTGCACTGCACCTATCCTTTCTTTTCCTTCTCTCCATTTTTTTTCCAGCAGATTCAATTAGTTCTATTTGCTGCTTTAGCAATAAAACAATTCCCTCTGTGGCATTAAAATGAGTGTGTTTCATTATTTCATTTGGCTTCTTGTTATATGTTGAAGGAAAGGGAGGAGGCTCTACTCCCAGCCTGCCCCCTCTGCAGGGGGAGGGCTGCCAAGTGATGAGGACACTGGATGTACTTGGGGCAGCATTAAGAATTAATGAAGGGCATTTGCTAGTGCAGAGGCTTAGGATCCTCATTGACAGAGGCTGTCTCGAAGCTTCAGGTAAAATTTGACCAGTCAAAGATGACTTTGGCACCCAAGTCACCTAGGTAGCCTTGAAAATGCTGGCCTTTTGAAACTGCTGATGGAGTCATTTCTGATGGTTCCTAAGCGCACAGACCCCTTCATTAGCTGTTGGTAATGAAATGCAGAAACTGTACCCACGTTTATTTTAGCTAAGGCACAAGTTAATCTGAGCTGAAACATCAATGTATTGAATTAAACACCAGTTTATTGAGCTGGCATTTGGCAGTGGCTGGGTGTGTGGTGTTCAGGGCATTGGAGCTTGGTCAAGGACGGTAGTTGCATTTTCTCCCAAAAATGCACAACGTGGCATAAAGAAAGCACGCAAGTGTTGTGAGAGTTGGAATTGCGGTGATTATGTGGGCTGACTTTATAAATAATTATACAGAATGCTAGAATTCTCTTAGCAATCTGCTCTTGGAGTGCCCTTTCAGGGGTCTGTGATGGTGTCAGGTAGCTGTGTAGTGTTAACAGACCCATAAATCATCTTTGTTTCACACTGTGCTATACACAAATCATATTAGTTACAACACTGAAGAGCATCTAAGTAGAGAAAAGAGAAAGGCAAGGTAGAAAGAGGAAACCAGATTTAAATCTAATTGCTTTTTCATGTGCATTTTGCTGCTGTTTGGCTGGAACACAATGGCATGCTGCAGGAAGGGAGATTAGGCCCTGCACGGAGGAGGCTGGCAGACTCGCAGAGCGTTCCCCATCGCCTCCATCCAGATTGTTAACAGCAGACGCTGGTATTAAAGATGGATGAAAGGCGACGTGGCTTTGTGTATTCAATTTTTTTTAAAAATGACTTTTCCTCTTCTTTCTGTGACTAGGGTAGTTTAAAACAGTTGCACTGGTTCCAATTCCTTTTTCATTATGAGATTAAATCTAGAACCAAATGAGAATTTCCAGGCCTGCGGAGGGCTGAGAAGAGCTGCGTGAGCGGGGAGCCGTACCAGCGCTGAGAGCTTCGGAGAGAGGTTTGTGCTTTTCCTCTCCCCAAGACTCGCATCTCACCGTGGAAAAGGTCTGCACCATTCTCGAGCAGGAAGCGAGGTGACTAATTGTGCCCACTGCCGCCAGGAGTACCCGCGGAATCAAAGGCCAGCACTGGCAGCTGTTGGGCAGGTCGCGGGGAAATCTCTCTGCTGTAGGTTTTTGCTGATATGATAGGTTATTAACAGCAAGTTTGAATGGAATGAAGTAAAGGAGCTTAAAAAGGAAATATGTCTATTTGGGGTAGAAAACCTTTTTAAAAGGAAGAAAAATTAGACAGTACAGCAGGGTAACCAGGACTGTGCAGTTAAGTAATTAATCACACAGGTTGTAACTTGGAAAGGAAATAAATGCGATAAAAGCATTTGTCTGAGTAGATTACACACAAATTAGAAAAAAAAAAAAAGGAGGGGTCATCACTGACTTGGGAATTGTGCTCTTTAGAAATCTTCAATCATTCTCACAATCAATTCTGCATTTCCTTAATAGCAGTGTGAAACATGGCTCGCTCTGCTTTGTCTTAGATTAACCACTAACTGCAAACCATACATTAAATGAAGTATTGAATATTTGTCTCTCAACAATACACTTGGAAATTGTTTATTTCCCTACTAGGTCTTCTGCAATGCATTTAGGTACTGTAACCTAAATTGTAAAATACATACTTGCAATATCTGCACTCGATATGCTCCCAGTGCCTTGCTCTGACAGCAGCTGCACAGAGGACCCACAATTACAGGGAGTTTTTTTTCTTGTAAACTGATTGTTTGTTTCTGGAGACAATTACGCTGACTTTATTATACAACCTGTGTTTCTCTGCAACAAACAATCTGCTTTATGGGTTTTCTTAGTAAAATACCAAGTCGGTATGCTCACTAATATGATTCAATTGTATTGTGTTATCTGACCTTTAAGGAACTTGCAATCTATAATAACATGGTTCTACAGCAGATCCACTAGTAAAAAGCCTCGGCTTCTGGGAATTCAGCCTGCAAACAAGTGGAGCCCGGGTCTCAAAGGAGCAATAAGGCGTTTCAGCCCCTTGGCTGCTGGCCGGCCTGGGGTGGCCCTGGCGTTCCCGGGAGATGCGTGTGCAGGACAAGGCTGGCAGCGGGAGGCAGCCTCTCCCGTCCCTCGCCCTGGTGTGGGGGCACGGGGGTGCTGCTGCGGGCGGGCCGAGCCATGCCGAGGGGGCAGCTTGCAGGCGGTCGCCGAGCCCTGGTCTGCCACGACGCCCGTGTGCGGCGCTTGGCAGCAGAGCGGACGGGGCTGCGCTGCTGTGCTCGTGTACGGCGGCACGGAAATGATTAACGCCGGTAATCATCCCCATCCGCCTACCACCCCCGTCTGTTCGCTTCGCTTTGGGCGCCCTGCCACGTGTGGAGGCGCTGGCCAGCTCCGGTGCGGACGGGCAGCCCGTGCACGGCCCCTCACCGTGCCGGTGCCACGGGGTCCCATCACCGCCGGCTTGCAGCGTCTCCGAACGGTGCTTGTAGGGGGCTGCCAGGTGCTGTCGTGGCAAGGGGGCAGCGGTCAGCCGGGGCCCGGTCTCCTCAGGAAGGGCCTCGCCACCAGCGGCATCGTTTGGAGGCCCACGTGGGCTCCCCCAGCCCCGTCCTCCTGGCCGTGGGCAGGCACCGCGCTGCAGGCCCGCAGGGGGCTCCGTGCCGCCCCCGCCTCCTGCAGCGGGTGTCCCCATCCGGCTCCGTTTGGATGCGTTTCCAGTCCGCTGATCACCTCCAAGGGTCCTGATTGCTTCTGCCTGACCCCCGTCTGTGACAGCCACGCTTCTCTTAAGATGTGTTTGAGTGATTTTATTTGGGTAAGTGAGAGATGCGGGATGTTCAGCAATCTAGACCCAGGAAGTTGGCGAGAAGCTGGGAAATGTTAGCAGAGAAAGAAATACCTCAGAAGTTTTAATGATTACCTTCTTAGAAGCTGGAGGACAATCTATGCCTAACTCTAGATGTTGTTTTTTTGAGAAAGTTTCCTCGGTGCTCTGCACGGACTTTTGGCAGAGATCTTTGTGAAACAACTTTTCCACTGAGGAACATGAGATCAGAAAAGCATTCCCTTTAATGCTCGAGTGTGCGTGAACTTGCAGGATATTATTTGAGGCTCTGCTAACCTTGTTAAAGGTCACCTTTTGATCCCATCAAATACCCTCTTTACCTGGAGATAAGATTTAGAAATGAAAGACGAAGAAGAAGGAGCTTAAGGAAGAAGGAGAACCTGGCAGCTCGCTGAGCACACCCGCTCCGGGCTTACGGCGGGGGAGAGATTAAAGGCAGCGCTGGCGCAGCTGGGGGAGCCGTGCACGGGGGGGACCCGCGGGGTGTGAGAGGAGCGACCGGGGCCGGGCAGCGCCACTGCCCGTCTCCGCTCCTGTCCCCGCGGCCTCCCCGTGCACCGCCGCAGGGTGGGCGTGCTCTGTGAGCAACCAGCTCCGGACCAAGGTCACGGCCGAGGTCAATAAATAATACATGACAATTAATCTTAGAAACCTGCTGTTTGGGGGAGAAAGGAGAGGACACTGCGGCGCTCGCAGACCCAGGTTTCCAGGCTGGTGCTTTGGCTCTGCGTCAGCCCGGGCGAGTCAATGAAAAACAAGGCTGTGCCGGGATGCTGTGTGCTGGGGGCGAGCTGCTCGGCACGCCTGGCACGCTGCTGGGGCTTCTCCTGCTGCCTGCCTGCGGGGCGCTGGGCTCCTCGCCCTGCAGCTCTTCCGTGCCGCGTTTGCAGCAACTGTTTGCCTTTTACAATCAATTCCCATTTGAGATGTTTTAAAATGTATAGCTGTCTCCTTGAGACTACAGTATTCAGCAGGTGGTAACACTCAAAGCTTTTTTTTTTTTTTTTAAATCTGTAGTAAGAATTTACAAAGGAAACCTTGACTTTTAGATTGATTTTTAAATAAGCATATATTTAGCTGTTAGTGCTTGAAGTACATATTGGATTATATTCTTCTGCAAACAGAATATTCTAATTGATCTTGCTAATAAATAATGAAAGCCAGCCCTGCTACGTATAATTCAAGGTTATGCTGCATTTGTACCAGCTGCACTGGGGAGTTTTTTTAGCGCTTAAAAGATTATTTCTTTTAAAAAGCGGAAAAAACAGCGTAGATGTGGGGAGGAAGGCTAAACGCTGAGCTTTTCTCTAGAATTTCCTTTTGTTATTTTCTAAAATGTAATTAGCAAGTGTCACCATTTGAGACCCTCATATACATATGAAACTAAACTTGAAAGCCTTTTCTTCTCCCGAGTAGCTGCCCTCCTCAGAAGCAGCAGTGGGCAGGGGAGCGTGGCTCAGCCCTCGGTTTCCCATGGCTGCCGGCCGTCGTGGCTGGCTGTTCTGATGCGAGGAGGCCTGACCCTCCGTGTTCACAGTGCGATGGTGTTGTTTACAAATAATAATGGAAAGTCTGCAGAAATCATCACGACGAGGGCGCTGCTCGTTACTGGAATGTGAGATCGTCTGGAGAATCAATTTTAATGTTCAGCCTCGTATCGATCGGCGCGGTGATGGGTCACTTGACTGTGGCAGGAGCAGCTTCAAGGAGCACCCGCCCTGGGACACCCCAAGGGTGCGAAGCGGCCGTGGGGCCGGCGCGGCAGCCAGCGCCTGCACCGAGCTCCCGGCCTCAGCTCCAGCCCCAGCGCAGCTCCCGGGGGCCGTGGGAGCTGGGCCGCCGCGGCGCTGCCCTCCTCGCCGCACGGCTGGGTCGTGCAGCCCCAGGGCCACTGTGTGCTGCCCGAGGGACAGCGCTCAGGTGGGCCTGGGGCCGGGCATAGCCGCAGCTCTCTGACGCTGGTGCAGAACAGACTTGCGTCGTAAGCTCGGGCCCTGCTGCGGACATTTTCTGGCAGGTCTGGAAAGCTCCCTGCGTGTTGGCTCACCAGGCCCCAGCAAACGGCCAGTGGCAGAAAGGCCAGGCAGAGCTTCATGACTCGGGGGAGCTGGGTTATTACAGTTTGCAAATGTTGTGCAGATTCTCAGCTTGTAGAGCAGGCATTAATCACACAGTGACATTGCAATTACCATACAGGATAGGGCATTTATTTGGCATTTAACATGTAATTAGGGGAAATAACTATTTCTTCCCCATGCTATGAAAGTGCAAATTGCAGATGGCCAGGTTTGACCTGGTGAGTGTATGCAACTCAGCCACAGTGGCTTTGCCACAGGGCAAAGAGGTTTTTTGTCCAGCTAAGGTGAAATCTGCTATTAAAGCTGACATTCGCAGCAGTCATCCACACTGTACAAAATCCTCCCACCTGCCAGAGTGACAGCAGTGACCACAGCAGCACGGAGAGCACGACGCCTAACAAGCCGTCCTTGTGGGGCCGGGTCACTGCGCCCAGTATCCTGCTCCTGGCCGCGGCTGCAGGCAGATGCCCCGGGGAGGGCAGGACAGGGCGAGCATGCACGGTGTTTCTTCCTCATAATCTCCAGACACCCTCAGCTGAAGGATTAGGACAGTGACCAGCTAGGGACCCAGTGCAGGGCTGTGAGCAGCTGTGTGGCTTTTATCGTTTGCTTCCTGCTGGCTGTTGGAGCAGGGAGGGAGGGATGTCGGGACAGGGCAGCCGTCCCAGCCTGGTGGCTGGGCAGGGCTGGAGGGGTGGTGTGACACAGAAGGCTACATCCATTTCCTCTCCTTTGAGACCAGTTCTTCATTTCTGAGCAATATTCTGCGTACCTTGTGGCTGGAGCCTGTGGCTCCACTCTCTGCTGGGGACAGGGCAGCAGTCAGTGGCTGTGCATCTTTGCTGCTGACCCCTTGCTGCCATCCTGCTGCCCACTGCAAGAAGCCATTCTTTCACAGGATCCAGAAAGGTGCTTGAGGATCAGCTAGCACGAGTCTTCCAAGAGAGAGATGTTGCTATCATCCTGTTTTTTAAGGCAGCTGCAACCACTCGCCCTCCAAGCTGGAGCAGTAACATGATCAGCCAGCAAAGGCAGCATAATATTAAAGAGCTGCTGACAGCTCATGGGAAAATCACTTAAAAAATTATTTAAGTGCATGTCTGTGAATTTTTCTATTTCTCCTCCTTGCTCCATACCGCAGAGAACACCACCAGGAAAGCAGGTGCCTGGCTGGAAGGAATTGTAGGTGTCAGTGCAGAGAGGACAGGGACACAGACATGTCCAAGTGGCACGGAGCAGCCAGGACCCACATGCTATCTCCTACCTCCACAAGGCTGCCCAATGCCCAGAGCATGCCATCTGTTGGGAATTGTATCATGTGGAGCCTGGGGGCCCCGATGGCTGCTCAGGCTGGGTGCACAAGGCAGGAGCAGAGGCATGGACACACTGGGGGAGTCGAGAGAAGAGCACAGATGTGACCGGGGCAAGACAGGGGGATGCAGCTGGTGGCTGCTGATTAGCAAAACTCCTCCTCATGGTTTTGCCATATATTTGTTCTGGGAAGTCATGATGAATATGGATGCAAGTGTGCAGGGAGCTGGGATGGGTAATTAGAGAAGATCCCTGGGAGTGGGAACTCCTGGGCTCTGATCGCACCCCAGGGAGGAGCTGCTCCTGTGGGTCCCGTGAGATCGCCCAGGTTGTGCGCGCTGCCTCTGTGCTGCCACGTCGTGGGACCCAGAGCTACTGACTTCCCTCTCCAGGATCTAATTGTACCTGCCTTGCAGGCGTGTTGTACAAGGCTGAGTTAATTAACGCTCATAAAGCCACTCTACATCCTTGGAGAAGAGCAAAGTATCATAGCTGCTGTTATGATTTGCTAGGCAATGCAATTAGTTTAATATCAGGAAGTTCCCAGACAGACAGCCCTTTCCCTAGCTACCGCGCTGTCAACGTCTGCCTGCTGCTGTGCGCGCGCTTACGGACAGCCGGCTCGCGCTGTCTAGCAGCGAGGAGACAGCCGCAGCCCGCGTCTGCTCCTCGCGACCACCTCTTCCCCCCTGCCCTGTCCCTGACTCCTGAATCATCCCGTTGTCACCCTCCTGTCCCATTAAGGGCCTGATGTCATCGTGACCTGTGGCTCTGGTCTCAGCAGCCACCAGTGATATCATGAACAGACGCAGAATGGAAGCCATCCCTTTTAACCTCAGCTGTTTACCTTAATGTGAGCTCTGGGGATTCCAGTCCTTCTCCAGCTGCTGCGGGATGTGGATGACAGCCTTGTGCCAGGCAGAACTATCAGGAGCCCACATTAAGGATGTGAACCCAAACTAGTCCCTGCTCCCGTGACAGTCTCCCTTTTACACACTGCCTCTTGCCAGCAGATGCTTGGGACGAGCTCTGTCTCAGGCTAGCTCCACGCTCTTTGCAGGGCTGCCCTGCTCCTGTGTCCCCAAAACCGGGGACAATCAGAGTGTACCGTGCAGATCAAAGGGCAGGTGTTCCCTCACAGCCACTCTGGCATCCTCTTGAGTGCAGTGAAAGCTGCCGGAGGCGCCGTGTGGGGACCACGCTTGTTGCCATAAAACCTCAGCTGGTTATGAGACTGCAAACCAGTGTGCACGCCTGCCCCAGCAGAAGCGCAGTCCGGTTTTAGGAGCATTTAGAACCCTCTGTCACAGAGGACGGGTCCCGCGTCTGCCTTGCTGGTGAGCGAAGCAGCTCGTGGCGCTGCTCCTCAGCACTGCAGCCCAGCCACTCGTGCTTACGGGCTGAGGCGGGCCAGGGGTGCACAATCAGCCGTGTGTGGATGAATGCAGAGACATATGTATGTCCATGTATGTATATAGTAGGTTAGGAACTCGAGGACCGTCTGTTCCAGCTTTTGGGGAAGCGAAAAGCAACGTGTGATGTATGCTGAGGCTGTGGGTCACAACTGACCGGAGGCTCCGAGGTTCCCTTCCACGGGAGGTGCTTTGCTCTGTGCCTCTCCGCTGCCCGTCGGGGCTCTGTGGGGCCGGTGTCAGGGCTGCAGAGCCGTCACCCTCCGGCAGCCACCCGTCGGTGTGCCCACATCCCTGCCCGGGGCCGGGGGGCTGCGGGGGGCGGCTGCTGTGGCTCGCACCCTTCCAGCTGAGCCTGAAGCAGCGAGGCTGCTTGCTCCCCTTCGGCCTGCTCGGGCAGGCGTGCCTGGCCTGCTCCTTCGTGCCCCATGTCGACACAAACCGATCCTCTGTTATCAGATCTTTTTTCCTCGCAGCACGTGAAAACTGAGGCCTGTTGTCCTCTGCTCTACCTTGCAGCAGATGAAGATGTCAGGGAGCTTGACTAGCTGTTTGAGAGATCTGCCATTACGTTTTTCTCCTCCAATTCTTGAAATCATTTCATAGGGATCCAATTTTCTCTTTCATATTCACTCTTGCAAACAGATTTGAAAAACTCTTTGTTAGCTGAAATAGTCTCTGAAATGTGCTGCTGTATTTCTTTTTGCTATTCTAATTAGCCTTTTAACTCAGTGCTACTTGTATTTATAGATGGCTAATCCTCCCTCTTCAGTCCTCCTCCTCCTCCATAGCAGAACATTTCCACTGTTTAAAAGCCTTTTGCTCTTTCCTGTTTTCTGTTTCCAGGTTCCTTTGCTATTGCTGTTTAAACACTCCAGCTCTTGACTGAGCTCCCTGATCAGACGCAGGGTCTCCTTTGCTGCGGCACCTTTCCCTGAGTGAGATTCAGCTCCAGGCTGGCACAAGCCTTTGAGCAGCTGCCTCGCTTCTCTCCTTCAAGATTATTTCAGGACTGCCTATTTTAGCTGTTCGGCTCCTGCAGAAATGGGCAACCCAGGGTGGGCATGAAGGCAGAACTGATTTCCTTGCCACCTTTCTAACTGTGTTAATGGGGACGCGGAGCCACTGAGGTAATCCTCTTGCGTGTTCCCGGTAGCACAGCCTCACCTCCTGTAGCTCCCCGTCACTGTGCAAGCCATGAGCATCCAGAGCAACATTTTGTTCTGAACATCTTGGACTCCTCCACTCAGAGCAGCTTTTGCATTTGTGCAGAGGAATCAATGTAACCAGATTTGTGTCCTATCCTTCATCCTAATTAATCGCCATAGTTTAAAATACGTTTTTACTTTTTGATGCTTTTGCGTACTTAGGAGCTCGGACAAATTGATTTGCTGTAGTTTTTCAGTAAGCCCTTTAGCTTAACGCTGGTGAGTGTGTTGCGGTTTCCCGGAGGTGTAAGCATGCACTTATCCCACCAAAGCTGCTGGGAGAGTACCCCATAAGAACCTTTTTGTCATGTGTCTCTAACCCTTGACTTAGGAACGTTTCCCCCGTTAATGCTTTATCTCTGCATTTATGAAGCTTAAGATAACTCTCAGAGCTCTTCTGGTGCAATGCCAAATTCTGGCATAAAACATCAAAATGTCTTGTATGGTGCAAAGCTTTATCTGCAGGCTGGAGATGTAGGGCTTTCCTTTTATGCGGCCCTGCTGCCAGAGCTTTTCATAGCATGGTTTCAAAGAGCAAATATGCAGGGGATCTGCTGGCTTAGCTTAATTCCTAAATGCAGATAAGGCTTACAGCCCTCATTGCAGGTAGGAAGATTCCAGTGACAGTTAAATGTGTTCGATTGTGCAAATCTCTGGCTGTGGCAAGGAGAGATGGGGAGCACAGACAGATGGTCTGGCACAGAACGCACGCTGGGAGCCTGCTGAAGCGCGCTCTCAAAAAGGCATCCTGACTGCCTCGTGGCAAAGTCCTTTAATGAAGGTGAGCGTAACAGGAGTCCTGGCTCCTGGGCACGCGGCACGTTGGGTCCTGCCATCATTCTTCATGGGTTCCGCAAGTCCCGCAGCGTGCCCTGTTCCTCTGGGGTGGACTCGAACAGTCTCAAGCGTGTGGTAGCCACGCGAGCATGCATGCTGACAGTGCTGGACTGAGAACTGTTCAGGGGGAACCCCCTGCGCTGGCGGGGAGCAGCGGCACAGCCCAGCATCAGGTGCGAGGGGGGATCAGAGCGCGTGGGCCTGGTCACCGCCACCCCCGGTCTGCAGACGGGCTGTGTCGCCCATCGCAGGGCGCTGCTCCGCGTTCAGGGGCTGGCGATGAGCGGCTGCGGCACACCAGGCTCCCACTGGGGACAGAGGAGGGCAGGGACGAGGAGTGCTCAAGTACAGGGCAGTGCTGAGTGCGGGGCGGGAGGCTGTACTGGCTGGGGGCGCCGACGAGGAGCAGGGGAAGCCAGGACTTTCATCCTAAGACCACTTTTCTAAATGCACGTATCTGTTACTAGTGAGTTATTTGCTCCACATGAAATATTAGTCCTTGTCAAGATACATCTTTCCCGAGTGTAAACTGCATATTTTGATGCTTTGTTTCTTTATTCAATCTCCCTGCTCCCAAAAATTCATCTCTATTTTATCATTTGCTCAATTCTCTTCATGTTTGTCTGGGGTTCATGAGATAGCAGGAGCATTAATTCTCTGCCATGGGAATCTCACAGAGCCACAGCTGGGAGAGGGGCTCACGGTGTCACCGCTCACAGGCCTCCCTGCCCGCACCAGGGCCCGCGCAGGAGGATCTCGGACTGCCGGATGCGGCAAGAAGAAACAGATGTAGGTGGGTGGCTGCTTCCCAGGGATCCTCAGGTTGTTCCAGGAGCAGTGCTGGGAGGCTCAAACACGGGCTTGGCCAGATGCACAGAGCCCAGCTCACGCCAACGCACCGCTGCTGTGCTGAGGCTCGGTGGCCTGCACAACTTTGCTGCTTTCCATTTGCTTCTCATCAGCCATGAGCAAAGGACAGGGACCCAAAGATTTAGCCTGAACGGGCACAGAAAATGTCGGCTGTGTCAGCATCTCTTTCACTGCTGCTACAAAGCTGCCATTGGAAAGAAATGTTCGCAGACGGGTGGCAGCCACCGGCAGGGACGTCGCCTGTCCTGCCCACGCTGGGGAGCTCAGCG
Source organism: Anser cygnoides (assembly GCF_040182565.1). NCBI lineage: Eukaryota > Metazoa > Chordata > Aves > Anseriformes > Anatidae > Anser > Anser cygnoides. Next base: position 524,968 of record NC_089887.1, on the reverse strand, counting down.
CTCGCGCTGCGAAGGGCTCCCCGTGGGCCGGCCGGTTGGTAATTCTCCGCTCCCCGTGGGGGAGAGGGTCCGTGCGTGTCAGCTCTCTCAGAGACCTCGGGAAAGGTTTGGGGACAAAACTCAACTTTATTCCATTTAACACTGGCTTATAGGATAGGAAAAAGTTTAAAATGATAAAGCAGGAAAGCCCACAAAGATCGTATCGAGCTACCAGGATTAGCCTCTGCTACTGCAGGGGTCCTCAGCTTCACCTCCTCAGTGTGGTTGTGATGCCCCCAGCCTCCTTCACCTGGCCTTCATCAGATCTGCCATCTCAGCGCCTTGCAACTGGTTTGGGAGTGTCACACGGACCTGGAGGAGACAGGATAAACCTTTCTTTCCTGTCTTCTCTGGGTTCGGGTGCTCCCAGCCCTTCCCCAGCCTCTCCATGTTCGCCTTTTGATCGTTTCCCTGAATTGGCATTCCCTCAGATGGTGTTTCCTGCTCACGGCCTCCTTAAGACCTTGCAGTAAAACTTTACACATCATTTATCATGAGATATATTAACAGTACAAACAATCTCTCAGCCTCCTTTTAACTCAGCATGCCCACCATGTGGTCTACACGTGACGCTTAGCAGCACAGATGACAGAGTAGGTAGCGAGAGGATGTTTTCTAATTTACTTTCCCCACCCATTATTGTAGGGGGGTTCTACCAACAGTCTAATCTGAAAAGACCTGTAAGATGTTTACAGTATGCAAGGGGTTAAAGTTTTTGTGTGTCATTATACACAGACCAAGAAGATTTCTGTCTGTTTCCCAGTCCAGTCTGTATTTTTTAAGCATCATAAATCTGCCTTCTTGCTGCTAAAGCCAGCAAGAAATCACGCCTCACTGTGTCAGTCTCCAGTCAGTCTCTTGTCCTGATTTAAGCAAAACCATGCAACTGGTTGCTACTGTACGCGAATGCAAAAGTAAATGCCTCATCTGCTATGCTGTCGGTGGTTCTGCAATCATTAATCTAATGAAACTGATAATAACTCTTGGGGATGTGGTTCTGGGTGAAATCTCAACTCAACCAGAGACATGCTGTGCAGCCCATACTTTCAGGGAGTGATTTGTCAGCTGCAGGATGGAGGCACCTGCAATGAGCAAGACGACTCCTGGAAAAACTAGGTGCTGCTCGTTGTGTGGGAGCCAACTGGGAAATGCTTGCTGAAGGAGCTGTGCATGCAGCGCTGAAACTACAGATAGTGTGCAGCTCCTGGGACAGGAAGGTAAAGCATGGCATTTGCAAGAGAATTTAAAGAACCTCCAGTCTCATTGTCAAAACTGACCCGTGCATCTCGGTGCTGCGCTCTGCAGTGGGCCCAGGGCCCCTGTGTGTCTGCACCCTTCCCACTAGGGCAAGGTGTCTGTACTTCTGGTAGGCTCACTGAGAGAGGCCAGGGGAAATGTAAGTGCTCATTTTCATTCTCGCTCTCAGAGAATTGAGAAAGAGCAACCAGCAGAGATTTCTGCTGACAAGGAAGCTGCTTTCATCACGTTGCTCACATGGAAAGATCTGTCAGTGTCTGAGGACCATGCACACAGCTTTCCGCAGCGGCACCTGCCTGCTGCTCAGCCAGAGGTGTATTTCCATGTCAGAAGTATTTGAGAGCAATGGGGGCCAGCAACAGCCCGGGTTGCCAGGGTGTAACCCCAAGAACACAGCCACAGCCAGGAGGCCACACGCTGCTGAACATTATATCATCTTGTCTTCTTAATGGTTGGAGGCTTTTACAAGAACATGCCGTTTTTGTCTGTACTCCAACAAGAGGAAGAAGGATGCTTATAATCCGGTACTGGAGAAATTGGCTCGGGATCAGCGATGTGTGCCAGCCCCCTTACTCTCCCAGAATCTTCAGCAGAAATGCCTGGGAATGTTTCTTAGCCGTTATTTTGCTCCCCTATCCCCTGCCCCCCCCCCAAAAAAAAGAAAAAAAGGAAAAAACCAAAAAGGCAGCTGCTAAGTCAAAGCCTGAACAGTTCACAAACTAAAGTTGCTTTTGATTAATGTTCAGATTTTAAAGTGTTCGGGGAAAAAGTTTCACTGTTGACAGAACACCTTTCAACTGCTCTAGTGAATAGGTCTGAAAATGACAGTCAAAATTTGAAGGTTTAGTTACTTCAGATGTCGAATGTGAAAAAGACCAAACCAATGGGGCTAAAATCTGGCACAGCTGCATTTCTGTAGACCCCAAACAATTCGTTGAGAGCTCATAACATCTTCCAGGATGCTGGTCTTTTGTCAACATGGGAAGAGCTTTTATGTTCCAAAATCTCTTCAGGAGATGAAAACCGTTCCTTGTTGGAACCAGGCCTTCATTCCAGACAGCCTCTGAGAAGCAGCAGTACAAGCTGGGCAGGCTCCGAAATAGAAAGAGAAGGAACTGATTTGAAGCCAGCCAGTCCCACGTATCTGGAGGCCACATGCTCCCCAGCACACACGCAGCCAGGAGCGTTGCCCATGGAGACCTTCCCAGACGGCAGTCGCAGTTGCAGAGAGCCAGGCTGGAAATACACCTAGCGACTGAGAGAGCGTGAACATTTAGACCGAGAGCTCTTGTTGACAAGAGCTTAACGGCTGAGGAACCGACCGAAAGCCTCTGCCCCTGGAGACCTGCAGCCGCCAGTGCCGTGCCCGAGGCAGAGGGGACGGGCGCTGACGTCGGGCCTCAGGGGCGCTGGGTCCCGCGGAGATGGCGGGCGAGCTGCCCCACGCCACGTCCCGGCCGGCACCCGGCACCGCGGGCTGCCCGCGCCACCCGGCCGGACCCACAGCCAGGCTCCGGCACGGGGGGGCTTTGGGGGCTGCCAGCACACAGCGCCCGTGCACGAGGGAAGTTCACGCTCCCTCGTTGTGCGCGATTCCCTCGCTTCTCTGCTCAGGCTTCAGGGCACGGTGACCAGGTCCGGTTCTGGGGCTGGCCCGGGAGCTGCCTGGCTGCTGGCTGCCGCCTCGGAGGGGCCTCCTGGGTTTGCTGCTGGTTATCCTGCAGGTTTTACACACTTCAGAGGGGGCAGAGGGAGGGAGGTTTATGGCTGCATTTATGAGGAGCATGAGATTATCTGCATATGCGGAAAAATTCACAGAGGCTGTATAAAGAAGAGAAAGTACCATCCTTTGGCAAACAGAGCGAATTGGTATTAGTCTGCAGTCAAAGAGGATCTTAAATTATTGTTGTCTTTTTTGTGTTGCTGTACAGTAGTTTAAAGATAAAAGCCATCTGGGAAGAGTTCAGATAAGTAGCGAGGGGAGCCAGGCGAGCTTAGATAGACTGACTGCAGCGTGCCAAAATGAACTTGTTGGCTGCGAGCATTTCTGCTTTGCTTCGCTGGGTTCGCACTGATAAAGCCGCAGTACCCCAGGGCAGGGTCGGGTGCTTCAGCCTCTTCCTTCGTGGCCTGTCTCTTGCCCCAGTGCCTGCCTTTGCAAAGCAGAACTGCCTCTGCACATCCTGCTGACTGTAGCTGCCTGTTGGAAACACCTGCTCATTACACCGTGCTGGCTGTAAATTCACTTTCTTTGCTTATCACTTCACTTTCCTCAAAATAGGAGCTGCGAGCACTGATCAGAGGGCTGACAGCTCATCTCTGTCTCGCTATTTCCTGGGTCATCTTCTCCATCAGTGACACCAGTAGGACGAGGCGTCTGCTGCCGCTGCCTTAGGGCTGAGGCACGTGAGTGGGCACGCACTGGGTCCCCTTGGGCTGCCCCACCCTGGGGGTGGCCGAGACCCTCAGGCATGAAAGCCCATGCGGCAGAGAAAGGGGGGCTGCAGGGCCCCAGCCCAGCCCGTCGGGGGGGCAGTTGGAGGGGTTTGCCTGGCCCTCAGCTGGCTGCAGGAAGGCCGGTGGAGTGAAAAGCCATCAGTAGCTGACCCCTGCCTGCTTCTGTAATTTAAGTACGGGCTTATTAGAAATTCTTAATTTGGCCTGCAGCAGAACAGCACAGCGGGAGCAGCCCGGCTGTCCGTGCAGAGGCGGGTGGTGCAAGGGGCAGGGGAGCGGGATGGAGGAGAGCCCGGAGCGCCGGAGCTGCCAGCAGCCCCTCTGCCCCGCCGCTGCCTGGCCGCCCCAGGGGTGGCTTGGTTCGGGAGCATCGTGGGGTGCAGTGCCCGGGGTGTGCGCGGGCCCCTCGAGGGGCCAGGCGTGGTGAGGAGGCACCCGGCGCCTTCCCTTCTCCACGGGCATGCGTGGGGAAGGGGGCCGGGCAGCGCAGCGCTTGCAGAGGCTGCTGTTGGGGATCGGTGCTCCTGGCACGCCGGCGAGCTCCATGGCGCTATGTAATCTAGTCTGCAGAAGATAAACATGTGAACAAGCTTTGTGGAGTCAGACAAGGATAAGCACTGGCAAAGTCTGGGATGTTTTTTCAAATGATAATGGGTCTATTTAATAAAATGCTAAACGCAACACTCCGGCACAGCCGAAAGTCACAGCCAGCCAAGGCTGCATGGCCACCCCACCGAGAGCACTGCCCGGGCAGGCCGGTCACGGGCCCCAGCTGACTGCGGTGGCTTTTGGCAGGCCACAGCACTGGTGTAGCGGCCGGGAAGTTTGCCCTAGTGCTGCCTCACCTGGCGTGCGTGCTGGCAGCCACTGCTCAGCAGGAGCTCGCCTTCTCCCACCCTCGTTTTAGCAAGGAGCTGGCCCTCGCAGATACTTTGCATGCAGAAAGCCCAAGTGCCACGCTGCAGATAGTGCAAGGATTTGTCCTGATGCCAGCCACTACACACACAGCGCCACCAGGGACGCCAGACCCGTGCCGGCCTTGCTGGGACTAAGTCATTGCCTTGGGACTTGCAGTGCTGGAGCAGAAGCTTAAATCAGGCAGGACAGGCGCAGGGCGAGAGAGTCTTTGAGAAACTATATTACTGATTCCCCAATGGCTTCAAAATCTGTCTTTGTTTGGTGCTGCTTTTTTGAATTGCTTGCATTTACACAGCAGCTTGAGGGGAATGATAAGACTCATGAATATGTAAATTATTCTTGAAGGGTAGGAGGGGGCTTTGCTGTGACCCAGGGTGATTTCCTGAATCGTTCACGTCCCGGCTTTCTTCCAGCCATGTGCAGAAGCGGTGCATGGGTCGTGTCCGACAGCCCCCCGAGCAGCGCCTGTCCCCGGCGCTCACCGGCTCGGGGGGAGCACTGCGGTGCTGGAGGAGAGGCCGAGGGACAGCTGGGCCGCTTCCTTCCCTGGGGGGGCGAGCAGGGGCTGAAGGGCAGTGCCTGGAGGAGCTCTGTGAGGGCAGCTAGTGGTGACCTGGCTGTGGAAAGGCACCTGGTCTTCCAGCCAGCCCTGTGGAGCTGTAATGTATGTGCCTTGTGGTCCGCGGAGAGAGGCACATTGCGTTCAGCACGCGTCCCCACCAGCAGCACAGCCTGGCATCACGCTGCTTGCCCAATGCAAATGAAGTGGCTTTCCAATTTCTCGGCACTGAGCACTCCGCTCCGTACTAATCTGCCTGCTAGATTGAAGCGAAGCTTCCTGTGCTCCTCGCTGACGTTTGTGCTCCCTCGGGCGGCGTGGGGCTGGGAGCAGAGCCCGAGGCTGCTATGGGCACATGGGACCCCGGTGCCGCCAGGGCTCAGCCCCATGCCGCAGCCCTGTGCCAATGGGACCTCGTGCATCCCAGGAGCCCTGGTGCTGGCCTGGCCTGGTGGTGCCCAGGTGCCCCGGTGCCATCACTGGGGCTCAGCACCCCTGCCCCGCGCGCCCTGCAGTGCCGTGGTGCAGCCCAGCCTGGCAGGGACCATCACCACCGCCCAGCACCGTGCTCAGACGGGTGCTTGCTGGCTGGGAGGTGCCCCTGGATGCAGCTGCAAGCTGCTCTGCATACATCCGCCGGTTATTGATCGCTCTAAAAATCTTTAAAGATTAACTTCTGGGAACAAATATAACATCTTTATGGAGCGCCGGGAACAAACTGCTTTAGCATTCGGGTGGCTGCTCTGTTGCACAGAGACATCTGTTTGCAACAGGACGCTCAGAGCAAATGATCTGTCAGTGTTCGAGGGGACACGTCCTACAAGCGGCTGCCTCCCCTGCGATGGCAGGTAGAGGTAACCTTGCCATGTATTGCAGCTGCACAAGTCGCACGCCAAGACTGTGTTAGTGACACTTGTTACTACACTGAGTTCCTGGCATTTTCTGTAAAATCAGACAGTGTCTTCTCTGCTTTCAACCTCCAGCATCAAGACAGGTAGGGCAAAGCCTTCTGGATGCATGGAGGGAATAGCTAGCAGAAGCTGAGTAGGTCCCAGCCCTTTGGATTAATTTCGTTGCCACAGTTGTAAAGGGCTTTTTCAGTTTGCATGGTTGCGGAGCACACCTGGACATGGAGAGCTCTGGCTCTCCCCTGTACTGGCACTGCAGCTGAGGGTGGCGAGTTTCCATGATTAAAAGAAGTCTGGGAGTAACACTGGACATTTTTTGTAACCTTGAAAAATGTACAAGCTGTGTGGTGGTGTGTAGCAAGCAGGCCCTTCACAGCGTGGTCGGAAATGCTGCAGGTGACACACGTGGGGAAGAGGTGGGGTACTACAGCGAGCTGAGAAATGCGAGGTCAGTAGCGAGGGTTCATTGTGTCTCCTGGTGTCTCCTAAGGGGAGGTCACTGCAGGTACAGCAGAGCTCCTGCACTCTCTACAGTGAGTCCAAATTTCTGGAAAAGCTGCTGTTAAAGTAGAATTTACGACTTGTGGTAATTGTATTCCTTCACCTTGCAGTTTTTGCTCTTTCAAAGGCTGGCTGAAGCCCAGCACTCCTGCTCACAGCTGCTGTGCAGGAGCGGGCCTGTGGTGCGGAGCTGCAGGATGCTCCAGGTAGCTGTCAGGCAGACACGGTTTGGCTGGAACCAGGCCTTTCCGCCTCACCTTCTGTGAGCCTCCGCTCCCAGGCAAGGCTGCAGCTGCAGCTCCTCCGTGGAATTGCAAATACCCCTGTTTCTGCCCTGAAATGCTAACAAATATGCAAAGAGCAATTAAACCTGTTAAACTGTGATTGTTCTGGAGTACTGGTGATTCCTAGGGCGCACCGCAGCCACTGGCAGTGGGCTTCTAGCCAGCCCCTTCTGCAGCACCTTGCAGGTCCTTGAGGGCACTGTGCGCGTTCCGTGGAGATCTGGAGTCTGAGACACCGCAGTGGCAAACGGTTTGGGTTTATGCATGACCCCTAAAACACCCCATGTGCGTCGCTACCGATGGCATCAGCGTCAGCTTTTTCTGTCTGCCACCAGTGCTCAGAGGCAGCAAGGACTGAGCGCAACCAGGCTCTGCAGCAGCTTGCCCACGCTTTTCCTGGGTGCAGCTGCCTTCCCTGTCCAGAGGGAGAGCCGCCCCGGCACCCTGCACGCCCGCCATGGGACGTCCCCGCTGCCCAGGGCACCCTGCGGCGGGGTCTCTGCTCCCTGGGCGTGCGGTGTGTGACCTCAGGGCCCCAGAAGGGGCTTTGGGTCTCAGACAGCAGTGAGGCTGCAGCAGCCTTTGCTGTTTTCCACCTCATACGCTGCTTGAGACAGGGCACTGGCTGCAGTGTCCCACACTTCCCGCCAGCTGGGCATGCCCCACCACGCCGCACGCTTCCTCTCGTTCCCCCTGCACAGAGCATGTTTACCCGGGCGAGCTGCTTGCAGGGGGTGCAAGCACCTGTGCTCCGTTACAGAAAGATTTGTCGTGCCCAGCATGGGCAGACCTGGCAGCCCCCCACGGGGCCGGGCTCGGCAAAGGGGCCAGCGGTGGCCGCTCCTGCCCACCTGGGGAGGCGGCGTGGCGAAGGCACGTGCGCAGCGACCGCATGCAGCACAGAAGCACCTGGGGAGCAGACGCTCTCACAAACGAGGGAAAACACCAGTGAGTACATTGCTGCCTTGCCATGAAAACCATGAATGAACGAGCCTTTACTCAGAACAGTGAGTCATCATTAGAAATCACTTAGTGATTGATACCAGGAAAAGCAAGTCAGGTCTTGGGTCGTCCTGTCCAGCTCATGAGCCAGCGTTTGTGTGCTCCTGCTGGGACGTTTGCCAGGGATCTCTGATCTGGAGCCGTGGAGTTTCCCCCTTTCCTAGGATGACAATTCTCTGATTAACATGGTCTGCTGCCAGAAAACTTTCTCAGATATTCAGTCTGTGTTTTCTGTATGTTAATTTCTTGCCATTACAGCACCCTGATTAATTACTCTGTTTATGCCTGTAGAATATTTGCAGGCTGTTGCCATTGATGCAGGAACACTTTACAGAAGAGAAATGTCTGTAGATCTGTAATTGCTTAATAAACTCCTGATAGAAGTCAAGAATACTCGCTATTACCCTGGGTTTCGTAGGACCAATAAATGTCTTTGTAGTCTGCAAAAGATTCAGATATGCCCCAGATTATGATCACCTCTTGGCCAGACTGGGCTAATTCAAGTCTTTTGATCACTCTTGTAGCTCTTTTCCACAGCTGGTTAGCTCTGCTGCCAGTTCTTGGGCAGAACGATGTCCATAATGACTCACACCACAGATTCCTACTCCCAGGGAACTCTGCTTCAGAAGTGCAATCCAGAAATGGGGCAGGGTTTCTGTGTGGCTTTACTGACTTGCAAATAAGCCTAAACAAGTCACTGAGAAGATGTTTAGGAGCAAGTGCATGGGCATCCAGACTCCTTGGCCCCGCTTTCCCAAGCAGGTGTGCGTTTTGCACTTTTCCCCTGTCCGACAAACCCGTTAGGTCTCTCTCCCCAGGGGTGGCTGCTGTTCTAGCTCCCAGGCACTCAGTAAGGCCTCCCCCGCAGGCACCCAGTACCGTGCACCCCACGCGGGGCTGACGCCCAGCCCTTTGCGTGTTTCCCGGAATGTCCCACTTGTCCCCACAGAATCGTTGCAGTCAGATTCCCTGCACACCCTGTGAAGCAGATGTGTGATCCTGACACCTGACAGCCGCGATGTCGGTGTCATTTAGTGTTTCTGTACGGGCATTTCCTTGGCAGAGAGAGCTCACAGGGCCAGAAGCTGCCTCAGCTGTCACTTTCATAGCCTCGAAATGAAAAGATGCTCAGGAAGGTCTTCGGACTCCCCTGCAACTCGGCCTTAAGAGAGAATGAAAAGGACCCATTAATGTTCAGCTTCATTTCTGTTTATCAGAGAAAAGGAAGCTTTTGTCAGGCATCAAAGCTGGGATTTAGGACACAAAGCAAAGTGCTTTGCTGTGGACTTCTGAGGAACCAGAGGAAAAAAAACAGTTGTTTGAAATTCTCAACTAAACTGGTAAATCCAAAACCTGCAATTTGTGTTTAGCCGAACAGAAGAGGCTAAATAAATTACCTGTCTGCTGCAAGTCTCTCTGAAGTCTGGAGCTCAGTTCAGATCTGAAAGTGGCGGGCCCAGAGCATGAAGACAGAGCCGCCGCCAGGAGTGGGTGCTGGGGCAGGCGCAGGCTGGGGTGCACGCGGCGGGGGCACGGAGCAGCCCCGCTCTCCGCAGCAGCTTGCAGCGGGTGGCCTCAGAAAAGCCGCAGCAGAGCAAAGCAACTGCAAGAAAAAATGTAAAATAAACGTGTGGCCTGGAGTCCGGATGTGCAGTTTATTTTAAAACCTAATAACTCCAGATAATTGATAGTGGAGTGCAGTATTTTCAACGTGTCGGATTACGAGCGTCTGTCGCTCACAAGAAGCTGTAACCTTGAGCTATGAGACATTATTGGCAGTATTTAACACAAATCTGTTTTCCATCATTGTCAAATCCCACTTCAATATGCACCACAGGAAGAAAGTCGAATACTAAATTGATTTCTTTAATGGGAAGTGTTCTTCAGGAGATACCAACCTGTGTGAAGATGCATTAATAGGATTACAGTGGAACCTTTTTATTTTGTTTTATTTTTTATGGAGATTTTTAATGGAGATTTTCTGCCCTAATATGCCTGTGATGCACTGCTTCACTGCACACGCTGCAAGGCAAGCCCGCCTTTAGGAGACGAGACTGCGTTCCTCTGGAGATGGAGCTCATGAGCTTGGGACCGTTTCTGTGATGAGTTTGATAAGCCATCACTGAAGGGAGTAATGCCTGGGAAACAGCAGCGTTTGCCACATGCCAAGGAATTGCACACCATGCAGACCAGGGTAACGCGTTGCACCCAGCTGTGCCTGGGAGCATCGTGTCCGCCTGCTGTCCTCGCAGAGCTCTGCGTGGAGCCGCGTGGCACAGCCCGCCCGAGGGCTGGCCAGGAGCGCTGTGGAAGCAGGGGAGGAGGATGACGGCGCAGAGCAGCGCGTGGCCGGGGAGGCAGAAGCTCCGACCCAGGCTGGCGCGGTCACCGCGGAGCAGAACAGGGACCTCTTTGGTCCTGCTCCCACTCTCCCTGTTGGTGCAAGTTAGCTATGAAAACCTGATCAGCGTGGAAACAGCGCAGGTTTTGGTTACGTCCAAGCTGTGCTCGGTCTGGGGCAGCCCACAGCTGCGGGGGTCACGGAAATAAATGGCATTGGCCATTGAACCGGAACGGAGTGTGACGGTGCGGCTGGGTGTGAAGTGCAGGCAGAAGTCTGTGGCATGGCTAGGAGGAGGAATGTTTGCCTTCTCCAGGAGTACAGGAGTACCGTAGGTGATAAGGTAATTACCTTCTCCAGTGTAAGCTAATTGACAGAGAGCTAATTGACTTTTAAAAAGGTGATGTTTCCTTTCCCTGTGCAGGGTGAAAGCCCCCTGCGCTTCTCTCTACTGCTCTTCTGGGAGCAGGCAGCAAATCTGGGGCTCAGCTGGGAGTCGTGGTCCAGTGCAGCTTCAAGACCCAAGAGCTGCATCAGCAAGGATCCACCAGGAAGGATCCCTAAGTACATGCTGAAGGGCTTGTGTTGGTCTAACACCTGAAACATTAACACTTCCGTGTCAAAAACGTGGGCTACTGTAGAGTGGTTTACAAATTTGGCTGGCAAAGCTGAACCTTATGATATGTGAAGGATTTACGTCTGTAAATAGGAGGTGTGTGGGAGGCACGCCGGGTGGCTGGGTGCTCTGCACACCCAAGGGCTCCTTCGTGCCGCAGGCCGTGTCCCGGCGGCTGAGGAGTGCTGCAGGACACCGGGCCTGGAGCTCCCCGGCGGCCGTGCTGAAGGGGCATCGGGCCCGAAGGGGCATCGGGCCCGAAGGGGCATCGGGCAGCAGCGCCAGGCAGAGCCACCCCGCTGCCTGCGGGCGCCAGGCCCAGCACGGGCACATCTGCCAGGGCCACTGCTCTCCCGAAATCAGCGGCGCTGATCGGCTCAGGAAGGGTCCCGAGGCTTGGGGCCTGCCGGGCACCCCTCACACCGGCTGAGGCAGAGGGAGGCGGCAGCTCCACGCCCGCACCCGCAGAGGGGAGGGGAGGAAGCGGGGCCCAGGGAGAGGCTCTTCCGAAGCTGGACACACTTCTTTGTGGGCACTCTCACTGCATGCCTCTTTCAGCACCTGCCAGCTGCCAGGCTGTGTTAGCTCTCTCATCAGACCTGGAGATACACGGAGATATGCAAACAAATGCAGAAATGTTTTTCCCCCACTGTCAGATGAGATTTCTAAAACTTCACCCCCATATCAAAATGGTTTACTGCTCCTTTGGGGTGGCGTGTATCCGCATGCGTGTCTGGAAGTCAGGAGGTGGATGCACAACCCCTTTGGCATCCCCAGACCCTACAGCTATCCCAGGCGCAGCTGCACCATTTCACAGGCTCAAGATTACGGTTTAACCCCACAGGAGATGTGATGGATATAGTAAGCAGATACACTGAGATTCAGAAAGCTGAGCACAGCATTCCTGATAACACTAACACACAAGAATTTGTAGATTTACAGGAAAGCACTGAACTTTCCCAAAGGTGGTGCCATCTCTGGAGATAATCTGGAGAAAGGCGTTGTGTTGTGTGTTGTCTCAGGTTCGATTTACAAAGAAGAGAAGAGAAGTAGCTGTGGAGTTTGGTTCTGGTGCCCTGGCGTGCAGCAGGGCCAGTGCTGCTGCAGACCCCGCTCACCTGCCTTGGCCTCTCCAACCCCCCTGGGCTGGTTCCTGCCCCCAGCATGGGCTGCGCCTGGCAAACGAGAAGCGCGAGCAGTTCCCACCTGCCCCGGCATCGCCTCCCAGGCTGTCCCTGAGCACGACAGTCAGTGATGCTGTTGCCATGCCAACTCCTCCGATCTGCTCTCCCACTCCTGGAGCCCTCCTGGAGCTCCCGCCACCCTGCAGGTACGTGGGATCACGCTGAGCCCTGCCCCGGGCACGCGCCTCTGCCTTTGGTCGGCAGGACTCATCCTGCTGCAGGGGTGGAGCAGGGGACACCCGTCAGATGCTCCCACAGCTTTTCTGCAGCTGCCCCACTGCTCTCTCACTACTGGAGCACTAACAGGTCCCAGCCAGGTAGAAGCAAGTTGCTGGTACGGTGGATAAGAGAATCAGAGCAGCAGCTGGGGCAGATTATGGCTTTTTTTCTTCTCAGATGGGAAGGGGGGGGACTCGCTGAACAAGCATGGGTTTGCCCAGGGCAGCCACCACCACCATCCATCACCACGGGTCCCCAGGCACTCCCAGACTGGAGAAGCCATTTAGTCTGAAACGCGTCTGCACAGGGCGAAGCTGTTGAGCGTCCTCATAGTGCCCAGCAGCCAAGCAGATCAGAGCCGACAGAGTCTGCTGTGCCCTAGCTCTGTCGTGTTCAGGAAAGTTGTCACAGTGCCTCCTGTGAGCTTCAGAGTGGCACATCACAAAACCTGGGATTTGGGAAAACACCAAGTCATGGCTCAGCAGGGAGCTGCGGTCCCCCAGCGCTGCGGTGCTTGTGCTGCTGGTGGGACCAAGCATCTCTGGAGGCACTCAGCAGTGGGGTCACAGTCACTGCCTGGGGTGCTGTGGGTTTGGGAAAGGGCCCCTGCCCCACTGGGTCTCAGGGGGCCTGCCCTGCCCATAGGTGTGCTCCGACGGGCTGCGGCTCACCAGTCCCTCACTGTCCCAAGCCCACCACCACTGGGCTGCTGGGTTGGCAAGGCTGCAGGTTCACACTGGGCATTGCTACCTGGAGCTAGCAGAGGCACCTTATCTGTACAGATGTGCATTTGCAACTGGTCAGATAACACAGAAACATCTAATGGGATTACCTGTGATGCCATAAGTGTTAAATGTGCAGGCGGCTTTGTCCCATGCTAAGCACAGCAACAAAAGGGCACTGCTGCCAAGAGTCCTCTGTGGCAAAGCCTCTCAGAGGGCAGGGAATCAAACAGAAATAATGGCCTTTCTGGAAGGGCTGGGGCCAGTGTCAAGGTTTGTCTTCCCTGGCAATGAGAACAAGTTCCCCTGGGAGGCTGGCGAATTCCCAGCAGAAGCTGCATGAGGAGCGTGGTGCAGATAAGCAATGTCAGCAGGGCAAGCGCAGAGCTGTGCTGGCCCTGTAGGGCTGAGGATGTCCCCTTTCCATGGAGCAGCAGTGACATTTGGGTAATTTGGCTTTGGAAAAAATGCCCTCATTGCTAAGCAGGAGCACTCGCTGTGTGTTCTCAACACGGAAGTTGGGCACTTCAAATATTCAGCAGCGCCCCGAGGCCCCAGGAGCAGGCTGGCTTGAAGTGCATCACCTGCCAAACAAAATTGATTCAGACTCTGTCTTATCTGAAATAGCACCAGCCCCGACCAAGTGCAAGAAAGACACTCCACTTAACAAGCACAATTAGGGCTGTGTGTCTGTGATACAGTGGTAGGAAAGGAGCTTAACCAAGGTGATTAATTTCCTTGTAACACTGTGTGCCGTGGCTGGGCTGAACGTCTACCTCTGGCACAGGACAAGCTGACCCCAGCCATGTTTCCTTGTAACCCCAATTTGCTGGAAACTTTCAGGGAACTTTTAAGTACAGAAGGGAAATGTTTCCTCTACAGAAGTATGTGACCCATGAGAACGTGGCTCCAGCTTTCGCGTTCAGACCTGGTCACTCTGCCCCTGGCACCCTCCACCTCGGCCGGGCACCGAATCAGGCGGGGTGGGGGTCTGCAGGCGGGGCGGGGGTCCGCAGGCAGGGCAGGGGTCCGGCTGCGCTGCTCTGCGGGGGCAGTGGGAGCCAGTGGGATGTGGTGCCGCCCGTCTGCAGTGGGTCTGAGGTGTCTGCATCTGCAGGGACAGCGATGGGCATGCGTGCCCATGGGCATGTTGTGGTGCTTTCTCAGTTTGAATGAAGCTGCTCACTGTACAGAATTAATTTTCTGCTGAGGCCATGGTTTTCCTTCCATGCAGCTTCAAGACTTGTGCTCCTTCCCCTTGTGCTCCCCTGGCACTGTGAGCCGAGCCCTCTCCAAGGTGCAGAAATGCACCTCATCTCTCCAGTGCTGAGGCCCTCCTTCTCTTGGCAAATGCAGATTTTATTGGCTGTTTGCTAACGGAGTTAGGAATTAACGTGATTATTTTGCATAGTAATTGGCAGCATGTGTGGTGAAGAGATCAAAATGCAGAGAAACTAGAAGTGAAGAGGTTTAGTGAGGCAGAGCATTTGTGGAAGTTAAGCAGTGTGTTTAAATGCCTTGAAGTCACGGTCCTCATCCTGTGGCTGCCCATGGGATGCGCTCCATTTGCTCCCCTGGCTGGGCGCTTGGCGGGCGGGCGCTTGGCCCTGCTGCCAGGCAGACAGCGCTGCGCAGGGCTGCAGTCCGCAGGGCTGCCAGCCCGGCGCTGGTGGCACTCGTTCAATGTGCCATTTGGTATCCACCGCAGACAATGGCAGGCGGAAGCTTTCACTCCCACGGCGCCATACGGGAAGGATTCTGTCATCATGCCATGACAGGGAGAAGAATTTAAATGTTAAAAGGCAGGTTTTCTCTGAACTGCATCCAAAATACCCACCTAAGAATAGTGTCTGTCTTCAGAGGGGTGACTGGTTTCCATCCTCCCTCTTTCACACATTTATAGCACCCCTGTTTCTTCCCCTGACTCTTCCAAATCTGCAGCTTTTTACCAGATGCTGTGATGGGACCGTGATCAATGCATGCAGTGATTTGGTGTAATTTACACCCAGGAGTCAGACAGAGAGCACAGTTCTTATCCCTCAGCCTAAATCTACAGCCCACTTGCATGAAAGCAGAAGTCCCAGATTTATTAACCTGCTCCTTCCCCTTGTTTATAGCAGGCCCTCTGCTTTGACTATTACACCTGGGTGTATTAGGTTTTATCAGATAATAAACCTGGCTCAGTGAAGCTAGACTTTGTGTCAAACACACTGTAATATTCTCAAAACACAGCCTCAGCAGTGTGCATCCTAATGCCAAATGTACAGATCTTGGGATTACGTGGCAGAGCCCGTAATGTTCTGTCAGTCAGGATGCAGCAAATCCTGTAAGTGCAGGCACAGGTAAGCTTTTGTTCGGAGCATCACGATGGCAGGAAGCTTTCTCCCCTGTTTACTTTCCATTGCAGGCATTTACATTCGGACCAATGAGCTGAGAATGTTTTCTCGATGATTATAAGAGTAGCGTTAGTATGCAGATGAAAATGCAAATCGGCCTAGATAAGGCTTCCTGGATGGCACTGGAAGTCAAGGATTTAATCTAGCATGATCTTGGACATAGTTTAAGCTCCTCAAAAACAAGAACACATAACCTGATGCAAAGATTTCATCTCAATAAACCTCACTGTCAACAAATTCCAGGAGCCTTTGTTTGCTTTAGCAATTGGTTCGGGCAGATGTGAAGTCTGTGAGGCGTCTGATGCCTGGGGCTCACCTTCACTAAGCTTCCAGGCCGGGATGTCTGCGTGGCACTGCTGTTTGTGTGGCACTGCCGTTCGTGTGGCGCTGCCACAGCAGCAGCCAGGCCCGGCCCCTGCCCCACGTCCCTGCTGCGGTCGGGGCTGCGCCGCCTCCACCCCGCGCCTCTGCTGGCTCTGCCAGACCACCAGCGCCACGGCCGCATCCTCTCCCAGCTGAGCCAGCTCGCTTGGTGCCTGTGCTTCAGAGCCCTCGGGCAGCATCTCCTGTCTGCTGCCCAGCCCACCTGGCTTGTGGGAAGCCCCCTCTGTGCCCTCAGGTCCCTCCCGGGATCCCAGCCAGGCACCAGGACGGTTACGCTGAGGCACGCAGGGGTTTTGACATGGCCGAATGAACTGCTTGACCGCAACCTTCCGAGTTTTAATATTTCATGATAAGATGCTAATTGTTGTCTCTGTGCCAGGCACTGGCATTTCTTCAGCCAACTCCTGCCTTCCTCCCTGCCTGTACTGATAGAGGCCAAAGCAGCACAGGAGATGAACAGGTCCCAGATTTTGATCAGAGCTTCCACTGGCTCATATTGCCAGGTCCAAGTCTCCAAAACCAACGAGAATTCAGGAGCTGGGAAGTCCATGATATGAAGGCACCCAGGCCAGATCCCCAGCCATGCAGCACCCGGAGTCCCGGGGTAGGAGAGCCACAGCCAAGCAGGGACGGAGCGGCTGTCCTCCTCACCGCCACCCAAACGCTTCTCGTCAGGCTGTGGCGGGGCAATGCTCTGGTCTCCTTTCTAAGAGAACCATCAGGATGGTGTGCAGGGATGCTCCGCATCCACACCTGGAGGTGGCATCTCCCGTGCAGCAGCTTCAAGGCCCTCGGTGCAGTCAGGCTGCTGTTCTCGGGGCAGCAGGGAGACAGGCGGGCTGAGAGGGAGAGGCTCGGGTGCAGAGCAGCAGTAGACCGGCCTTCTTGATGAGTGAGCACTTAATTAGCCTCTGTTCAAGGCTCCATGGGAGCTGTATGTAGGAACTGTGGGGACAAGAAAACCTCTTAAGCAAGAACAAGCAGGGAGGCTCTGGGCTTCCCAGACCTTCTTTCCAGAGCTGGAAAGCCTTCACACCTGAGCACGAGCCAAGAAATGCTGGCAGCACCAGGCAGCTGAGCACAGCCCTCACTGCTCCATCCTTGTGCATAAATTACCTCCAGGCTCTGAGCTAAACAAAGGGACCTGAAATAATTCTGCATTTTAATAAAGTCAGCATTCGTGCCTCTGTTGTCCTTATAGAAAGAGAATTTGCATTTCTTGCCAGCTCACTCTGCACAGCCTGCTGCCACTGGAGATCAGCTGCACACTCCTGCACTCCCCACCATGGACTGAGTTACATTTTATTTCTTAATTACTGTAACAGCAGAAATGCAGGGTAGATCTGCTTTATAACCCCCAAAATAGAGAGCCCATGAATACATCAAAATCCCTTCAATGGGCATGTTACTTTAAAACGTGAAAGTCCGCAGAGCACCTCAGCTGGTGACCATGTGTCCCCCCTCTCCCCCCGGCTGCTCTCCCACCGTACTCAAAGCAGCTGACAGGCTCGCAACCAATTTGATCAGGAACCAAAGGCAGAAGAACTGGCACTTCTACTCTGTTCTGCGTTTCTGTAAAATGCATAAAGAAAAAAACTGCAGCTTCTCCCTCCCAAGGGAGCAGCATCCCCTGGCTCAGAGCTGTGCCTCTGGCAGCCAGCATGTGAGCCCATGAGCCACAGGAGGGCTGTGTTCCTCCTGGGACACTCCCTTCTCACCTAACATTTTGTTCTGTTCAGTCCTCTGCAATTTTGGCACAGATTCAACCCCGTGACAAGCTGATTCCACTGCTGCAAATGCAGAGATCTTGCCAGTGGCAACAACTTCCATAGCATGCAGACCCTTCATCACCCTCAGGACTGGGTCGTATTGACTGCCCCCACTCTCATTTTCACAAAGCAGTCACAGAGAGAAGCTGAGTCCTGGAGACCACCCACATTTCTTTAGGGAGGACATGGTGCCGATCGGCACAGGCAGAGCTCACCCAGCCCTGCTGCCTGGCACCAGGTAACAACGAGCTCTGGCAGCAGGCAGAAATCCCCCTAGCAGGGCAGCCCAGCGGCACAGTGAGGGCTGAGGGAAGCGGCGCTGGCCTCGCAGTAGAGGCGTGCACAGAAAGGCTTCTGCGCCAGCCTCCCCTCTGCCTCTGGCCACACAGTCGCCCACCTGCAGCCAGCTCCCGACCAGCTCCCGGCTCTGCTCTGAGCAGTCCCCCGGGACCCCACAGTGTGCGCACGCTCCCCCGGGTGCCTGTGCCAGCCAGACTGCAGGCCGCAGGGCAGATCTGGCCAGTGGTCACTTCTGCAGACAGCAGGGAGGCTGCTTGGCTTCTACCTGTGAGCTGCTGTTGGCAAATGCCATGAGGACATCACGGTTGTCCCTACGAGACCTCCTGAGCAGTCTTTAGTGTAGCACTTTGCAGAACCTGTTCCCGCTACAGGATCCTCCCCAGACAGAGAGGGGTGGAAAGGGCTTCTCAGTAAACAGTGCATCTTCCTCTAACGGCAGTGTCAGGCCCCACTGACCACAGAAATGGGAATCCTGTATCACTGCAAAAGCACTGGGATCCCCGGGACTTACAAGAAGGAAAATGCTGCATGAGCACACACCCCAGGCCCAACGCTCGCTGTGCAGGCTGCACTGCTGGGCTCTGGAGGCTCAATTCCTTAACTCAGTTGTAAATCACTGCGTGTCTCCGCTTATCTTCTGGGTTCTCAGACTTGGCAGGAGTCCGGCATGGACTAAGCTGCTCATATGCTTCAGAAATGAAATCATCTAATCAAAGGCATTGTTGTCTCCTAGGACCAGACCAAGAATCCAGAGTGGTGCACAGTGGCACAAGTCACCCTTGGTGACAGCCTGCAGTTGTCCTGCGTAACTCCGTGCTGTGTGCCAGCCCTTTCTGTCGAGCATTACCAGTGAACAAGTAGTTTTTGTGACTTTTCATCACTTGCCCTGTGCCACAGCAGCTTGTTATGTTGGACACAAGGGCCACGTGCGGTCTGTCCAGTCTTGAGGATTCTGCCTCAAGATGTGAGACAGGGGCTGAACCACAACCATGTCTTGACAAAGGCTCTCTGGGGCTGCACGGTGGCAAGGGGTGCCCCGCATGCTCCTGGGGTGACTCCCTCCTTGTCACGGTCTGGTAGGAGTTCTCTCTAGCCGTCTGAGCCGCCGCGGTGCCGCAGCACGCCGGCATCCCCAGCAGGGCAGGCAGCGGGGCCAACGTGCCCCACTCCTGCTGCGCCGCCCCCGCTGCAGGGCCACCCCAGCGTCTCCCACTGCAGGGGAAAGCTGTGACTGTCGCTTTCAGCATGTTCAATTACTGTCAGTTAATGATGATTAATTTACAATTAAGGGCCTCTAAAGGGTAGTGTGTGTGTTAAATAAATATTGATCTTTCATTTGTGGCCACAGATATATTACCCCCGTTACAGGAAATTCAGCAGTGGCAGGAGCACGGCAGCCTCTGCTCACAGCCCCGCTGTGCAAGGAGAGCTGCCCGGGAGCACCTCCAAGTTAATTGTGTTTTGTTAGGAAATTCTGGGGATTGCCAGGTGCATACAGGGCTCCGTGCTCAGACTCGCCCCAGCCAGCAGCTCTGGCTGTGCAGGGCTGGATTAGTCATTTCGTTTGTGGCACTTCAGTATCGCTCCCAATTGCTTGGTCCTGTTTCCACTTGCAGAAAACTTGTGAGCGCTGGGGGGTGCTGGGAGCTGGTGATTTTCCTCTCCAGCAGTCCCTAATTGGCCTTGCAAAATAAATAAACCATCCAGTGCCTGCTAAGTTTCACTCACAGCCAGGCTGCCTAGCAGACTGGTCCTGGGCTGGAGTGAGGTGGATCCGGGCGCCTCTGCGAGGCCGTGGGCAGCGCAGCCGAGGGGGCCAGGGCTGGCCAGGGCCCCCCAGGAGGTGTTTCAGGGCATGCCTGCAGCACGCTCACCCTGTGACTCTGCTGCCTGGCAGGGAGATACTCAGCTTTCTCCAGAACACACGGCTAGCCAGTACGTGGAAAATCCCAGCAGCAGCACCTGGACTGAGCGGAGCCCCAGGACCAACCTCCCCTCGGCAAGTGCGTGGCTGCGCCGCAGGCCCACGAGGTGCCAGAGGGGAGGGACGCGCGGCGCCATGCTCGGCACAGCCTGTCAGGACCAGGAGGAGACGGGGCAGGGGGTGGCCACTGGCTGCGGGGACACGGCCGGCACGTGGCGGCGGTGCATGGAGGGCGCTGGGGCTGGGACCACGCGCAGCTGCGGCACAGGGCCTGGGCCAGGCCTTTACCAGGGCAACACTGCTGGGGGCCGTGCTCCGCACGCCTGCTTGGCGCAGCACCCAAAGGCCTTATTACCAGCTGTGTCCCACTGCCGAGGGTCTTTAGGAGAAGATCAATTACTCCCTAACTTGTTTTCATAGAACAGAAGCAAAGAATTCAGCCTATCTTGAAAGAGCCCCAAAACATCATTAAACAACCCAGAGTGCAGATTGTCCAGTACCCCAGGGTGCACATCTGGCTGTCTTCTCACAAGAAATGACTGGGCTGAGAACATTTTCTCGGGCAAAAGGCAGCGCCTGGCTGAGCCATGTGCTCTTTAGCACCTACTTGCTCTTCTCCCTGCAGGCTGTTCTGGATGTGGCTCAGAGTATCTCAGGTCAGATGTTCTAGTTTCCCTGAATATGCGATGTGTTTTTCAACCCAATTTTGGCTTTTCTGTGGAGTCTTTCTGGCTGGCAGCCCCACCATGGCCACACACACATAGCATGGTGCAGCCAGCAGGAGGGGGGATGCACTCAGCATCCTCTGCAAAGGCACTGCTGCCCTGCGGGGGAGACCTGGCCCAACGCCTGTCCGAGCCTTGGCTGGAGGCTGACAAAGCTGGCCATGGCTGTCAGCCAGACAGAGCCCTGACTGCAAAGCTGCCCATCAACGCACCCCAGGGAATGGGCGGTCCAGACTCAGAGCCATGGCCCAGTGAGCCCCAAGGTCTCCTGTCCCCTGCATCGCTGTCCCTCTGTCTCCCTTGCCCAGCAGAACCGCCCTGCAGTCACTCCCAGGCAGCAGCTCCTCCATGGCCCTGGGTTTGTTGGCCGTTCTCCGTGGGAGCACCACAGCTGGCCAAGCTGTGCAGCTCGTCGTTTCAGGCCTTGAAGCTCAAGAACTACTGCCAGTTCAGAATGCTGTCATTTTCTTGTCTGGTCATACATGTCTATGAAGTTTTCTTTATTCTGCTGTTTTCTGACATCTTTCTGACTTTTCTGTGTATAATGAGCACATTCTCTGAGACATATTTTTCTAAAAATCTTTTATCTGTTAGTTGTTAGCTTCATGGCTCTCCACATTTTCCAATTTCATGAGTATTTTTAACTTGTGCCTTTGAAGTATTTGTGACTTCTTTGTTGGTCTAGCAATGGATATCAGTGTGCTAACAATATTCACATCAAAATCCATCTAAGCTTCTCAAGAGTCCTTCACGCAGCGTATTGCAGGGCCCATCTCAGGCCGGCACCAGTGACAGCACGTCTAGGAAGAGACCGGTGAGCCAATGCGGGGCCCTGCACGCAGACGCACAGAGCCGCTGGCCCTCGGGGCTGCCGCTGGCCCTCGGGGCTGCCGCTGGCCCTCGGGGCTGCCGCTGGCCCTCGGGGCTGCCGCTGGCCCTCGGGGCTGCCGCTGGCCCTCGGGGCTGCCGCTGGCCCTCGGGGCTGCCGCTGGCCCTCGGGGCTGCTGCCCACCCGCACGGCCCCGCGGGCAGCAGCTGCTGGAGCGTGGCTGGCGCCCAGCCTCGCCCGTGGCAGCAGGAGCAGCCCCAGCCGGGTGCCACCGCAGCGAGCTGCGGGAGGGAAGGGGGGCTGAGCACTACCGCTGTGGTGCCAGACTGGGAGAGGGCAGGGAAACAGCACCAGCAGTGGTAGTGTGTAAAGACCAGGGACTGGCAATGACTGGGGACATTGACGAGAAATAGGGTCATCTCCTTTGTATTATTTTTCTCCAGAGATGCAGATTTTTTGCAGTTGCTGCCGTATCATACATTGCTGCATCCCTTAGGATGGCTGCAGGGATACAGCCTTCCACGCAGATGCTTTTACATCTATGCAAATCCGCATAGAAGCACACATTCAGAGGTTTGGGGACATCACGGAGCGATATCCACAGTAATGACATTTTGTTTTTCTTTAAGTTTCTTCTTATTTCTCAACACCTGGTACTCAGGAGTCTTGAAAAATATCTAAACATGGTGCAATCCATTCCAAATAATTGAAGGCCACTTCAACTTGCACCACAGCCAGCAAGTCCTGAATGCTGGAGCTCAACAGGGATTTCCACAGCAGTACAGCACCCTTCTTTCACATCTGTGATTCCTTCCCACACATGGATGATGCAGGAGGATACAGGAGGAGAGACTGATCCCACCCCACCTTCAGCCACGTCCCAGGCAGCTACTGCATGAGCTCTGCTCTTTCTTGCCAGCACATTCCTCACTACCATCCCCTTGCCAGGAACTAGTCTCCCTTCTCTTCTGCATTGCATTTCTTGGAAGCAGGCACACAAGAAGAATATTGTCTCTGGCTTTCTCTTTTATTTGAGGCATGTATTTAAAACGATGCTTTTGTTCCAAATGAATGAGTTGATTCATTCAGAAGTGCAGTTTCTGTTTTTGAATCAGCAGAGCTGTTTATGCTCATGGTGTCCATAAAACTGTTATTTTAGTCCTGACACTGATGCTTATGAATAAAATTTAGATCTCATTCAGAAGTACATTAGCTGTAGCTATTTGGCTTCTTGTTAACACATTAATTTTTATTGAGAAGACTACGCTGCCAAGCAGTTCCTTCTCCATCTTACAGCAAACTAAGTACCTCAAAGTACAGACTTCAACACGACAAAATTACAGCACGTGCCTCCCTCTCTGGTACCCACTGAATCTACAGATTCAGTTTGCGGCTGCTTTTGCTCTGCTGCCGGATCACGATGGGAACTTCCCAGTTATGCTGCGTTAACAGGAGAGGCTGGAGCAGATGCGCCATTGATCAGGAAGAGGCTTTCAAGGGCCCGCTCAAGCCGTCAGTAAGCTGGCACAGCTCTACGTACCCAGGAGGGACCGGATGCTGGCGTGCTGGAGCCAATTAGCTATCCCATGTATTTATTGCACTTTTTTGCTTGAAGCAAGCTGTTAAATGTCAAAAATACTTTAGCATTTTAGCAGAAAGATAATTTTTAATAGATTCCACCTACAAAAAGGAGCTGACTGGCAGAATATTAAACCCAGGAAGATTTATTTTTAATCCGTGCCTCCAAACAGCTTGAGATAACCATTTCTGCATTGCTCCTGGCTGATTAATACTGCTGTCCCTCGCCTGTCCTCCTCACTTGGTTCTGTGGCAGCTGTGGCCTCTCACATCCTATTAACCTTGTCTGCAGAAGGGACACCTGGCCAAACCAAAGAATTAGCTCTTGTAATTAAGAATGTAAACACCACACACTGCCTGCTAATGTCCACGTGTCTTGTCCCTGCCTTCTCCTGGTGCTTGTTAGGGTAGGCTACCTCCAGCTGGGTTTTTTCCCAGCATCACCTTTCCACACACGAGCTTCCAATAGTTTTTAAATAGACAGACTTATCAAACAAACAAACGAACACAAATAAGTGGGGGTTTGGTTCTTCAAAGGTTGGGATCGGTATTTTGTGAGAGCTGGTTGCCCCTAGCTGTTCTTCGGGAAAGGGTGCCATCAGTTAGTGGCATTTGCTGGGACAGTGTGGTAATCTCGTACTCTTAGAGGAGACAGTTAAAGTATGTGACTTGTCTGATCTAGAACAGCAATACTTTTATCGATAATGCCAGGGTTTATGACCTGGATCTGTAGCCTGACAGCACAGCACAAGGCTGGTGGGCCAAGTGTTTCCACAGTGAAGTCAGCTACGGTGGCACAGAGATGTGCTCGTGGTACCTCTGCCTCTGATTCTTAGTTTTACTCTTAGTTAAGTAGTATTAGTCTGTTCTCAGTATCAGCAGTAACTTCCTGGTGCTGGGTAGAAGAATTAAGTCACTATTCATAATACAATAGCTTCTGAAAATTAAGGTGACTTTATTTTTTTTCCTCAATAATATAATGAGTTATTTTGAGTGATGCCAGATTTAATGGCTAAATCAATATGTGTGTTTAGTGTTAGGCTTTATTTTAGCACTAAGTGACACGAGATAAGCAGACTTAGAGTGTTAATTGGCTTGTGTTTAGCATTTACACTAATCAGAGTGTGCAGTGCTGCCCAGGGCTCTTCAGCACTAGTAATTCTGTTTACCCAAACTAGGAGTTGTTTACTCTATTGACTGGAGTGGAATCAGTCTGTTTTTTCACCTACTTGAATGTTACACTGCATGTGTTAATTCAAGAGAGAATCCTGGCTAAACCTGAGCTGTGCTGCACGTGGTGTGTATGGGGAAGAAATGGCTAAACAAACGCTGAAGAAAACAAAACATTAACATGTACCTGAACTGACAAAGCACGTATGTGAGGACTTCAGCGTTGCAAGTAAACGGTATTTATTTTCTCTTCATGGCTGGCATATTTTTCTGCCTTCATTTCAAAGGCATGCAAAAGGTAAGATGAGCCTGGGCTCCCCTTTCTAACTCACTGCCTCCTACAATTAAGACA
The DNA here is from genome assembly GCF_040182565.1 of Anser cygnoides. NCBI lineage: Eukaryota > Metazoa > Chordata > Aves > Anseriformes > Anatidae > Anser > Anser cygnoides. The sequence goes on along the minus strand of NC_089887.1, from coordinate 500,534 downwards.
GAGCTTCCCATCATCCTGTTTACCAGGTGAACCCACAGATGCAGTCAGCTTCCCATCACCAGGGTCAGAGCACTCTGTTTTCATGAACCAGAAACAGGAGCTGGGCTTTATCAGGTAACACTCAGAGCCCAGCTCTGCTATGCTGCCCCAGGAGGGCTCCCGCAGCTCAGAGGGTCTCTCTCAGGCACGGGTTGGCTGGCTGCAGGTTCGTGTGATGTAGCAGAAGGTGTTTCTGTGGCTGTTGCAGAGCTGCCTGGCCCAGGGTTGTGTCTGTTGTGAGGCTGAGAGCAGATGCTGGGGAAGAGCCCACTGGAGCATCCCGGGAGCACAGCCGTGGCCAGCCTGTGTGCACGCGGCCTGGCTGCTGTCGCAGGCTGTCTGGAGAGGGGCAGCCTTACCACCGTTTTGTTCCTGTCACCTGGCTCTTTTTTAGTGCAATTGCTTTTGGATCATTTAATTTTTATCTAAACATTTGCTTCCCAGCTGAGGTCTTGGACAGCACAGCTCTGGCTTCCTGGAGCAGTGCTAAGCCCCTGAAAAAGAGCTATCTCTTGGAAATGCTGACAACCCTGACCACAGCTGGAAGCTGCCTCCTGAGCCCTTCCCAGGGTCCTTCCTTGCTGCAGACCCAGCGTGCCTCTGTTTCTAAATACCTCGCAGCAGGGTGGGTGTGATTTATAGACAGCGGTGGCATGTGCAGGACCTGCAGCGCTCTTCTCCCAGCAAAGATGCTTTTTACAAGGAAGGTCAGATGCACCACAGACGATTCATTCTCCTTGTTGCTCTAAGCTGTGCTGAGAGGCAGAACAAGATGAAATCGCTTTTATTTTGCAAAGTGCTATTTTATTGATTTCTGCCAAACGAGCTCTAACTTGGTTGCAGTGCCCCTCCAGTGCCGGTCGCCCGGGAGGGTCGGTGCACGCCTGCGCGGTGGCAGGGCAGGAGGAGGGAAAGCCCGGAGACACCGTTATCTCGAGCTGCAGCAGCGTTTTGACAGTTCTCGAGATGGACATTAAATCGCTTCTGCGAGGGAGAGTGAAGGGATGTCACTCAGGCTCAGGGAAGCTCTGCTGTACCAATTACACTGACTGTGTGATCCGAGTCAGAATGAGAATCATAAATCTTGATTATTCTCTGTCTCAACTGATTTGAACCAAATGCCTTGGACAGGGATATAGTTCACATCTCGCTGAAAACTGCAAAAAACTGATTAAATGTACAAACTGATATAAATAGCACTCTATCTGCGTTAATGCCCAAACTGTCACTGCTTGGGGAGAAGATACTGTGTGGACTGGGCTTTCTGTCCTGGCCTAGAACGGCTTCCTGGGTATTTTTGGAGGCAGCTTTCTCCCTACTTCCATTTATTTTGGTACTTTGTTCCTGCAATGCTGGCTGTTATTATGATGCTGTCAATTACAGATGGCATCTCTGATTCTGATTGCACTTTGCTTACAATTAAGCATCCTATAGAAAAATGGAAATGCTGGGTCATTAACATAAAGTAATAATAAGGTAAACCATTCAATTATGTAGGAAAAAAACATTTTGAATAATAAGGATATTGTATGCCTAAAAGACATTCAGATGCCAGTGTATTACCATTTTTGCATACATAATAAATGAACTTAAACCCCAAAATAATCAACACAAGCAAATAATAAATAGCTGTGCACTCAGCCACAGCCTGGCTGGTGTTGTTTTCTCCTGGGTCAGAAGAGCAGCTCCTGGACGGGAACAGAGAAGTCCCAGGTCTGTGTGGTCTTTGGCAGCCCTTCTGAGGAAGGCTCAGTCCCCACGGGCTCTCCCCTTGCTGCCCGGGGGGATGCGCGGCACCTGGTGCCCAGAGGGACGGGGCACTGGTGCTCCTCGCCGCACAGTGTGGTCGGGCTGGGGGTGGCAGGGCTCTGGATGTGGTGAGTGTTTGCATTGCGGAGCTGTGCAGATTAACGAGTGGAACGTGTTTGTTTTGGAGCAGGGGAGAGGTTAATGCCAAAGGGAAGGTCTGGCCACTCAGTGTTGAAGTGGAAGGGTCTGGGACTGGCTCTGTTTCTTCCAGTGTCTGCTGTCACCTGGGTCGCCCCACTGCAAGAGCCCGTCGTCCTCTCGAACCAACCAGTGCGTTCAGCACCAGTAGGTCTGCACTGACCAATCTTGTCTAAAACTAGAAATAAAACAAGTAATTGCACGGACTTAGATGCTTCTGCCTGCCTGCCTTTGAACAGCCAGATGCTCCTATGACAGCATTTACCAGCTTTTTTGTGTCAAAACCTTTCTGTATCAGTGGAGTGGGAGTCCTTGTTACCACGTGTCTCATCAGCAATGCAAGAGCTCAGAAGCAGGATGTATACAATTACTTTTGTTATTCAACCTCTTCTGCAGATATCGCTCCTGTGTTGTCCTTACATAACAATTCCCATCCTTTTAGTTGTTGATGACTCTCCTATTACTCTGGCACCGTGTTAGGATAACATCCAGATACATCTGAAGAGAGGAATTTATTTACTGCTTTTTTTTTTTTTTTTTTTTTTCCTGAAAAGCTTTTAGCATGATATAGCAGCAGTGCTTGCACTTAGGCAGCCATTATTTTCAGGATTTTTTTTCCTGTTAGAAGTAAATTTTCTGGAAGATGAAACAGGACTCCTCATAGTGTGTAAATTCATATTTGCTACATCTTAATGTTCTACTTCCATGATCTTTCTTCTCAGGAAAGGCCCATCTCAGGGAAACAGGAACGGTCTAAATAACTCAGTTGAGTTGCATCAATATTCAGAGTGGCTTGGACTGTGCCTATAGCTCACTTCCTCAGCCGTGTGGTTTTCTTTTTATTTATTTTTTTAACCATATCAAACAGGCTTTTTCAGGAACTGTAGTCTGCACAAAGCATCTGAAACTCTTCTCCAAGTGTGAAACTTCATCACGCAGATGCCTCTGTTGACATTGCTGCACAGAGTCCTCAAGGCAGGCATGCTTTCTTCCCTGTTTGGCTGCTTTCCTTCCCAGCTATATGGTTTACATCAAGTCACGGACATCCAGGCCTTTTCCCTTCTTCACGTGACAATGGATGAGGTAGCATGTAAGGGACTTGTATCCTTACACTGGAGGGACTGACAGAGAAAGCACCGAGCCAGACTCAGAACAGCAGACTGCCTTGACTTGAAATTCCGCAGTCAAGAGTTGCAGCACTCGCCACTCCTGTCCGTGAGTGCATGTTCATAGCACATGTGCTAGAGAAGGCATTCAGGCTGGTGCTTCTTTGCTATGGCTGTGACGTATACAGAGATTAAATCTGTTAGACAACACTGGGATATTCCCAGCAAATAGCATTACAGCACATCTGTAGAGAACAGTAGTGAGATTAAGGCAAAACAATTTTGACTGCAGTGGAGTTCAAAATACGTGTTTCAGGGCTTTTTCACTACCTGTTTCATGCCTGGGTGATGACCAAGAGTAAGTCAAACATTAAAACTGGAGAGATCAGGCCAAGTTCATCCTTGGTAAAACAATGTCGTGCTGAACATGCGTCTTCATCCACAGAGCTGAGGTTGCTTTGCAGAGTCAAAGCTGGGTGATGCTGAGGGCTGTGGTTCTGCGAGTCACCTGCCAGGAGCTTACAGGGTTTCAGTGACTTGGCACAGGTGAGCTGCTGGTCCAGGCCAGGCGGCTCCTGGAGTCAGCAGTCCCCTAGCCTTTTGCCATGGCTGCTGGCAAGGAGGTCAGTAGCTAAGGGCACTCTCCATTGGGAAGGCAATGAAATCATGGCGACGCTATCTGAAACTTTCTAATTTCTGTGTGAGCTGTGCTGTCAGATGGGCAAGGGATTTCAGCACAAGGCAACAGACATATTCCCAAGGAGACCCACTTGAGGAAAGAACATAAGAAAGCAAGATTTAGCATTAAGATCATAATTTCAGATTACATTGTGCTCACATCAACAATCTATATACATGAGAGCCTTTGGGGAACACAAGGCAGTAATAGCTATCCAAGCCAGCCTGAACAATGAGGGTTATTTTTAATTGCAACTGAATGGATCTAACCTTGTGATGTCTGTTCACAAAGCGTTGCTGGATTAATATGGGTTCCATGGTTGCTTCTGCTAAAAGACTTTAATGGATCAGCTTAGTTCTCTGCTCCGTGATTATAGCATTCTTACCCGCCTATCATGCATGAGCCAGATGGTCCCAGTGAAATCAGAGTATATTTATATTTTTGTCTGCTACTCAGCCAGCTGCCCACTGATTTTGTTGCATAGTGGTAGGAGGAGAGGAGCCTTCCTGGGTGAAGTTCACACACCTCTTCCCATAGCCGTGATGTCTCCCTCTGCTTCCTGAAGCGTATCGGAGGAAACATGAGAGCCTTCTTTCCCAGGGCTGCCTGGAAGGATTGTCTGCCCGCCTGGAGGGCAGCCACGCTCTCTGCGGCAGAAGCAAAATGCTGTCTCCTGGCATGGATTCAGCCACTTCCCAGTGTGCACAGGGATATCTTCGGTTCTATCGGTGATGAGAGCCATTAAGAAGGTACAAGTACTAAAGAGATCCTGAACGATGCCTATAAAACCTCTGAATCCCTGACAGAATCAATAGTGGACTCTCAGGAGTAACTTCTTATCCAGGCCAACTCAAGCACATGCCAATGAGCTGTTAAAGATTTTGCATTTTGTGGAGACACAGAATCTGTTTCTTTGCAATTGTTGGACTCTAACTGGGCTAGATGGTGAACAATCGCATTAGAAACAGACTGTGCTCCCAAGGCATCTTCCCCGCTTCTGGGAGCGTGGCTGGGATGATGCTGGCAGCACCCTTCCTCCAGGCGCCTGCCCTGCCCGCCCCGTCCCTTGAGGGCAGTCGGTTGTGCTGAGGCATGGCCCCTGCTGGGGGGCAGGGGGTGCTGTGCCTGGCCCCCTGGGGTGCGGGTCCCGGTGGCACCCGGGGGCTGCTCCCCGGCCGGGAGGCAGGAGCTGCGGTGCCCTGCTGGGGCCGAGCAGCGATCTCGGGCCAGGCTCGGGCCCCTGTATCCCGCTGTTTGTGTTTGCTTCCTTTTTGATAACTTCGCTATTGACACAATTTCAGATTTGGCATTTCAGTTACCGTAGCAACTCGATACTTCCATTCTCTGATCAGATCAGCTTGCAGTTAGTCAACACGGTGCTAGCACCTCCGTCGTTATGGCAACACGAACCCGCTCTGCATCGCTCTGCTGGCACCCGAGGGAGCAGCCCCCGGGGCTGCTCACTTGCCTGGCCGCGGCTGAAGCCAGAGGTGCCACCGCTCTGCTGCACGCCCTGGGCTCCTGAAGAGCCCAGGAGACGTTGGGGAGAAGCTTGGCGGGGAAGGTGGCTGGCACGGAGCAAGTGTCCTTGCACTTGGAAGTGCAAGGAAGTCTGCTTGTGTGCTCTCAGACTGCCACTCCTGAGAACATTTTGCACAGGCACCAAATGGCTTGACAAACTTTGGGACAAACAAAATCTTCTTGTCTTGGAAAGGGAAAAAACCAGTCCCAGGCATCCCTTGATTTATGGGCATTAAATCCTGCAAGAGGGCAGAGCAGCCAGCCATGGGGACGGGGGATTCTCCCCCTCCAGCCACAGCCAGGCAGGGTCACACCAGCTTCCAAGCTGTGAAGCTGCTCCAGTGAGTCTCCCGGGGGCATTTTGTTTCCCTTTAGCTCCAGTCTGAACTGGCACACGCTTTTCTGAAAGTGCCTTGCAATTTGTTTGATGTTTTTTTATTAAAACACATGTGCAAGCCATCTGAATTAGAGCAGTATGAATCTATTAGGCAGCGACAGATGCAAGTTTTGTGTCTCTTATTAGAAGGGATTAGATTCTGAGGTTTAGTGATGTGCAAAGGATTGGACTTTGGAGAGATTAAAATTATTTTCAGTGTTAAGCACAGTATTTCTAAGCTAATGCACTCAGTCTTGAATATAGATTCACAGACCAAAAAGATTATAAAACATTAAACCTATGTAAATTCAGCTGTAAATTTATGTTTGAACAAATTCAACACGAGATTTGACTTGGGGGCTTACAGCAAATAGGTTCTGCTTTTAATGCGTATAGCAGCCTTCGGTTGCAATGCTGTTCTCCCCTTGAAAGTCCCACGCCTGCTGAATTACTGGCAGGTCACAGTTGACAGCTCAACCAATTATACCAGAATGTGTTAATAATAAAATGGAAAATGACTTCATGTTTGTCTTTTCTGAAGACAAAAGCGGATGTTTGCTCCACACTGAGGAGCTGCAGAGAGACGAGCTCCATGTGCAGGTGTCACTGTTGCAGCCCATGGCCATTGCCTCATTCAGATAGCAATTGTGCAGATCGATGTCCTTCTCAGTGGTCCTCTGAGCCCTGGGAGTTGCTGTGAACTTTTTTCTCTTGTTGGAAACGTGAAAATACGGTTAACAAAGACTCCTTTTGAGTGGGATTGCAGGAAACCTGCAACATCGTGAACAAGCTGCCTACACAGAGATAAATGACAGCTGTGACTGAAGGAATAAACAAGATAATCTGGATTTAAATAAACCACAAGGGGATTTTGGCAACATGCAAATTCACAAATTTATAAAATGTATCCTTTGAAAATAAAGAGCTTGTCTGAAGCCAGCAGTTAAGAACAATTACTACAGCACGTTTTTCCAATGAGGGCTGAGAGCTGGCCTTTGCCACCAACCAGAGGGGAGAGGGAAGCAAGGGTTCTTACTGCCCATCACTGCACAGCAGTTGAAGGGCATTTTTATGCACAGAGCAAACAACTGGCAGAGGTGATGGCAGAGTCCCCTTCCTGACTGCAGAGCTGCAGGAGCGCTCAGGGTGGTGGGGGGGGCACAGAGCAGCCTTGCCCTCCCTTAGTATCCTGGCCACAGCACTGGGGAATGAACGTGAGAGGAGAGAAATATCAAAATCCCAAGCAAGCACCCAATAATACATATTTGATCATCTGCAGGGAGGACCAGGTAATTCCTGGATCCAAGCCCAGGAATGGTAATAAAAGTTTCATCTTGACATTGCGCATCCCCGAGATGCTGCTACCTACAGGCATGAGGAAGGGATGGATGCTCCCCCCCGTACCTGAGCGAAGGCTTCGTTGCTGCTGGATGGCGGTAGAGCACCTTCCGGAGGGAAGCGGCTCGTCGTCGTTGCCCAGCTTCTTCAGGCAGGTAACAGTGGAGGTGGAAAAGGGCCAGGGCGGTGAGCAGAGACCAGTGGCAGAGCTGAGAGCAGACGCATCCCCTCGCAGTGCCGTGTCCCTTAGGCTGCTCTGCCTCGGTGTGCCAGGTGTGGTCAGCAGCTGCCTCTTCATTAACTGGCCGGGCATTGAAAGTAAAAGAAACAGTGTAAGAAGAGCCAAAGACCACTCAAGAGGCTGTACAGTCCTTTCCAGGAGCAAAGCATTGCAAAGAGCTCTGCAGCAGCAGCCGAGGAGAGCAATCCAGGGCGCCGCGTGCTGCCCAAGCGAGCGGTTGGTCGCCGTTCTGTTCGTGTGCACAGTTAGGGCAGAGCTCGTGGCAGCAGCTCCGTGAAGGTTATCTGCTCTGAGGACCCGCTGCGGTGCCAGGGGCTCAGCGGCTCGACATTCAACAGCCCTGTTGTTTTCACTAACGCCTGCCAGACGGTGCCATGCCATGTTCTCTGCTGCACCCCTGCCAGCAGCTCTCACATGCAGCAGGATGTGTGTGGGATGCGTTGGCTCCTCGGGCTGACATGCTCCAGCTCCTTCACAGCTGCATTTGCACCGTGGGGTGCCCAGCAAGGCAGCTAGTATGCCTGCCCAGGAAAGGCAGCACCTAGGAAATAACTCTGAAAGGGGACAGAGGTCAGGAAAAAGCATTTCTGCATGTGAGTCCCGAAGCTGCAGTAGTTCTGGTGCTCTGCAGGGCCTGGAGTCTCAGGGAAGGATGCTTCTCACTGCACACTGCAGTTTCCTATGTTATCCTTAAAACTGTATGGCAAAAGCTGAATCTGCTTTTCTTCCTCTTTTCCTTGATCGCTACTACCCTGCTGTCTCCCCTTAGTACCAACCTATCTATCCATTCGTCTTTATTGTGCACAGAATTAAACACAGACCTTAAATGCGACAACACTTTCAGATTATTAGCTCTGCAATTTCTTGGCTGCTGTTTATTGTGATAACATCATCTGAAGGGGCTGTTGTAATTAATAGTTTGTATGTGGTTCTTTCAGAACCCCCTGGTGTGTTGGTTTTATACTTGAACATCAGCCACTATAACTTGCTTCCAGTATATTGTCTGAAACATCCCCACTGCAAAGAAAAAGCTTAGAGGCCTTTTTTTTTTTTTTGGTGTGTGTGCGTGTTGCAACAGCTTATTGAAACCATAATTTAAAACAAAAGCTAAGTAAGTATAATATATAATATTAAAGTCTCCCCCTTGACCCCAGAACAGAGGGGAGCAAAATCCTTGTTTACAGAGCTGCCTATGAAGGAGCTATTGCCACTGCACCTCAGTGCCTGGAAGGAGAGGGAAACTCCACTCCTGGCTGACTCCCAGCCCTGCCAGCCGTCGGGATGCACAGGAGTGAGCGTGGGTGAAGGACGGCAGCAGTACTTCCTCTGAATTCAGATTAATTTTCATTTCTTTTAAAGCGATGTCATCTAAGAACCCACAAATCACAGTCACAATCCATAATACAAAGCAATCAAAAGCTTGTGCAGGGACTAAGTCCCTAATGCCTTACCCCATAGCCTAGATGCCTTGCTCAAGGCTAAATGTCCCAGGGGCTGCAAATGCTCATGGTGTTGGAGCAAATGCAGTGCAGCTGCTGTCAGCAGCCCCCTGCAGCCTGATGGTACAGCCAGAGCATCAACACAAGGTGCAGGGGCCCAGGCAGCCCTCATTTCTCTGAGCTTTCCCTTTCAGCATCCACAGGCATTTGCAGAACAGCATCTTGTCAGACAGGAGACGAGATACAAAGATATATGACTGTAAAACAACAGTCTAGTGGCTGTGGCCAGACCAATTCACGCTGCAGCGGAGGTGCCAAGTAGTTGTGAGCGATGCGAACCAGCCCCGGGAGCCCCCCAGGGGCTGTGTAGCCCCACAAGCTCCATGCTACAGAGCAGATGTGCTGGTGCTGTGCCCACCACCGGGGTGTGCAGGGCAGGTCTCTGCCCGTGCCGTGCAGAGGGTCAGACCAGACAATGGCAAGGGTCCCCTGGAGCCCTATTGCCTATAGTCCAATAGAGCTTTTAGCTTCTCATAATCGCCACATTTTGACATTTGACAGCCTGCTGCTTGCTGCCAGGGTGTCTGACTCAGAGGAGCATACACCAGCCAATTTTGCCTGGGCTGGTCCCTCCTTATGCTCAGACAATCGCATAGGAAAACAGCTTATCCTGTCCGAGAAAGCATAAACAAGTGTGCAGTGCTGCTGCGCGGGTGTCAAGGTAATTGAACACCATAGGGTAATGGTGTTTTCTGCTCGCCTGGCAGTCCATCACCATTTGCAAGGTAAGAGGACTTTTGCACGCTGCTACTTCTCCGATTACTGACTGGTGTCAAAGCCGGGGGACCTGGCAGGAAACCTCCCAGCCGTCACCCAGGCCGCGGTGCTGCTGTCCCCAGGGGCTGACAGTTCAGCTGCCCCCCGATCGCCTGAGGTGCTCCGTGTGTAGCACAGGCCAGCAAGCAGCAGGGTGAAAAGTGGGCTGTAGTTAAATTGCCATCGCATCAGTTAAAAAGGAATTGTGTAGAGATTGCTAGCTATAAATGATGATAAAATAACTATTTTGTAGAGCAAGGAACAGAAGAGTAACACATTGATTTTGGTAATTAATGGTTCAATAGAAATCTGTTCTGGGAACGCCCTGGGCGAAGTCACAGGGTTGGAAGAGCCTTTATTCCCTGGTTCCAGTTTCTCACTCCTCTGCCCTGTTTGCCAAGGCTGCTCACAGCTCCTGGCACAGCCACAGCCACCCAGTCCTGCATGGTTTGGCTGCCACAGCTCCTTGCAGACTCCTTGCAGGCCAGTTAGCCCACGCTGTGTCACCAAGAGGAGAACTGCCTCAGGGCTTCCTCCATTTGCCTCAGGAGCCCAAGGGCCAACAGGGACTGCCCTCAGCACTGTAGTGACATGAAGCTGTGCTGTGCAGTGCCGGAGAAAATGACCGCATTCACCTCTTCTCCTGACACTGGTGCTGCTGGTGTCAGAGACCTCGAGCAGGCCCAGCATGTGCCCTGCCTTTGGCCCTGTCTAGCAGCAACAGCGCGCGGACCGACAGGCACAGGTCACTGCTTCAGGAACAAGGGGTAAAGACGAGTGTTTGGAAATCTTTCTTATTTGGTCTAGCCTATTGACTGTGGTGGTATCCAGAACTTCTCGTTGCCTTCATCAGTTCAATTACTGAATTACCAGTGCTTCTATTTTCAGCAACAGATAAGAAATATTTAAGTAGCCAAAGCAAACATTTGCCTTATCTTACAATCCAAGAAAACTACACGGAAGGATAAAAATGAAATATCTATGTCATTACCAGTGCAGCCGGCAGTTTCACACCTGCGTGAGCATTTCCTCTCCTCTGAGGATCAGGACTGGTGCAAAACTTGACATGAGGCCATGGTAAAGTGCAGGCACTTCAGACATCAGGGTGAACAACCTTGCTGCAGGATCTGCACACCACAGGCATCGAGCAGCTCTGTGTTAGCTCAGCACTGCTCGCCCAACTCCCCCCATTAGACAGAAGCAGCCTGAATTCCTTGGGCACCGTGGGGCCTCCAGCAGCACCCTCGGATTAGAGAGCACAGAGCAGCTCCTCAGCCACCCCTGTAAGAGCGGGGCCGGGTCAGACATGGGCAGGAGCGCCGTGGCCACCGCCGCTCGCCACGCTGCGTCAGCTGGTGCCTCGCCGGGCATCGCTCGCTGGCAGCAGAGCAGCGCAGCAGAGGGTGGTAATGGCAGAAAGAAACGAGGTCCCTGCAGCTGAGTGCCTTTGGGGGAAAGTCCTGACCTGCAGGGCGACTCTGGTAATAGGGAAATGGAGCCATTGCTCACAAGCGCTTGCTGGCCTGCTCTTCAGTGCTGTTTCCCTGAGCAGGTTTTAAGATGGCCCAGCTTGCCGTGTCAGCCGCTGGCTCAGGCTCGGGCTCGGGCCCCACTGGCGTGCACAGCGACGCTGCTGAGCATGGGCGCCCCGTGAGCACGGCCTTCGTCCTCGCAGGAGGCGGATCGCTGCCTCCGCAGCCGGGCCCAGTGAGAGCGGCCGCATGGAGCAGTGCTGCCCGTGGCTTCAGCTCTGCAGGCGGGCACCCTGTTTGTGCAGCAGTCGGCCCCTGACCATGCTGTGGGCCTTGGTGTGATGCGCACAGCTGTAAAAGATGCTCCCTTCCTACAGGGCTGTTAAATCTGGGTGCTGGATCCCCCACAGGAAAGCCACTCTGTAATTCTGCAGCGTCTACAGTCCCCTGCCGCTTGCTTCCCTCTTAATCTGTTCAGGCTTTTCTTAAAGGAAAAATACCTCAAGATGCATTGTTCTTGGCTAATCCCTGCTCCTAGCAATCTGCTGCTCCTCAGGCAAGGCAGGGGCGAAGCACAGAACCCCTCTGGGCAGGCTGGCAGCAGTCAGGGCTGCAGAAACAGGCAGCTATGCACCGGGCACAGCGGCAGAGGGGACGAGCTGCTGGCAGCCCCGGAACCTCCCCCTCCTGTCCTGTCAGCAGACTCCCACTGCCTCCTGCAGCGCCTCGCAAAACAAGCCCAGTTGGATGGATTACACTGGCAGTAAATACACAAATAATGGAGGGGTTTGAAGCAACCAAATACAAGGCACAGTGACAGGCAAATCTAGCTGGGCCTTGTCTGACAGGCACTTCTGCTTGCAGACTTCAGCTGTGTAATTCCATGAAATGACTGCTTCCGAGTGCTCTGCTGTTTGACGTCAGCATTGCTGCGGTCGCTGGTGCCCAAGATGCTCTCACAGAACCATTTCCAGCCATTCACTTTGTTTCCTCAGCATATGTTTGAACTAAAAATAGTGAGAATGCGAAGGGATAATCCTGCAAGACCCGGAGCACCTCCCTCCGTTCCGCTGCCGCAGACCCCGCTGCATGCCGGAGGCGCTGCAGGGTCACGCAGCCCACGGCAGGAGCAGGCTGCATCCCCCCATCCTGCTGCATCTCCGGCCCAGCAGCCCCACGAGGCACCGGGCATGCAGGACAAATTAGCAAGCAACAGGTTAAACAAACTATACTTGTGTGGGTGTGCATATGCACAAGTATTTGAAAAGCTTTAGATAAAAATATTGTTAGAACGCGCTTAAAAAGCAGTCAATACTGTGCCTGTAAAGCCTTTAAACACACACACTGCGGTATCGAACACTTGCACAGCGCAGCAAGCGCTCCCAGACATGGGTGTACGTGCGGGTGCTGCGGCTGCCGCCCCATAGCCTGGCGCTTTACCCAAGCCCCATGCGCTCGGTGCAGAGGGCGGCCGTGCCGCGATCTGCAGGGTGCTGTGCCAGGCTGCCGTGTGGGATGGGGCTTGGCCACCGGGAGCCCCCGCTGCTCGCTGCTGCCGCACACGCCGTGGGCCGCCCTCACTGCCGCTCTGCCCACCAGCCTCGTTGGCACCCGGCAGCTCATGAGGCTCGAAAGAGGCTATAGTGCACTTGGAGGGGACGTCTTTTAATACCTTCCGGCTTGCTGTGATAATCTTCAACTGGGGGCAGCTGGGACAAGCATTTACCTCTTCATTTTCTTAGATATAAGTGCTATCTTGCTGGATTTTCATTTTACAATATGGTAATATGCTATCCAGGAAAGTCTTGCTACATGCTAATTTATCCAGTAGGCAAATTCCTTTTGGCTAATAAAAGTGCTTGCACAGGAAGCTCAAAACCCAGCAGCAATTAATTATTGACAGAGCATGTGAATTAGAGATAAAAGAAAAGTCATTCTTTCTCACACACAAGATAGTAAATAAATTTAATTATTGTACTAGAAGCAGGGGATCTTATTCTGTATTAAGTTTTATTAGCTGAGACATTTAAAAGCATGTCATCATAACAAAAAGGTCTTGTGTAATCCTAACTGCACCACTCCGGTACAAGGCTCTGAAGTGAATAGACTTAATTGAGCAAATGGAAGCAGATGGCTTGCTGAACAGACAGGTATTGTACAGGTTTATTGTCAATTAACTTTTGTCTACATTTGCCTATGGCGAATTGACTGTATAATGTGTTACCAAGGCTAATTTAACACTTCAGGTGCCCACCATGTCCGGGGGCTGAGGAGAAACAAAACCACAAGTGCTTTGGTCCCTGGGGCCTGCAGCGTCCCTCCTCCTGGATGTCCTGCCGATACCTGCACAGGGCAGCAGGGGACCCCAGGTGTCTGCCCGTGCCCGGCCGCTGCTTAACCACTCCTCCCTCTGCTTCTGTGCAGGAACGTGATGCCCAAGACCCTGGATGGGCAGATCACCATGGAGAAGACCCCCAGCTATTTCGTGACCAACGAGGCCCCCAGGCGCATTCACTCCATGGCCAAGGACACGAAGCTGATCGTGGTGGTGAGGAACCCGGTCACCCGCGCCATCTCGGACTACACGCAGACACTCTCCAAAAAGCCAGAGATCCCCACCTTTGAGGTGCTGGCCTTCAAGAACCGGACCCTGGGGCTGATCGACGCCTCCTGGAGTGCCATCCGCATTGGCATCTACGCCCTGCACCTGGAGAACTGGCTCCAGTACTTTCCTCTGTCCCAGATCCTTTTTGTCAGTGGTGAGAGGCTCATCACTGACCCAGCTGGGGAGATGGCCAAGGTTCAGGATTTTTTAGGCCTCAAGAGGATTGTGACAGAGAAACACTTTTATTTTAATAAAACCAAGGGGTTCCCCTGTCTAAAGAAGCCAGAGGACAGTAGTGCTCCCCGGTGCTTGGGCAAGTCCAAGGGTCGAACTCACCCCAAAATAGACCCTGACGTCATCCACAGACTGCGGAAGTTTTACAAACCGTTCAATGTCATGTTTTACCAAATGACAGGCCAAGATTTCAAGTGGGAGCAGGAAGAAAGTGATAAGTAGAACCAAGAAATCAGGAAAAAAGCTCTTCTGTTTTGAGATGTGAATCATCATTAGAGACCCAAAACTCACACAGGGCTAAAGGCTCAGTCTCGTAAGCGCAAGAGTCTTGCGTGGTTAAGGTTGCAGCCAGAGGTGAACAGCATTTCCAGTTCTGAAACGTTAGTGACACATCACCTCCAGGTTGCATTTAGGCCTGGGCTCTCCCCTCCTGAGGGATCAGGGAGTGGGTGGGAGGAGGAGAAGGTGGAGGGAGCAAAGCTGCTTGAGGTGATGGGATGCTTCGTGTCCACGTTCTGCTGCTGGCGTGTTCCTCGCAGCCAGGCAGGCGGGACCAGCACGTCCTGCTGCCACTTGCTGAGCGTGAAGGTGACGTACAAAATCCAGCAGCAACAAGACAAACCAATAGATTCAATTTCTCCTGCCCTGGCTTAAAGTTTTGGTCAAGCAGCAGCATGAGATCTGGTAAATTCAGGACGTGCATTCACATGCACGCTGGTATTTGTGTGGGGAAGGAATAAAGCCAGTTATGCTGCAAAGGAACTATGTACAGAAACTTCATTTGCACCAGATGTTCCAATTACTTGTTGCACTAAAACTAGTATTTACCAAGTGCCACAAAATCCTGGGCCCGATTCTCCTCTCACTGACGGCTGTAACTCCACTGACAGAAGAGAATTGTTCTGGTTTATGGGGATGCTCAGTAAGATCAGAATCGGGGCCTTCTCCCAGCCCCTGTCCTTCTCTGCCAAACCACATCCTGAGGCCATTCACAGAGCGCCTGCTGGCCGGGCTGTGGGCGCCGTGCGGTGTCCCGGCCAGCGGTTTGGTGCTCCCAGTGGGATCCCAGGCTGTCACTGCAGGCCACAGGTGTTGGGGACGGCTTTGTCATCACAGCACAGGTCTGGCCATCGGGGCCCAGGGACTGCGGTACTTTTGCACCTTGCACATCAGATCCCTGCTGCTTACAATGGGGTTTGCATAATCCTGAAGCAGCCTTCATCTCTACTTCAGAATCTGTTACAAAAAAGCAATTAATTCCCAGGGTGAGCACTGCTCTGCACAACATATGTGTGTTTTCTAATGGAAATGACCGAGTCATATGCTCAACCAAATTTGCAAGTCCTGGTAGAAACCATAAAATAAACCCGTATCACAATTGAATCCTCCAGCAACGTGATCCAAGCTGCATGCTGGGAACAGTGGAGAGCAAGACAACAGCACTTCGAAGCAGCCACTGTTTTCCATGTCCATTATTGAGAAAAATAAAACCGAGAGGGAACAAAAGAAAAACTGCAGAACTACCATTGTGGAAGTGTTCCCTTCGCACGGGTGATTACTAAGGCCACCCAAATGTTGCTGGCTACTCTCTTTTAACAAGTGGCCGTAGGACAAGCGTGGCTGTTGTGCGTCTCCCACTGCCTCACAGATGCTGGGTCCCTGGCTGTTCGACAGCAGCAGAGATGCAGTATGAGGTTGCTTTAGGAGGACCAAGACTCAATTTTGATTAAGGTGGGAAGAAAACCCCATTGATCCAACTAACCAAATGAAATTATTGTTACATTAGGTAACGAGCTGAACCTGCTTTGGGTTTCACGCTCTGTCACGTGGTTCATTACACTATAAAGTGGTGCTGGTGCCTTGGACTGGGTGAAGAAAGAGTTGAATTCATTTTGAAAATTTACACCGTGGCCTGTTCCGGAGGGGCATCACAAAACTCCCTGCTAAATTGATATCAGTTCCTATCACCCCGATTAGATTTTAAAACAGCTCCTGACATAACTTTTTTTTTTTTTATACAGATCCTCAAATTCCCAGGTTGTTACATGAAAATTGGAAGTATGTAATAGGAATAACTTTATGGTATTTCACATGATATTAAGATACCATATAATCTCCTAAGCGAAAGCTGCTGTAATACAATTTGCTGCAAGCTGACCGGTGAATTCAGCTGGAGGACTAGGGCTTCATTTTGAGGCCCAGCAGCCAGAAATTTCCTCTCTTCCTGCTGCGCTGCAGCCCTGAAGCCAGGGCGGGTTCAGGCTGATGGCGTGAGCGGAGTCTTTCGGCAGCTCTGGTGGCCCAGGGCCCAGCTGGGCTGGTGGTCCTTGCTGCTGCTGGAGGCTGCCATGGACCGTGGTCCCGCTCACGGCATCGGCTGTACAGGTTGGTGGCTGTTCGTAACTGCGGCTGCTAGTGGCTAATGGCACGGCACCGCGCATCTCCCCCGTGGCCAAAGCTTGGACTCTTCAGCCCCATCCGCAGCTTCATCTGGAGCAAGGTCTCTGAGGCAGGTCTTTTTGAGTTTGTGCGAGCCCCTGGGAACACCGAACCCAACCCACCAGGTTTCCTGCACATCCCGGCCCTTGCTCTGCTCTAGGCATTGTGCCGTGGCCCCGTGGCTCCGGGGCAGCTCAGACTGGCTTCTTCCAGGAACAGGCTTCTGACCCCTGATTGCCACCGAGCCGTCATCACACTTCTCATCATGCCTGTTCCTGGAGGGAAAGGAGATCTGAGAATGTGTGTTTGCGTGAGAATTACGACCCAATGAAGCACCCAGTTAGGGAACTCAGCCGGCTTGTGGCTGGGCCAGCGAGGAGCTTCCATTTTGCACTCAGATGAAGGACAATCACCCCCATAACTTGGTGAGTTTTCCAGAGCTGCGAGAAGCCCCAGCCCAGGGCACAGCTGAGCTCTGCGTCCTTTCCCTGGCGCAGCGAGGGCTCACCAAGGGGAGTGGGGCAGGGAGCAGGTGGCGCTGCAATGAACCATGCCCCACCGTCCTGCCCCTGTTCTGGATCCTCATTCTTTTTGCCATATATGCAGAGGTTTATTTTTTATATCGCTGCAATCTCAAGCTTGGGCAGAGATGCTAAGCAGCCAGGGGCAGCCCCGCTCCGTGCATGTGAGCAGCTGGAATTACAAGTGGCACAGGGAGGGCTCCTTGGGGTGTGGGGTTTTGTTCTGTTTTCTGAGACATAACCCCACCTGTGGCCCTTGTCTGCCACGTGAGGGGCTGTGTCTGCATTGCTAATGCAGCACTTTGACAGAGGAATTATTTTCTATCTATCTGGCCAGAGAGTGGCCTGCCAAAAGAGAGAGTCAGGTTAATAATATTTTTTTTTTCAACTATTCAAATGTCAGCATTACAATACACAGGAAATTGAATTTTGTATTTGATTTCAATTAGCAAAGCATAAATTATATTTAATTTTATACGCAGACTGGGTGATTCATTGTTCTGGAAAAGCTGGTACTTTATGGTTCAGAGACTGAAAATGGAGAGTTAGTCTTTTCTGAAACCCCATTGCTGTGCTGTCACCTCCTCCCAAATACGTCTCTGTCTGTCTGTGTCATTCTGTACCTGAACAATATGAACATCTTGAACCGCACACTTGAACCCACAACTCTAAACAATAAAACGTTGTAGCAGCTGCATTTCTCTGCTCCGTCCCTCCTTGGCCCCGCAGCAGCACAAGCCCAGTGCGGGTGGCAGAGCCCAGGGGGATGCCAGCCATGACCCCCACCCCCAGGGATGTGGATCCCTGATGCCAAATGGGCCATGGGAAAGGCACCACGGAGCGCCAGGCTCAGGCCAGGCACGGTGCCAGCCACTGCTCTCTCACTGCCGCAGGAGACACCTGGGAGGGGAGATGGCCCCAAAGCGCGCTGCCTCAGCTAGGGACAGCAGGATGTGTCCCGGGGGTTGGGAGGGGGCAGCCCTACTCGCTGGCCTCGCAGCTCGGGGTTCATTGCCAAGGTCACAAGGAACAAATGCCCCAGCGGTGCCTGGAAAGTGCTGCTCGCCACTGCTTAAGGATAAATCAGTTTATAATAAAGTCAGAGAGAGGGCTGGCTGCCAGGCAAATAAATTAGGAGGAAAATTTTTTTATCTTATTTTGTGTGCACAATTTCCTGTTAGCTTGCAAAAAGCTATTTGACAGCATGGTCTTATTGTGTCATCTGATAAAACCACTGAAAAACTTTTATCAACAAAATTAGGAAGTAGTGAACTATAAAATTGCTAATTATTTTCTAGTAAATTTACTTTTAAATAACTTTAGACACCAATTACAGGCACCATTAAGCACCATTAACACTGGGTATATTTACCAAACAACGATGGAATACTTATTATTCAAATCAAGATCATTTTGGTGCAGATTTTGATGGTTGGAAGGCAGTCCCATCTTACCAGATGTCTAAAAAGTCATCAGTAGATCAATTACACCTCAAGTGTAGCCAGATTCCTAATATCTGAATTGTGGGTCCATAAAACCCAACCCTCGAAACAAACACCTGCTTGCCCGCGGGCGGCAATCCCAAGCAGGCGGCTCCACGCCTCGGCACGGGCCCAGGAGCCACCCGCTGCTCCTCTCCACAAGCCCTGAGAAAGTGAGTCCAGACCTTCACTTCCCTGAGGGAGAGGCTCCTGGGAGACCTACATAGCTCTGCAAAGTGTTTGGATGCTCCCCGCCACCTTCCTTGAGCACGTGCTACAGAACAGCCTGCTGCAGGGTGCCCTGCGTGCCGGCATCCCAGCGCCCCAAAGCCCGCACCGGACGAGCTCTGCGCTGGGCTGAGTGCGGGCGTGCCTCTTAATTGGACGTTGCCAGGAGGCTGTCAGAAAGCTGGCTGCAAAGCTGCTACCTGATCCCACTTTCCTGCTGTTATCTTTGACATCCTCATTATTTATTAACTGCCCTGTACCCAACAGGCTGCCACTGATGCAGAGATGCTCTTATTATGCAGGTTCGATATTCTGCCTGCCTTCCAAGGTCACATCCTCCAGGATGTCTCGCAAACCAGATTGAAGAGGTACCAGCAAAGATGCAACATGTTCTGTATATGTCGGTGCCAGGTTTCAAACAGAGCCCTTTGAATAAGGATAACATACAAGATGATGATATAAGACCCTGTTGCTTACTGCTTGACTCTATCCTGTGTGTAGCACTGAGGTTTCTGCACTTACATCAGCAACCAGACAAAAATCAGAGCATCAGGCAAGCACTCCACCCTTTAGCTTCACGTACTGGAACAGAGCTTTTCTCTAATAACTGAGCGTGGGAAGAGAGCAATGCAAGGGTTATTTTGATGGCCCGGATGCAAGCCAGAAATGACCTGTTATAACTTTGCCGGCACGAATAAACTGCTTTTTCCAGCCCCCTGCCCTGTGCCGCTGCCTGCTTGGCACGGCTGCCAGGTGCCTGTAACCTCTGCACCTGTGCAGCACAGCAGGTCTGGCACGAAGGCATCCCGGCACCCTCTGCCAACGGGGGGGGGGGTCACTCCCCGGTTCTTCCAGGCAGACACATCAAAGTAAACTGATGCTCTCATTTCCCCAGCTTTCACAGTGCTTTCTGCTTGCCTTTTTCCCCTTTTTGCTGATCTCAGAAACTATCCCCCTATGAGACACTCACTGAAAAAAAAAATCTGATTAGAAAATTCTTGCTGCCTTTTAAGAAGCTCTTCCAACTTCAGGTAACCTGAGGATCACTTCACTGTTGCTTTAAAACACTAACAGGACTATTTGTGTAGTTTTAGGTGCAACACAAAGCCTAATAGCCAAATAGATCTGAGCATTTCCCATAGGCACCTTGTACAGAGATAGAGGCTGCCAGATCAGAAGGCTTTTCCACATAAAGGTTTACCTACAAATTAACAGAAATATCTGCTGTAACCTGGTGGTGCACTAGGATGGTGGAGGAGAAAGATACTGGGGCACTGTAGCGTAACACAGATAGAGCAAAAGGCAAATGTGACTGCAGGCCCACCCTGGGACAAGGTTTCCATCAGAGACGAAGACTTTGCAGATGGGCTTCTGGCACCAGCAAAACTTTGCTGTGAACGTTTGGTCACCAAGCAAACTGAACTGAAAGAGCAGCAGTTGCAAGCATGGATGCAGTTAAGACCTCTGAGGGAACAGGCAGCCTTTGCACAAAGAATCCCCCGACAGCCACTGCCCCTGTGCTGGGCCTGGCAGCGGGGCTGGAGGGGGTGCCATGCGCCACCCCCAAGGACCGGGAACTGAAGAGAACACAGATCCTTCAACACAACGCTTTGTGACTGAAGTTATTATGTGCAGAGAGATGTATGGGAGTGTGAAGGACAGAATTAATATAGTAAGTAATCCTCTCCCTTTAGCAATAGCTTTCTGCATGAGATAATGGTTTAATGTCCAACTTTTTCTAGCATACATATTTCCTCATAACAAACACTTATATGATATGCAGCTATTTATGTTTCAAGGCAAAAAGCATGGAGTGTAATGGACTCCACTCTGACTATTTGTCCGTAAAAAAAATTCACTGCTTCATGGGAAACAAGGAAAAACATTTTACTTAGAGACTTTTTTTTTCTATTAAATCCATTCTTTGCCATTCTCCTTGGTTCTGCATGAGAAGGGACATCTGTGGGACTCTCTAGCCTCTTCTGCATGTGGGGTTTCTGTGCTTCCCAGGACATTGCAGTCGGCCTGGAGGTCCCAACCCAATCCTGAGCCCAGCCGGTGGGCCGTGCTCTGTCAGCATGGTGGGTTTTCCTGATGGAGGGTCTTCCTGACGGAGGGTTTTCCAGACACTTTCAAAGTAGGCATGTGGTATTAGCTTCCAGGAAACAATTACAGGAGCTGTCATATAGCTGCTATATGCAGTTGCATCCATTTCAGATTTACCGCTGTCACAGAGCATAATGAATCCTATAACACTAAGCCACAACAGGCATTACAAGCCGTGTGTGAGACCCCAAGGCGGTGATGGAGTGCTCCTGGGCCCTGGGCTGAGGCAGCCGCAGACGCTCCCTTGGGTCATTGCATCCTGGGTCCTGGGGGGCTCCTCGACTCCAGCCCCCTGGGGCCCTGCACGAGGCTGGCAGCACTACAGCCTGTGCCAACAACCCTGCTGCACCCCCAATTAGGAATCTCTCAGCTCTGCTACTCACTTTTCCTCCCACAATATTAATATCCAGAGTAGCAGGGGACAGAGATTTGTACTTTACGGGGACTTGTCTCCATGGGTGTTGCTTTCCATACTGCTGTAAGGCAGATCCTACAAACATCAACGTCGTACAGAAGAAATGAGCTTTTCTGTGATGGTAACACACTGCTCAAAAGCACTGAT
Organism: Anser cygnoides; assembly: GCF_040182565.1. NCBI lineage: Eukaryota > Metazoa > Chordata > Aves > Anseriformes > Anatidae > Anser > Anser cygnoides. The sequence continues at coordinate 479,384 of NC_089887.1, read as the reverse complement.
CCAGATAACAAGAGAGATGTCTGTGTAATGAAGGCAAGCAACACATCTGGCAATTTTCCACCCAACGGACAGAGATAAACAGTTATAAATATACCCCCATTAATAAGGTAAGCATCCTTCAAAGCCTGTCTGCAGGGCTCGCGGGGGAGCCGCGCAGCGAGCACGCAGGGGCTCTGGCTGGGAGCCCCAGCAGCAGGTACCACAGAGCGGCCTGCCTCCCAGCACCGACAGAGGCAAAGCCAAGCACGGCAGTGGCAGCAGGAGTCATTTCGCAGAGGATACAAGGTGCCGCAAAGCCCAGTGGCAGCAGGAGTCATTTCGCAGAGGATACAAGGTGCTGCAAAGCCCAGTGGCAGCAGGAGTCATTTCGCAGAGGATACAAGGTGCTGCAAAGCCGTACACGCACGGGGCTGCACCTCCAGGGTGGTTCCCAGGGCCCCTGCGAGGGCCTCAGCCCAGCTCTGTGCCCCCGCTGCCCGCGGGAGCTGCCGGCCCAGCCCCGGCAGGGGATGGCGCTGGCTGTCACCGTCCCTGCCCGTGTCCTCCACCATCCCCAGCCGGGCTGGTCCCTCCCTGAGGACTGTGCTCAGCCCCCAGCCTCGCGGCACCTCCAGGACCTTGCACGGTCCAGGCAGCAGGGGCTTGACTCTGGTTTAATGAGGAAAAGCTAATGGGTGATTTTCACTTTTATCTCAGAAATCTATCCTCAGAATAAGTAAGTTGCAGCTAATGAAAGGAGCAAGGAGTATGCAGGGCACTGAGGGTGACCATGCTCCCCTCTTGAAGGATTTCGTCTGAGCAGAATAAGCAGCTAAGAGCAAGTGCTCTGAGAAATTCATTTTTTTTCAGGGAATCTTTCCATTCATAGAATCATAGAATTATAGAATCATAGAATCACAGAATCATATAACCATAGAATAGTTTGGGTTGGAAGGAACTTTAAAGATCATCTAATTCCACCCCCCCGCTATGAGGGGGTCACCTTCCACTAGACCAGGTTGCTCAAAGCCCCATCCAACCTGGCCTTACCAGGTTCACATGACGATTCCTTCGATGCCAGTCCCTCTGAGAAATACCAAGAGTCATACCAAATAATGGACTCACGGCTCCGCGCTCGTGGCGCTCGTGTTCGCTGTAGGAGCACAGGTCTTCTGGAGATTTAGATTTATGTGCTTGTGCGGAGGATGTCTTCGGCTGTGGTGTACTGCTTTCTCCCCTTCCTCCTCTGCCCAACCGCATCTTTCTTTCCTCAGCTCCTTAAGTTCCTGGTCTGATTGCAGCTGTCAAATCCTTTCTGCTAAAGCTTTTTTCTTCCCGTTTTTGAAGCAGTCTCTTCCATCCACTCTTCTCAGCTGTACCCAGGTGATAGCAAATGCTCCTGCTGCGGGGCTTTGCTGTTTTGTGCTCTGGAAAGCCCCATCAGTCATTTTGGTAGTGCTCTCAGGTGATAGCTGCAGTTCTCTTCGGATTCTCTTGGCAAGCATCGAACAGTCTGGATCCAGATAGACCTGTGTGCAATGGAAGTGTCAGCTCGTAGCCCAGCAGAGATGGAGCAGGAGGAAGAGGCTGCATGGCTGGAAGGCAGCAGAGAGCAGCAGTGCCCCAGGGTGGTGCTCACACACTGCTGTGTTTGAGTGCACTGCCACCATTGACACACACCATTATCTCCTCTCTCACATTAGGGGCTGCTTTATCCCTGATAAATCACAGAGCAGCCCAAGCACGCATGATTCGGGGCTGGTTTTCATTTTAGATGTGAGTGCACTTTACACATGTACTTTAGGAGAAGCAGGTTGTGCACTAGCTTTTAAAGCTTCCTGGAGAGGGACACGTCTGTCACCCCGTGACCTTTTGCATGTGGCTACCACTCTGGTGAGACAGGGAGAGGACAGAGGTGGTGCTCGCAGCCCATGGTGCCTGGCTTCTCTTTTCCTGGCCATTTACACTATGGGTTTCTTCCAGGTCACAAAAAAAAAAATGCTATTGTCACGTTTCAGGATCACCAGGCATGTCTCTGCTGCTGAAGCCTTCCCGGTGCCACTGAGGAATCCTGCTCTCTCTCTGGGGACAGCTGCTTGGATTTAGCCCACGCAGCACCTACAGTTTCTTTCATATTCTCGTTTTTGTTAAGTGTTTAATAAGTTTGTGTAACTTTTTGTTAAGCAGCAAGCAAATGTTTTCCAGGGGAAGCTAATTCAAGCACATCCTCCTTGTGTAGGTTTGATGTTATGGAACAGTGAGTCTGTTGAATTAATTAGCATACTGCACTTCACTTACTCAGCTAATCTGCATATTTTGCTCCTCGGCTGAGGGAAGCCTCCAGGTGCTGCTGGGTGCTCGCTGCAGTCACAGCTCCAGCCCTGAGGCAGGTGGGCATGCACACACATGGCAGGTGTGTCACCAGCTGCCCCGTGCCCACGGGTTTTGCAGGTGCCCTGGGCTGCATGACCCCCTTCTTGATTCAAACCATGGAAAGTGGGACCACTGAGAAGCAGCAATGCATTCTGCCAGAATTTGTGTTTGTTTGCTCCCCATCCTGTGCCCAAACCAGGGGCTGCCCAGCAACTGGACAATGCCAGCCCTCATCCCCCCTCCACCCTGCCTGCCATGGGGAAGGAAGAGCAGAGCTGCCCCATAGTTCCCTCCTAGGGTGTGCTCAGAAGAAAACACTCACACACACATACGCTTCTGGGATCCTGGCATTTTTTCATCTTGGCACAAAATTCTCCCAGAGATGATTATTTGAGAGATGAGTCACCAAATACAATAGCAAAGACACATCCTTGACTTACTGGCAGAGAAGAGAGATGTGACCAGCATTAAGTCTCCATGCAATGTCTCCATCACACAGTGTCTGGCGTTTATTCTAAACAGCTCTCAGTCTTCAGCAGAATTGTTTTTTCACATCAGAAATCCAGCTACTTTTCCATCTGAAATGTTCCTTAATGAAAGGAAAAGCAGTCTGCTTGTGCGTGGATGCAAAAATCATTATATTTTAGCTCTCTATACAGCATACTGCTCTACGCTTGTACAAACACACATGCACACATGGAGCTGCACATTAGCCTCTGCACTGAGGTTATGCTCTGAGATGGGGCATAAATGCAGCTGTCTTCTGGGGGCAGGTGGGTTACTCCATTTTTTGGAATTTTCTCTGTCATTCAATTTCCCCTGACACTTTAATAGAAGAGTCAAACGTGAGCTCTGTGCCTTCTCTGTGGGCACAACCCCCCACGGCCAGGGCCAGGCACGATGCACAGCACCCGCTCGGCAGCGCTGGCGCTGTGTGGGACGGGCCCAAGCGGAGAAGCCTCCCGGGCTCGGCTGGCTGCCAGCGCCGGCCGTGCCATGTGCCCCCGGCCTGCTGCCCCGGGCGCCCGTCCGACTGGGCCACCCGGTGCCCTGCAGAGAGCAGCTGCTCCCGGAGCTGCCGGCCTTTCCAGGGAGCGCGCCAGGCAGCCTGCCCCTGTCGCTGCCTTCAAATCCCCGCACCTTGTCCAGGAAGCGGGCGGCTGACTGAAGGGCCCGGCTCTTGGCCCTCGGAGCCAAACAGCAAGCTCCCAGCGCTGGGCCGGTGTCTCTGCCAAGGGTCTGGCTGGGAGTGGGCCTTGTGCTAGCATAAGGGGATGTAAAGCAAAGGAGAGCCTGTTTTGCATTCTCTATGCCCAGGACACGCGTTTGGGGTGTGTGTGTGTGGTTGTGGGTGTGTGTGTGGTGCTCAGCTCACAGTCTTCTTTGCAGACAGCGGCTGTGGTAAAGGCACAGCACTCTCCAGGCAGAGGTCTGGTTTCTGTACTGCTCCTGGAAACCTGCGAGTGCCATGAAGAGGTATTGCTGTCTTCTAGCCTATTCCAATTCAACAGTATGCTCTGACCTTGATGATGTTGGTTTAAATAGGATATGAAATGCAAATATAGCCTAAGCTGAACAATTCTGGCACCCAGCAGAGAGACAGAAGGGTGGAACGCTTCCCAGAAGGGTCAGCAAGAGCAGGAAAAATTATATAGAGCAAATAAACAGAATAAAAGGCTTCTCTATTATCCTGGTGCACAGGGCTGCAGCTCCAACGGACTGCAGGAGCCTGCATTGCTCTGGGCTTACACTCAGGGGCAAACTGCTGATCAGGAAAAAAAGAAGGAGCTAAGGGCAAGGAGACAAGTTGCTTTTAAATTTCTGTACGCCAGGAGGGTGTCACCCTCATCCTGCCCCTCAGCTGCTCCTACATCATCCGTCACCCCACCCCACAGCCAGGGCAGCCGCCCCAGCAATTTCCCTGGGATCTGGGGCCAGACCTTAGGAGAAGGTTTAACGTGCTGCCGGGCTGCAGAGGGTGAATTGTTCCCTGACCTGTAGCTAAGACGCCCTGCAGGCGAGGGCCGCCTCCATTTAACCAGCCTCCCCATTGCTTTGGAGGAGCTGCTGTCACCAGCCTTGTCTGAAGCTGAATGCCACAAGCCTAGGACACCACGAGACATTTGAACACATCAGATTTAACAGGTATAAATGCCTATTTTCAAATCAAGGTGGGATTTGCATATTGTCAGTAATTTTCTAGGGAAGCCATCCAGAAAGTTAACCCTAGCTTCACACCTGCCAGGAGAGCAGCCCACTGGTGGGCCAGGGGGGCAGAGCCCTGCTCGTTCAGACCCTGCAGTGCCGGAGGGACCTCGTTGCAGGCTCCCGCACGGCGCCAGGGGCACCGGACGGACCTGTGGAGGGTGTTGCAGCCAGGGTGAGTTTGTCTCCCTTCTTCTTCATGCTGTTAAGGAGCCCCTACTCCTGTCTGTGCTGCAAGCAGCTCAGAGATTAAGTTCAGCTCAGACTAGGACCAACTTCCCACCTTGGGGAGATGCCAGCACCACGGGGGCAGCCCCGTGCCTCCTGGGGAGAGGCCGGTGGTGCACAAGGGTTGGGTCCGTGGAGCAGCCTCACTTAGGCATCTGCAGAGCCATCGTGACTTTATTAAAAATTTAGAACAAAAATTACAACATTCACCCAGGAAGAATCGCTTTCCTACCAATTACAGTTAATGGGGTAAAATTAATGTACCAATTAATATGGCTGCTTCTAAACTCAGTCTAATATGTTAAATACTGTTCCTGCCTCTGTAAATGCAGCAAAATAAAGTGATGATCAGGATGGGAGCTAATAAAGTTTTGCTTCTCTGTACTTAAAGTATTTGGCATCACTGACTTAAGGCACAGGAAAAAGGAGATTATTTAACATTTTAAGGTTTGTAAGACCCATAAATCATTTCATACATGTCATATTTGTTGAAAAGGATAGAATACATTCAATTTTACAGTATATTAAACTTCATCTAATTTGAACGTAAGAACAGACCAGCAAAATAAATGACCAATTTCTGAAGCAGAAATTACCATTTGGCTGCTGCCATTATGAAGCTGCTGGTATTTTATCATGTTCTTAACATAATATTGCTTGTCTATTGATGCATAGTTATAGTGCTAGTCCAAATTGGAAGGCGGTGAAAGAGGACAGTGCAGAGGTTTTTTTAATAGGCATCATTTGTCAGATGTTATTTCAGAGGTCTTTGCACTGATGATAATATGCAGATTAAAGCAGAAGTAAATAGGAAAAAAAAAAGAGAGAGAGAGAGAGAGAGAGAGAAGGAAAGAAAGGAAAGCAGAGAGGGAATGAGTATTTCGGTATGTTCTGGCTGCAGCAGACGAGAGGCAGGCAGGTGGACCGGGCCCCAGCGGGTACAGATAACAGTAATTAATCTGGGTTGAAGGGTTTCTTCTGAAACCCCCGTAGTGTTTGACAAAAGGATGCATCCTCCTCTGAATGTCAATGCTGCTGAGGACCACAGGGACAGGCGGCAGCAGCAGTGGCTCGGCCCCAGCTCCCTGCCCCGTGGGTCCCTCCTCCTGCCCCACGTGCTCCGCCTGCAGGAGCCACAAATCTGAGCACAAATAAAAATTATGTTTAGTTTGCAAAACAGGAGGAAGGTATCTCCATCCTCTAGAGTTCATTGTTCTGCTAGACTTGGTATTATAGTGGCAATATATTAAAGCGAAGAAAAATCAGCTGGTCGCATTGCATCCAGAATGACAATGGAAAGCCACAGAACACAAAGGAGGTGCGGCTGGCTGGAGGAGATCGCTGCGGGGGACTCCGAGGCAGCTGGCACGACCAGGAAGGGCGCTGACAAGGAAGGAGTCCCCATGGAGCAGAGCCACAGCCCCCGGAGCAAACAAATCCCTCTTACGAGAGCACGGCATTGCTGGGAAGAGGGGCTGGCAGCCAGGCTCCTGCACCACATCCACCTGCTGCTTCACAGCCACGGCAGGCTCCTCTTGCAGCAGCTGCTCTGCCAGCAGCAGGGCAGTGCCCCAGGACGGTGCCGTGCCCCAGGGCAGCGCCCAGCGCAGGGGAGCTGCCCGCGGGGGATGAGAGGCACCTGCTGCGCCCTGGGGAGGCTGCCAGGCCGAGGGGAAATTCGGGCTGTGTGTGGGCAACAGCACTGCTGCCGCCGAGCAACCTGCGCGGATGTTCCACACCGACACTTAACAAGAACAGCTCAGACCCTGTGTCTGCTTAAACCAAATGAATTGCTTGAATATTAGAGCTGAAACTGTGCTCCATGACTGCAAATCTGTGCAGGGATATATTGTGCTATAACATAGATTTCAATTACTTTCCAACCTTCAGCGTGATGATGCGACATTACGCTCCACTGTCAGAGTTTGCCAGCATGCCCTTACTTTTATTTCTCCTGTTAAATATGGTCTTTGTTGCGCTTCATTGATCTCTGAGCATATTCTGCTGTTTACAACTTTGATAATCTTTGTGTAATCTTCAGGGGTAATTGAATTCCGACAAACATAGCTGAATTTTAAACACCACACAGATTTAAGTACGTTGAAAAGCTATGATGTGAAAGTCAAGCCTGAAGAAAGGAAGAAGCACTTGCTCTCAGCTCTTTCCTGAAAATCTGGGGGTAAGCCAGTCCCTGAGCCTGGGGAAGACACGAACACGCTAGGAGAACACAGCTGGGTGTGGCACCAGACCTATCCCAGAATTTAATCCCAGGCAGGAAATATCATTGCATTTAATGATTTTTGTATATGCAAACACCAAAAGCTTCTGCACTCATGCAAAGTTCCAGGGAATTCCACTGGGTCTCACTCTCTACTAGTACAGGGTAGTCAAGAGCTATCAATCTTTGGTTTAATACCTAGGGAATTGCCCTTGTACAGATAAATTATTGTTTTTATGGGCATATTTTGTGAATTAGACAAGGGGGAAAATGTTACAGTTGGCTTTCAATGTAAAAGGTTTTTTTTTGCAGAGCCCTAGGGGCACATGCACAATGCTTTCATAATCATTATTGTTATTTATTACTTGCCGAGGACCAAGAATGTGCCAAGCACCGCGCAGGCACTGTGCAACATGGCCACAGGCCACCACCACTCCCAGGCAGGCGCCGTGCTGCGATGGTGCTGGACACTGACCAAACCTTGTCCTCGCTGGGACGTGAGCACCATGGCCCCTGCACCCGCAGCAAAGGGGTCCTTCCTTCTCCCTCTGCTGACCCCAGAGCTGCTGCGGCTGGTTATGCCTTCCCTTTTGGTGGATGGAAAAACAGATGTCTTGCTTGAGGACATCGGATTTTTGATGCATTTCATACAAAATTTAATTTCCCAAACCATCCTCGTTCAGGATGCAAGGGGATTGCATGAGTATGATATAAATTAGTATGCTAGAGGAGCTTCTCCTGGAAGGGGGATAAGCTCAGCCAGACAAGAAGGAGCCTCCAAAAATCTCAGTGCTGTAAGGGAAAACCTGCTTCTTTTCCGCTGCTGTGCTGGAGCCGTGTCTCCTGTTTATTGCAGCAGCAGCACGCAGCAGCCTCCGCACAGCAAAGATTTCCTGCCGAAGGGTCTGCGGTGTGTGGAAGGGTCCCTGCACAATCGAAAGAAAAGGAATTTAAGGGCTGTCTGGCTAGAGAAAAGGGATATTGAATCTAATCAGAGCTGGTGTAATTTGGAAATCCAATTGCACTTGTGTGTCAACAAAGGCAGCACAGGGGGAGGGGTGTCCTGGCCCCAGGGGGCCCCAGCCTGCAGGGCCAGGAGGAGCCCTAGGACACGGACACGTTCCCCAGACCGGCAGCAGGGCAGGAGCTACACACAGGACAAGCGGTACGCAGGGCAGAGCAGCTCTCCATCACCTCCACCTGCAGCTTGAGGGCTGCAGAGGGACGAGGCTGGCTGTCCCCCCACACAGCTCAGCCCTCTGCTGGGCAGCTGCAACGAGCCCCCTGCGCCAGAGCGAACCGCAGCATTCCTGCAGCTCCCTCCTTGGAGATTTTCCAGCAGAGACCAAACTCCGATTACAATTGATTCAAATGTTTCTGCTAGGATTTTTAATTTGGACTCAGATACCTCTTCATACCTCACTTGCCCTGAGTCATTACGCTGATATTTTACCAGCAGCCAGACTTAAGGTCCTTGATGGACTCTGCAGAAGTGCCTGTGTCTCCTGCCACATGGCACCGGCCTTGCCCCTCGTTGAAAGGTTCCTGCAAACTACTCACAGCCGTTCCTTGCACGTTTCCCCAGGGACAAGAGGCTCAGGGGGCTCATCGGTATTTCGGATTCCAAATGTACATTACTTTGCATCCAGCCTTTGACTGTAATGGAATAACCACAAGTCTGATTGCAGCAGAGCACACCATGTGGGCTCTTCTCCGGTGCGCGTGGCAGGGTGCTGGTCCATGCTTGCAGAGCACACTACAAAGCCTCTCAGCGAAGAAGCTGCTCACTCAGCAGCTCCCCCTCTCACCAGCTTGCAGGGAACCATGAGTCAAGTGAGCAGGAAAAGCGTGCAGGAGGGCCCATGGTGCGAGCAGCCTGAACCTTGCAGACAGACCCTGGTTCCTCCACAGACAAGAAAATGAGGGCAGAGAAATGGAAAACAAGACTCAGGCTGGGACGTGTCCCCTGCAGGGCTGCGGAACCCACAAGTCCCCAGGGGCGGGAGCAGCTGCTGGCTCAGGGTCAGCCCTGTCCTTACAGAACAGAGAGTCCAGAGCAGGCGGCCGAGCAGCACGGCTCAGCTGTCGTCTCCCCACCCAGGGCTTCACAGGGCTGCTCGGAAGATGGGTGCTGAGCATCTCGCTGGCACACTGCAGCAGGAGAGGTGGAGCAGAGCTACTCTGAGCCATTATCCCTCCCACACGTGCTGTATTTTCTGAATTAAAGAGCAGAATTATAATGAGACTTGACGTTAAATTCCATAAAAAGTCAAGCTAATCAGTGACCGAACCTGTAATTGATTCTTTTGCTAGTTCAATACTTAATGCTACATGTTAAGCAATAGGATTTTACAATTTGCTAGCACTTCACTTACAGAGAATTAAGCAATAAAAATCCATTCTGAGCACAAACAGCAAGGAGGGAGCCACATTCACTAATAAGTGAACGAGCCAATAAAGTAGCTCAACACTCACATCGATCTCTTGTTTTTCAAAGTATCTACCCCATATGATACATGCAGCCTCTTTAACAAATGTAAGCATGGTTTGAAACCCCCCCCCACCCAGGTCACACCGAGACAAGAAGTGCCACTAACAAAGCCTGAGCAGCAAAAGTGCCCCTGCAGGTGCAGGAGGCCTGGGTGGTGTAGACTGCACGGCAGCACAGGGAGCAGCGGGAAGCCCTGGGGGTACCCAGACCCCAGCGCCACAGGGCTCACCCAGAGGAGCCAGCCCCACGGAGATGCTGGTCACCAAGCAAGTGCAGCCTGGCATCAGAACTTAGTTAAAAGATTTTTCCCCTAAAAAAAAAAATCTAGCATTTTTCTTTGGCTACTGTTTTCAAAGATGCTTTCCTCTTTTTGTCTTCTATTGGTTTTCAGCAAAAAAATCTTTGTCTCAGAGCAGCAAGGTGCTTCTGCAAAATGATTAACCTGTAGCAGTAACAGGAAAATAAGCAGCAGTGGATCTCATGGATGCCCATGAAATAAACATACTCATTCCCCAGCTTGTGGGTTGATCCCAGCAGGAAAAACCCTTTTGTGTCACGAGCTGCCACTTCCAGGGCATCATTATCAGCATGGGGAGAGACAGTGCGCAGCCACATCGCCATCCGCTCTTTATAAACTGACAGCATTTTGGAGATCTCTCAGAAGGCTTACTTCTCCTCCCGGAGAACAGGGCTTTCCTCCATGTGAGGCCAGTGCCCAAGAACACGCAGAGACATCAGACCGGCCCACGCCACCACAGCCCTGGTGCTCCCCAGGCTCTGTGGGGCACTGACTTGTTCCCAGCTGCAGCTCCAGCAGGCATTTGGGGCAGGGCTGTCGAGCAGGATGCCCCCAGGTCCCCATACACCAGAACCGTGCTCCCCTCAGCACCTCGACCCAGCAGCCTCACTCCAGAAGCACCAGGGGTGCAGATGCTGCAGCAGAGCATTCCCCCGCACCGCCTGGCCTGGCTGCAGCATCTCCTCCTTAGGTCCTCCTTCCAAAACCGTCTCTGCTAGGCCCTTGGCAGGAGAGACATGCTTCAGAAATACAATTATTATTGTAACAGGAATGCCTGCGCTCCCGCTCTCCATGGGGGTTAGGCATCCTGCTGCGATGATTCAGGGAATCTGTCGAGGCACATTTTATGAATTCCACTGAAGTTGTGGAATTGCTGCATTAGGTGAATACCTCAATGGTTGTCAAGTCAGCCACGTGCTGTCAGAGCCGCTTTACATTGCCCAGACCAGGGACAGCAGATACTCATAAATAGCAGTCATTTTCTCCACTCTTTTCAGCACTAATCCTGCACTGACTGCATCTCACCCAAAGCCTACAGCAACACATGCTGCAGACCCACACTCATTTTTCTGGGCTCTTTTTGAAGGTACTTGTCAAGTGGCTGCAGAGATGTTGCAAAGGTGTCTCCAGAGCCACCTTAAAAATACCCAGAGTCTGGGTGGCTGTGGAGCCAGCAGACCCTTCACAACACAGAACCAAGCCATCCTGCTCATCACACACAAAGTTGTTGTTTGAAGAAGAGAATGCTGAGCAATGAGACTGATTAGGACCAAACCCACCCCTGTTCTCCAAGCTCATGCAGCCAAGCCCAGGGCACAGGCACACCACACTGCAAAGAGCTGTTGCATGAAGCCTAAGATGAGCACACGGCACTGTAGGATATTGCTGCTGGAATGAAGTGTTGAAAAATAGCAAGAAAATTGCTCTATAGTCCTAGAAAGAGTTTCCAGATTAAAACTAAGTAGTAGTAAATCTCAGTTTAAATAATGCAGATTAACATTGCTGTGAGATGTGGCAGAGCAAATCAAATTGTGCTGAGCTGGAGAAGAAAGAAGAAATAAAACCCCATCAGGAGGCGACAGCAGCAGGCACAGGCAGGCTGGGTGAACCCGTGCTCAGCAGCAGCAAATGAGAGCAGCAGAATCCCACAGGCCAGCATCATCACTGCCTGAGAGTCTACAGGCAGCATGGGTCAGCCCTGGAGATCGTATCTTCAGAATATACCTGGCTAATGAATTTGTGTCTGACAGATCTAAGTGTTAGACAATTTGTACAGTATGAGAATGCATCTGAGCACTTGTCACTCTAAAGGCATAAAGAAGTGCTGTGACCACGCATCTGGCATGCCCCACATCTATTACAAGCACATCCATCACTTTCTGCAGACAAGCTATGTAAATAGCTGAAGCACACAAGCAACGTGCTGCTGTCACCACAGAGCACGCAGTAAGGACATGCAGTCCCAACGCCCCATACATATTCCCTCCCCTCCACAGCCCTGGTCCAGTTGTGCTTGGGCTGGCTAGCAGGTGGCTGGAGAGGCAGAATAACATTGGTTGAAAGGTTTTGCTGGGATGCAGAGAGTGCAACTGGGTATAGAGGTGTACACACAGATGGGAGGGAAGGAAATCACCATCTACGCAAGCAAAGACAGGAGATCTAGGAAGCAGACGAAGGCTATAGGACAGCAGAACATACCTTCACACAGTTCAAGAAAAGGAGATTACAGACTTTTAGTGACAAGAACTCCAACGATGGCAGGTCTTATTTCCAGTGGCACAGCAAATGTACATACATGATTTGTATGCACCTTCTCCACACATTCAGCAGTTACTTTTGTTCAGCACTCAGAACCATTATGCTCATTTACCACACACAGATAAGTGCTTGCAATCAGTTACTAGCTGAGGCTGTCACAGAACTAGTGGTAATTATTACAGTATCCCATGCCTGAAAAATTCACTTCCATGAAACCTTGGAAGAGGTAGAAGCAAAGCACCTAGCCCCATTGCTTGTTTCTATTCAGGTTTGGAGTCAAGGGGAAATAAATTAGTGTTCTGGAAAATAAGGAGACTAACAAGGACCTTGATATTTAGAAAGGATGAACAGAAGATCTGCTCTTAGGGGAGTTAGAGACATTTTATAAACTACTGGGGAGTAACCACAGTCTCAAGGGAAAAATAATAGGAAAATCCGGGGGGGACCCATAAAGATTTAACAGGTGGAGATAAGTCCAGTTCACATGGAGCAATAGAAAATAGGCCTTGTCAAACAATCCCTACCTCCTTCTGCACAGAGATTACAAGTTTGGCTGATTAAGGCAATTACGTTGATGTAACAGACTTCGGTGAGTTGTTTGGCTCCATATCACATGCCATTCCAATCGAAATCCTGTGCTCTACAAGAGCCCGCACTGAACAGATTCAGCAGCAGCCGAATCCCCTGTCGGTGAGGAATCCCCACCAGCGTGCTGCTCCCCGGGACAGGGAGGGCAGGGCGCTGCTGGGGCCGGCGGCTGCGGCAGGCGCGGGGCAGGAGGCAGCGGGGCCTGGGCACACAGACAGCTCCTCCAGAAGCTGCGCCCTGCCCGTCAGCACCCTGGCAAAGCACCTGGGACACGGTGACAAGCAGCATGGCAGCAGGTCCCAGCATGAGGTGGGGGCCAAGCAGGCTGGTGTGTAAACAGAGGCATCGTCACGAGCAGAGGAGAATCTCGCCGTGCAGCTCTGGGGGGACTCCGCAGGGTATCACAGCTGTTCTCCTCCTGTGCTGCTGTGAGGCGTGCAAGCTGCAGGGAGGGAACAAGAGACAAAGAACACAGATGAAAAGCTCGGGAGAACACCTGCTATTGAAAACCCTAGATCAGACTGGTCCCAAGCAGCGAATGGCAGCAGTAGCCCTGGAAGTCAGCTAGTGACCTCAGGTCCGTTTGGGGGGGGGGGGTGGGGCATGTGAAGAGATTCAGCACTGCTTCGGTACCCTCATTTTCTGCCTGGGCTGAGAGCAAGAGCAAACCTCCCCTGGCACAGGCATCAGGAGCAGCAGCAGTGCACATCTATGCCCAGATGCGAGGATCTGGGAGGCCTGAGCACTCCTGAAATGGGATTTTCAGGGCAGCAGGTATGCCCCTCGCCCTCAGCTCCTGCCAGGGTCAGAGCTCAGGGTACGCTGGGTGTTTGGTACCACACCTCAGCCCCAAATGCTGTCAGTGCTCCTTCAGTGGCACTCCCCCTACAATACCAAACACCTGATCAGCAAGGTTTCTGCTACAGACGAGTCTTCAACCATGAAATTATATGACTCTGCCTTGACCTCTGATTTTCTACAGTTAATATCTCCTGCAGAATATATACTGCAGCTCAGGGCCATTTCTCTGACTCAGCCAACAAGAAATGCAGTCTCAAAACATGCCTCCACTAATTCACTGGGATGCCTTTCCCAAATACCTTTCCCCTTTCTCAGCACCAAGACCAGAAACTGGCTTGCTCTGGCAAGGGCAGCAGCAAAGCTCCCCTGGGGCCGACACCTCCTGGCAGAGACCTGATTCCTTGTCCCCCATCCACATGCTGGGCTGACTCCAGCAGCCCAACCAGGCACAGATGCTGTCAAAGCCTACGCCTGATGCTCTGAGGACAGTGGCAGTAACCCCACAGGGCCCCTGCTGTCCATGAGAATGGGGCAAAGCCTACAGAAGTGGGCCAAGAACTCCAGCTGAGGGGTGGCTACCTGGTGGAGTCCTGCTCCGTTTGAGATCCCCAGGAAGCAGTGCCCTGCAGCCCTTCTGGAAGCCAGAACTGTTCAGAGCTCCGCAGCCCCTGCCCGGAGCACCCGACAGCAGCAGCTTCTGGCCATTGCCTTTTGCTGACTGCCAGCAGAAAGACCCCGGCTGCTGGAGGCACGGGGCAAGCAGGGCACCCCCTGCCCAGGGCGCCAGCTGCTCCCCAGAGCAAACCTCCCCACCCTGAGCCAAGCAACTGCAGCCAACACAACCCAAGTGCCACAGGATGGCCGAAAGCATTGCCCTAGGCCCCTGGAGGAAAGGGGAAAAATCTCACTTTTCTCACACTCTTAAGATTGCTCTAACAATCAGATGCATCTGATCTGCCAGGAGACTGATAGAGAGGGGATGCTGGTGTCATTATCAAGTTAATTAGAAAAACTTAAATGGAGCTTTAAACATTTTTATAATACATTTGCGAGCCTTTTTGGCAGGATTATTGCATCTTTTGGGTTTCCATTTCCCATTAAAGCATTCTCAGTAGTGCATATATAAAAGCCATGTGATCTTGGCTCCTTGCTGCCTTTTTTTTTAAAGGCATCTTTTTTTTGGTAAGATTTATTAAATATTGTAATCAGTTAAATTCTGGCAGCTTAAACATTTTCTTTAATAGCCTTGTTAAATGTGGATTAGATTTAAAGTCCCTGCCTCTGAACTCTTGAGCAGCAATATTTATATGCAGCGTTAAAAAAAAATTAAAAGCTTTACAAACTAGTAATTACTCCTCTGCCGTAGGAGGAAAGAGACTGACTTTTTAAGTTATTTTTAAGCTAAGTTTTTCTGCCTCACCCTTCTTGGGCCACACTACACACAGACACTCTTTTCTTCCCAGTGCATCCTCATTTCAGAGCGCGCGAAGCATCAATTGCAGAGCCCACACCATTTAAGGTGATACCAGTTTTTGCTCAGTTTTGGAGCAAGGCAAGCAAGCTGCACGGCCCTGTGACACCAGGAGCAACCAGAGGTAGCTGGTAGCACCGCTCTCAGCGCGTACCACAAGCAGGACCCCCACCCCACACCACGCCAGGGAAGGGCCCACGGCAGCACACCCCCAGCACCCACCTGGAGAACAAGCCCCAGCACCGTCAGCCTCCAGAACAGGCAGGGCACAGCCCTCAGCAGCACCAGGCCCTGGCCCCCTTCCCTTTGTAAACTGCCCAGCAGCTGCAGCCCATGAGCCCTGACAGGCAGCAGCTGCGGCCCCTCTGGAGCTGCTCCCCTGTCGGACAAACGGCCTCGGCCTTCAATAAGGCAAGCAGAAGTGGTGAGGCCAGGCTGGACACTTCGATTACCCTGTTATTGACATTTTTAAAAGCATTTGTTGTATCTAAATGATGCACAGCCTGATCATCATCACTTTTTTTTTTTTTTTGCTATGCTTGCAGGGAGGGGAGCACTGCACAGAGCCATGGTTTGGTGTTACTTTAACCCCAGGAAAACTTCCAGGTGGCATTACGGACAGCTGATGCAGGGCGGTAGTTCCCTTCCCAGTTGCCCTCTCTGTCTCCTGTGCAGTAGCTTCATGCTGCCCCAGGGTCCCAGCCAGGTGTGGCTCCCACCCTCTGCACCACAGGCAGCTGCCTGCCAGCCCAGAGGGGTTTGGCTGAAAACGAGGCCAGCCCAAGGGGTTGCAGCACAAGGCCAGGCACCAGAACCACGCTCACGGCGCCTGCAGCCTCTTTCAGGGCTGCGGACAAGTGGTTCTGCACCGCTGCTTCCCTGTGCCAAACACGGGTGCTGCTCGCCCCTGAAGGCTGAGCGGTGCTGGGGGCCGGCAGCCCCGGCCCAGCCCTCCTGCCCCGCTCTGCACGGGCAGGCGCAAGGCTTCCAGCAGCCCTGGCTGGCCATGGAGCAGCTGCGGCAGGAGGCAGCATCCGTCCGCACCTCGCTGCGTCTTAGCAGCTGTGGTGTCAGCTCTGCAGTTGGTCCTGTTTGTTAACAAACGTGTTAATGAGCTGTAAAGGGCAGGGAGGGCAAGCAGCGATGTACAAAATGTGCAGACACCGGTTGAGGCTGGCAGTAGCAGAGCAGCCCCACAGGGGCGAGCACGCCCTCTGGGGACAGCACCCTTCAGCCCTGGCCAGGAGGCAGCGCTTCTCCCTGCAGCTGGCTGCACGGACGGCCCTGAGGGTGCTGCCAGGAAGCTGCAGGGCTTGTGCACGGCACCCTGCGCTGGTGAAATAAAGTTACCAGCCACGTGCTTTGGAGAGCGGTCCGGTTCAGAGACCGTGTCCACTTGCACAGGGCTATCGCAGCCCTGCCTGGGTGGCACCATAACTCCTCAGTTCATGTTGTGGAAAGTACCAGGTTTGCTGAATATTTTTGAAGAACGGAAGGCACCTTTGGGAACCTTAACTGGGTTTTAATGAAGCTTTTTGCCATTGAATGTAAGTCAGTTTTCTTGGAGTGATTACCCTGTCTCTAGAGGAATAGATGACAACTAGAGAGGGACAAGAATAATACCAAGGGCTAAAAAAAATTTCAAATAAGGACAGACAGAAAAACAAGGTAAAAAGAATGAATAAATAATGAATGGTCTTGAAAAGACAGTCTGGGAGCTCCTCTTATCCCATTCTCATAACGAAGAGGAAACATGATGTTGAATTAAAAGGTGGAATAAAAGGGTGATAAAAGGGAATTACTTTTCTTATGTGAGCTGTAACAAGTGGGTAGGTCTCAGCACTGCACAAGGTCCCAGCACAAAGCCCAGGTGTGCTCCATGGCGTTGCTCTGCATTGCCCGAAATGTGCAGAGTGCTTCCCATGTGGGGGCTGTTTGGGGAGAACAAGGGAACCTCATGTGGCTTTTGTCCAGCCTCCAAACTGGTTTGACTTTCGCCTTGTGTAGGCAATTCACTGCTGGCTGCCTCGGCAGGTGGGATTACTTGCCTGTAAAGCACCGTGGCATGCACCCTCCCTTGTGCTGTAGTTTCCCTGTTAGACACAGCAGGGAGTGGAGCAGGGCGGCGAAGCAAGGCTCATCAGGCTCTGGCACATCAGCAATCGCCTCTTTTTGGGCTGCTTATCCAAAAGCACTGTGTTAGTGTTGCATCTCTGCCCTGATCACCTGCACAATCCTCTCGAGGCATCTACACAAGCTGCACTGTGCAGCCAGAGAGCTCCAAGCTTGGGGACACCAGGGCAGTGACCTCTAGAAGGAAAGAAACCTTCCTATGTGGAGAAGGGAACTGCAACAACTGAGGCTGGTATATTTGTGGGGATCCTTCCACTTGCACATGTTCAGGCCTGTCCAACACAGGCATTGATGTCAGGAGACAAAATTAATTCCAGCAGTATTCTGCATATCCTTTGACCATGCAGCAGGTGCTCCCACCTGGTCTGCAGGCCCAGGATATAGCGAAGGGTGTCTGGAGACCTGACTCAGGTCCTCCATCATGGCAGAGAGGTGCTTAACCTTGTCTGCTTCTGGAGTGGCTGGCTTTTCTTTATCTTTCTTTCATGTGGAGCTCACTTGTGGCTCCCTTTCTGCAGGAAAGACATCCATCCTGAACCAGTGAGAAACCCGGACTCGGGATTTTAGGGCTGGGGTCTCTGCAGCCAGAAGCCAGGGAAGGGCGTTCTGCTGGTGCCCCAGCATGCAGATGTTGTGTTCCCGCCCCAGGTGCCAGTTTCCATCCTCTGGATCTGCTGGTGGCACCCGCAGGGACTGTCACTGAGTCACAGATAAAACACAGGGATAAATAGATTTAAAATGTGCTAAAGCAGAAAGAGGTCTGTGAGCACATTTTTCCTGTCTCACAGCTGGGAGCTGGCTACTGGGGACGCAACTTCAGGGAGAAAGAAACCCTTCAGTACCGAACTACAGAATGAATATTTTCTCCTTTTAAAATTCATAAACCAACATAGACAGTAAGTTAAAAAATAAGGTTCTCCTATTTACATATATCACTGAAACAACCACAGGGCTCGTTATGAATTATTTAACATAATGCACTTTCACATCGTCCCTGCTTGCTCAGTGGCCTCCTCTCAATTAGGCGTTTATGGCAGAGGGGTCAGTAATAACAGGTCACTTAAAATGTAAATAAAGGTGGCGGTGGGAGATATAGTGGAGCATTTATTTATTCCATTCTATTACTGTAAAAGTGTGTTTATGAAGACCAGTTCCAATCATGTTTCCTTGTCATGAAGAAAGCTCTTTGGCAAACTGAGCATTAAACATGACGCAGCAGGAGCAGAAGCGCTGGATTTGGGCTGGGGGTGCAAGGCCACTGCCGCCAGCACAGCACGGCTCTGCCTCGGCCCCAGGGGCACACGCCGAGCCCTGCCGTGGTGCAGGGGTCCTGAGTCGGGGACCTCAGCCCAGCACAGCACCAGGCCCCCCCCACCCCGTTGCCTTCGGGGCCCTGTGGGAAGCAGGGGGCAGCTCTGCAGCTCCGAGTCCAGCTGGCACCTCGCTGTCCTGGCAAGCTCTTATTACGGGGAGCCATGCAGGCACGAGAAAACAGCCAGAAGATGTTCTTCTAATGAAGTATTTTGTGGCAAAGAAACGAAGTGAAACTTCTCACAGATTGAGTCTGATTTTGCCAATGAATTTGCCTGATTTGCCTTTAAAAAGGACAGTATTCTAAGCAGAAGTTTTGAGGGGGTGTCCATCTGAAGCAACTTAATATTCTTAAAAAGTACATTCAGTGAGGAAGCTTTGTTCTTTATTCTGGACCAAATTAAGCACTTTGACCACATAGAAAGGTTAGCCTTTGTTTGAGGTTTCTACAGCGCTTTTTGCTTTGCTGAAGTTTTTGAACAGTTCTTTAATGCCAAGCCAATGTTCCTGGGCTTTCTGAGCTGCAAGCAAACAGAAAAATCAGCTGCTTGCACTGCTCCCCTGGAACACTCCCAGCCAGCAGCCAGCCCTCTTTTCCTCTCCTTTCTATATGGTAGCCTCCATCCTCGGCCTATTGATCTTCGTTAGAGCAGTTCCTCAGCTCTGCATCCACTGAAGTGTGGCTTCCAGCTCCACTTAGACTGCCCCAATGCTAACAGCACCATCACTGAATATGCAGGAGGCCAGGCTCGCAACAACAGGGCTAGCAGGAGGAGCCCCGTGCCTTGTCTTTCCACTGGGCAGGAATCACTCCTGTCCGTCTGCAATATTCCACAAATTCCTTTACCATGGAATTGGTACCAATACCAATGGTACAAATACCTTTACCATGGAATGGTTACCATGGGATTAAAATGCATCAGAAATCAAGCCGCTGCCCAACAGAGCTACTTGTTAGCAGGCAATAATCCCCTGGGATTGTCTACGGTGTGAAGGGAAGCAGAGGCGAGAGGTACAAGGTTTCCCTGCCAGTCCAACATGCACCTTTACAAGTGCATTTCTGGCTCCATTTGCCCCTGGGGAGGATGCAGCTGGCTCAGCTTCTCTTTTTGCTTTGCTTTTGCAAAAGGAAGGTTCTGAATTACAAACTGTGTAGGGAAGGACAGCTTCATGAGCTGTGCTGAGATGTTTCTTCCCTGAGAAAGCGAAGGGGTCCTTGTCAGGGCCAGGCCCTGGGCACTGGGAAATGGGGCAGAGCCCGGGCAGCCCCGGGGCCCCGCCAGCCCCTGGTCACCCCCCGGGAGGTGTCGGGAGAGGTTAGGGGAGCCCCTGGGCCTGTAGCACAGGGGCCAACTCCAGTCTGCCCATGGACACCCAGCGCCTTCCCAGCTCCTGCTGGGGCCATCGCAGGGGACGTGGCTGTGCCCTGCACAGCCCCAGCTGCCAGCGCTGTCTCTGGACTCAGACACAGTTCTTCCCAGGAGCTGCTATTAGCCCTGTATGGGATGGTGGTAATAACAAACCATTAATAGGAATCTGTTTGAGTGCCACTGTGTGGCACGATCGTAAATTAATGGCTGTTTCATTTATTGTCATTTTATCCATAACAAGATGCTGATTTTCCCCCTGGGATAGCAAAATTGGTCAGTAAGAACCATAAATCCTCACTGTGGTACCAGGCTGGAGGAAGGTGTTGGATTAACGGGCTAATGACACAGATGTGAAGGGTTTTAAATTGTGCTGCTGCTGCACGGAGTAGGCAGGCACAGGGAGGAGCAGGGCCGTGTGAACCATCCCCATCCCCAGCACTGGCCACATTTCAAAGGTTAACAGCTGGTTATTTCAGATGTCAGACCAGAACGATCCAGATTTCTCCCCTTGGCATGCCCCCACTGGTTTGTATTTTCTGCCCATGGAAAATCAGTTTTTAAGGGCAAACCTGTCAGACCAAAATGGCCCAGGATGTCTGACTGACCTCCACTACCATCAGCAGTGTCATGGGTAGATGCTGCCTAGTCTACCCACAGCATCAGCAGTTCAGGGCCAGCCAGGAGGGAGAATCGATTACTCCTGCTCCCTTCACCTGAAGCTTAAAACAAAAATATATTCTGGAAATTTACAGGGTCCGTTGAGCTGAAATGTTTCCTTGTGCTATGTGTTCCCTACAGTTCCCAGGACTATCAAACAAGAACCTTCAATTTTAATGTGAGGGCAAGTATGAATTCAAAACTACTACTACCAAAAATTAAAATTAACAAAAGCTTTTCACAATTAATTGGCCTTTCAATGGAAAAAGAGTTAGGCAGAGCTCTCAGGGTGAGAGTGAACCTCTCCATCCTGCTGCAGAGGTAGCGGCAGCGCTGGAAAGAAAGGCACCTGCAGGCAGCTCCCGTGGCAGCACGAGTGCACGTGCCAGGACAGACCTAGGTGGTGAGGAAGGCTCCAGCTCGTGCTGCTCTGAGAGCTCAGCTGCCTCGATCGCACCAGGGTGCTGGCATCTTCTCACACCCTTCGAGAGCTTTAACCACCTGCCTGGGGTTTGTCAGAGAGCTCCCTCTTCCTCTGTTCCTCCCTCCTAATCCTGCTCTCCCCTTGTTTTTCACATTCACAAAGCATGCAGACTAGGCTGAATTGCTTTACCCCATGCAAGGCAGGAAATCTCGTGAGGGCAGGCTGGACAGAAAGCCTCTACCTGCCCAGAACTGCTTGGAGGCACCTGAGGCGTCCTGCAAGAGAGGAGTGTGATGTGTAGGAAGCCCAGGAGAGCCCCGGCTGCTCCTGGGGAGCACCTCTGCAGACCTGCACCTCCTGCTGCACCGTGTCAACTGAGGAGTCTGCAAAGGGCTCACAGCTTTCACTTTTTCTCTCCTTGCATAATTCAGCAGAGATTTCATTTTAAATGTTGCTATTTTCTCACTCAGATGAGAGAAATATTAACTGGCCAAACTTTGCTGTTGCTGTCACCGTCCTTTTCACAGCATGATTGCCATTGGGGGATTTATAGTCCTTCCCATGCCTGGGTTATTTGAGTTCTGCTTTGCTGCAGGGCCAGGGCAACAATAAATTTCCTTCTCCTCTGGAACATGCACTAACCTCTCATTTTCTAATAAAGCGTTAAACCTTGAAGCAAGCCACACTGGCTGTGGTGCTTGAGTTTCACCCGAGCTGATGAGCCACTTGCCGCTGGCTGTAGCACACCTTTCTGGGCCAGCACCACCCTCCCAGCACAGCAATGATTAGTTCTAATTCCCTTTCCAAGGAGAGCCCCATCCCCAGGCAGCAGCTGCCCCCATCCCTATCCCCAGGCTGGGCTGCTGGGAAGGCTCGGGCTGGCAAGGCAGAGAAAACCAGGCCGAGTGCTGAGGCATTCCTGCTCAGCGAGGGGCTCACTTTGCCCCGCTCACCAGGGCAGGGGAACCAAAAGCAAGCCGAGTAAACCAGAGGGTGTGAAGCAGCTCAGAGAGCTGCATGTTTCCCCCGGCACATCCCGGTGCAGCCCCCTCGTCTGCACCAGCCCACGCCCCTGCGGCATGCAGTGGCTGCAAGATGTGGGCAGGCTGGACTGCAAGAGCCACCAGCAGCACAGCATCCATCATCAGAACAGGGTTTGCCGTGCTAAAAGTGGTCCTGGGTGGCAGTCTGCAGCCGCTCGTGCCATCCGCAGACCCTCCCTGCTCAGTGCAGTGTTTTAGGAGAGGTTAACAGTGCATAAAGGGTGGATGGATGGATGGATGGATGGATGGATGGATGGATGGATGGATGGATGGATGGATGGATGGATGTTGCATCTGTTGCTCATCTCATTACAGTAAAAGAGGTGGACACAGTGTTAGGCTTTCACTGGCTGAGCTGTTAGGTGAATTACAGCAAGGTTCTGCATTGTGGTAATATGATTTTTTCAGTATATTCTGTTTGGATTGGCAGGTTGGTCTCACTCTTTCTCAACTGACTGATAAAGCACTAGACAGAGGATTAGTCCTCTTGGAAGCTAAAGAAAGAGGTAATTTGGATTGTTTATAGCCTGCAGGGGTAGAATCAAAATGTACAATACTGAGAGAGTCAAATTTTTACAGCATACGGCACAGCTATAACTCAGAGCAAGTATCAAACATTACAGTCCTGTGAAATGCATTCCCGTGACAAAAGGCTGGAAAGACAGGAAGAATGAGAGGAATTAATCTGTTCTTGGGACAAATATTGTAATGAAGACAGGAAATGCCAAACAAAAAAGTAACCCTTGCCTGGACCAGTTTTAGCATTAGGCTGTTTGGTCCAGAACTTCAGAGCTGTGTAGGAAACAGAGGAGACATCGGGGAGTCTGCTGCTGGTTACATGTAGCAGCAGCCCAAATCTGACCTTGGCTTTTCTGCATTAAAAGAATAACAGCTTTCTCTTAACTGGGTTTTGCAGGATTTTCATGGCTATTAAATCTAATTGCTGAGATATAGTTATAAAATTATAATTTTAACCATGCAATTTAGATGGAGTAACTGGTCGTCTATTTCTGTGATTATCCCTGATTATTAAATGAACAGCTGCCTCCAAATATGTTTGCAACAAACTAATTCAATCAGTGCATGTGCCTGAATATTCATGCCCCTGATTTGCAGTACAGAGTTTTAAGACTTTTTCATTGTGGCTTTAAAAGTTAATTTATCTTGACAATTTAAATAAATACACTTCCATCAGCTTTGGTTAGTGCTCCAGACTTTAGCGCTATGTTTGGCAGCAAGCAAAGGTGTTCCAGTGCCTGCTTTGACTCCCGCTCACTGCAGAACAATTTCAGTGGAGATAGACATTGGTGTTTGTGTTGATTTCAGGCTTCTCCCGTGTCTTGTTTGCTGGTTTGACAACCCTTCTCCATGCAGCACTAACAGAATGTGACACTCTACAGTCTGTTTGTTTTAGCTTTTCCAGTAAATTTTGCAACCATGTCAAGCAGCCAGGAAATAACCTGCCCTCCCAAATGCTGAAATATGGATCGGACTGGCCTAGGTGGCAGCCAGAGAGCAGCTTGCCTGTCCTGCCTGGCTGCGGCTGAGCTGGGGAACAGCACAAAGACCGGCCTCCAGCCCTCATTTGGTCAGGAATGACATTTCCCCCCGCACCTCTCCATCCCCTCACAGGAGGTACCCCCTCCCCAGTCTCCACGCAGGGGCATGGCAGAGGGCTGGGAGCATCCCCGTGGAGCAGGAGTGGTTTCCAGCAGGCAGCGCACAAGGGGCAGCTGTGCAGCACACCCAGGCTTTGTCCAGCCGAGCTGAACAATCCCCTCCCAGCCGAGCTCGCAGGCTCGGGCTGCGCCCCAGAGCCACAGCACCCGCTCGGACTACAGCCTCTCTCCTGCACGTGGTCCCATAAATGTTTGTGTGGAGCTGGAGACCCTCTGGGAGAGTGGTCTGCCTCAGCCGCCTTGCAGCACACATGGGCTGCTTCTCAGTCCCCTTGCTGACAGCGCAACCTCCGCAACCCATCCGTGGAGCCACCAACAGCCACAGCCCCAGAGCCACAGCCACCTGCTGGGCTGCAGCTACCGGGCTCTGGAGCCGCAGGGGTTACGGGTGCTGCAGAGCGGCCGTGCCGCCCTCCTCCCTGCCGCAAGCCGGGCAGCAGCGCCCGGCAGCAGCACGCAGCCGCCACGCCGCTCCTGCCAGCGCCAGGCCTCCAGCCACAGCCGCGGCACCACGGGCACGGCTGGCACCCGCCTCCACACAGGTCTCTTCGCACCACATCAGGAATTGATCAAATGCAGCAGGGTGTGCACCAGCACCTTCACACAGCATCTTTCTGGCCCTAGCAGCCACTTGTGTCCCCAGCACCGTGGCAGAGAGCACGGGCTGGAGCAGATCTGTGCAGGACTCTGTCTCTCCATCCGGTGAACACCCACTCTCCCCAGCATGGTCCACAATAACATTAAATGTATTGCTGGCTCTTAAACTTCTGCATACTGTTCAAAGTAAGCTGTGATTTTACTGATTGGTAGAACATTTTTAATAATATTCATAGCATGGCACAGTTTGTTTAAAATAGGGGTTAATGCCAAGAACAGTTATTTCACCCAATGCTGCTCATACCGTGGTGCACCACTTTACTGTGGGGTCTCCCAGCCTCCCTGCAGTGTGCAGCCTCTAGAGCCTGAAAGAAATCTCGGGAACTTGGGAATGTGCTGGGATTTACATAGTTACTGGAGAGAAACAGCTGCCGCTCACGAAAGAGGCACAGCTCCCAGGATGCATTCCTGAGGCACCTATTAGGCAAATGTTTGCAGCCGCAGCGCCTCGGTTCTCCAGGCAATTCCTCTGGCCTCCTCCTCTGGCCTCCCCCACAGGCATGCGTGCAGCCGCTGGGCTGGAACAGGCAAGCACCAGCCCAGAAAGTTGAGCAGTTTGGGGCAGTGACTTTTGCGACCTCTGACTGCAGTGTCTTCCCCATGTCCTCATAGACTCATCCCTTGGCAAGCAATCACCATGAAAAAAATAATAATAATAAAGTTCTTTTAAAAGCTTTTATTAAAGATCTAAGAAAAAAAAATCTTTTAAAGTATTTGAAATGTAAAGCAGGGCTTTCATTTTAACAGCATCCCTTATTCCTTTTGTCTTTCTGTAGAGAGGTTTCACAAGAAAATACACAGTTTGACAGACTTTCAGATGATATTAAAGAAGACATCATCTGATTGTGCGGGAAAAGAAACAGTTTAATTGAGCCGGGCTAGAGCTGTTTGACCCCGACCTGCTGCTTTGTAGAAGCAACCAGACGAAGGCAGGTGGTTATCCAAACACCGATGGGTGCTGGTGCTGCGCTGCAGCTGCAGCCTCTGCCAGAGAGGCACAAACCCACCACAGCCCTCCCCACACTCCCCAAACTCGGTCAGGGCTGGGTGCTCCAGAATGCTTCTCACTGCTCTCCTTTTGCCCACAGGTCTGCAGAACACCCCGTGCCTGTGGCGCTGGGCCAGTTCCCACCGACCACCAGCAGCTTGTGTTCCCAGCGGACGTCCCTCCACTGGCTCCGAGGGGGGCGTCCCATGGTTGCAGCAGAGTTTTTCACATTTTTCCAAGGGGGGGGTGGTACTTCCAGCTTCCCCATCGAAGCCTGCAGCAGCACGAGCCCTTGTCCCCTCCACAGCCATGGTTCTGCAGAAGCCCTGACACCAGGCCCAGGTCAGGGTGCTGCGGTGCGCTGGGCTGTGTCCCTTGAGAAGGGCAGACAGGGGAAGGGGCCAGCAGTGCTTCCCCAGGTCTGAGCTGACGTTCAGTGTGCAGGAAGATCACCAACCACTGAGCAACATGGTGCAGCTGTCTGCTGAAGTTAGATACGGAAATACAGACACATGAAGTTGCAGAAGGGCTGTGATGCTCTGCAGAAAAAGCAGCACAAGAACAGGGAAGCAGCAGGCACATGGAGTGCGCTTTGCCAGCTGGACCCCCCCTACTATGTGCTCAGAAGTCGGCTGTTGCCACATCCAGCGGCGGGCAGAGCTACGCTGCTGATACAGGCAGTGACCAGAGCACATCTTACCCCACACCTGCAGTTTCCCAAGGGGGAGCTTGCCGAACAGACTCGAGAGTAAAGAAAATGTGCAGCAGCAACCGAAGCCAAGCAGCCTCAGATCAGCCACTGACAGCAGGAGGACAGAGCAGTGAGGCTGCGACTGGCGCTGAGCCTCCCGGGAGCTGTGCCGGGGGCACTGGTGCGGGGCCAGGACAGGCCCTGCTGGCAGAGCCGGGGCCTGGGCCTGGGCTGGGGCCAGGCGCAACAGGAGGAACCGCGCACAACAGGGCAACAAAATCAGCAGCCGTGCAACAGCCCCGGCATCTCCCTGCTGATCACAGCAAGGCCACGCCATGGCCATGCCCTCCGCCAGCTTTAATTTATCCACATGCTTGATGCTGAGGTTACACTGCTCACGAGGCTCAGATTGCAATGGGCTTGGGAAAGGGACAAAGAAACAGGTGACTATAAATTTTGTCAGCCCCTTCCCAAAGATTTCCCGGTCTGCTGGACTCTGCTTTCCCCATGCATCACTTAAGGCAGTTTCCAAAGAACTGCAGGGAAACTTGTCCCTGCCTCCAGCCATCTCTAGGAGAAGCCAGTCGGCAGGGATGGGGATTGCTGAGCACCCCCGACTGCCTGTAGCCACCTCCCTGCTGGTGGCAGGGGGACACGTCCCCATGCAGCAGTGCCTAAGTGTGCCCACGGGCCAAGCCGGCGGGGCCATGGGAGCTGGAGGTACACAAACAAGCACCAAGAAATGTTATTGCTTTTCTAACAAGAAGCAATAGATTAAAAAGCTAGTTAAAAATTCATCCAAGAGAGGCAGAGTTTCCCAAGCATATCAGAGTTAATATTTATAAAGGGGATTGTTGCTCAGTCTCAATTATCCTAAAAGCTGGGTACAACTGATGCATTGAAGAAACCACGAATATAGGCATGTCAAGGGAAAACCATTCCCTGTGACCACTAACAAAATGCAATCAGATCTGCAACATGTGGAGCCAATTGATTTTCAACAAGTTATACAATGTAAACAAATGATTGATTCTTGGGCTCCTTTTATTTCTGAGCAAGCAGTCAGAAATCTCTCTGACTACTCTAAGCAGGTAAAGCTGGTGGTAAACAAGGGCTACAGAGGGGCAGCATGCAGTCCTTCCATCAACCTGCAAACAGCAGGAGCTTTGATTTTATTTTTTTTTCCCAGCCCCTTAAGCAGCCACTAAATAATCAACAATTCCTCAAGTAAGCAACTCCCTGCTCGTATGAAATCTTTCTGTTGCCAGTGGTCATGTCAGACCAGATTCTGCCTTCAGTGAGAGTCGGGAGGTTTTTATTGCTTTTGCATTTTGTCTGTTCTGATGTCTCCAGCCTTCCTCTGATTTACACGAGACAGATGAGACAGGAATATCTCAAAGAGCTTTATCACTTCTCTCTGTCAGCGGCTGCTGCTAAGTCAACAGTGCGATGGTGTGTGTCTGGACCGGAGAGCACAGAGGTTGCTCAAATCGTTCTCTGCTCCCGGTGAAACCAATAAGCCATACTCCACTGCCTCGGCTCGGCTCCCCAGCCGTGCCCCGTGGTTATGTCAAATTAAATCTCCCCCCCTCGCCAGCAGACTTCCAATACTGAAGCAAAGCCTCTGCCCCCCAGGGAGGGCAAGGGGGAGCACAGGCCTGGCAGGAGGCGGTGCGGACCTGCAGGGGGGCTGCAGCTGCCGGCCCAGTGGAGCCGTGGGGAGCCACGGCCCACAGGGCGCTGCCCATCGTCTGCCTCCAGCCACCTCCTTCCAACACGGCTGCAGGTCCACAGGCGCTCCTGCCCGTGGGAGCTGTTTGCGTGGAAGTGAATGTGCCCTTCTGGGGGCAAGGAGGTTTCTCGCACCCCGCCTGGGTGAGCGCACACCTCTGCCTCAGCCGCCCCTTTGTGCCACGGCACGCCTGCCTAACACAAGAACTGCTCTCTTGGCACGGGCTGGTCTGGGACAGGCACCACTGAAACACTGCCCATCGCATCCAGGAGCACCCAAGCGTCTCACCTGCCACTCTGCTCTGTGCAGTGCCTCTGGTTTTGCTTAGGAGACTCATTGCCACAAAGGTACCCAGAGACAATGAGGACTGCTCCATCCTTCCCATGTAGTGCTGCACACCTCTTACAAACTGGAAACAGCCACATGTTGCACCTCATATTTTATTTACCCATCACTCTACTTCTCCTTTCTTCCCCTTACTTACACTTACCCATCCTCACCGGCCCAGCAGCAGGGGGGTGTTTCAGCGACAGGCACCAATGCCCGGGCAGAGCACACCCCACATGCAGCCTGCTCGGCCGCTGCTCTCCCACCCTTTGGAGCACCTGCCTGCTGCACTGTTGAGACTACGGACTAAATATCAGAGAAAAGAATTGTATTTACACAAACTGTGATAATTATTGCGACAATAGCAATAAAAATACATTTCCAGAGTGCCACGAGCTGCGTGTTCACACTCATTTGGGATGGGACTAACCGCTGTTGGCGGCCTCCGCAAAGGGACTGCTGTGGTTCAGGCTGCAGACTTAGGGAGAGGAAGATCAGGGGTGGCGAGGAGAGGAGAGCATCAGGGAAGAGAAGGGGCGAGAGGCTTATTCCAGCCCTGTCCAAGAAAATCAGGGCCCATTCCCTGACCAGTGGAGATACTCAAGCAGCTGTGGGTGACTCTTGCCATCAGGCAGGAGCTAGAGTGGTGTTTTTCTCATTCCATACTGCTCTGTGCTGTGTTCCTGTTTTCCAAGAGCCTCACTCTGCTCTGCCCTTGTTTTCACTGGTGCTCTCGCAGGGCTGCAGCCACCCCAGCACCCCGACCAGGCTGAGGGCTCCCAGCTCTGCTCTGGGCTGCCAGGCTGGGGCGTGCAGTCCCCCAGGAGCCAGCCCCCAGCTCCCGGGACAGCCCAACCACCCAGCCCATCAAGCCCCTGGAGAGCACATCCTCCCCAGGAAAACAGCCTCCTGTTTCCAGGGGCCTCGGCGTGGGGGCACTTCTGGAACGAGCCGCTCCAGAGCTGCAAGGCGCTGTAAACAGCCAAGAGCCCGAGCCAGAGCCTGCCCGCCTGCCGCCGCCCCCGGCAGTGTTTACGGTGGCACATATGCTGTGCAGTGGGTTTGTAGTGCCTGCGGCGTGTCTCACTGTTGTCAGGCTCAATGCCCGTTCTTGGTGCCAAAGTCTGGCACAATTCCTTGCAAGTGGGCACAAATTCATCCTAAAACACAAACAAAGGAGGAGGTAGCACAGTCATCGCTTGTGTGGGCACCGAGAGATTCCTGCACAGGGAGGGACTTCACCAGGGCCAGGAGAATTTCTGTTTAAAATTAAAATGGTCTTTTTAAAGCAGATTAAAACTCATTATGAAAGCAACCATGAACAGCTGTGATCTCACAGCAAAGACTTTCCTGGCTCTTATAGAAATTGCCCTGTTCCCTTTATAATACCAGAATAATTCTACCTCTTTATTTCAAGCTTGCAAGATATTTATATTTTATATAATTTTGACAGATCTCAACTGCGAATTGCAAGTTGTTTTTTTTTTTTTTCTGCATATGTATTAATTGTATGTGTGTCCGGTGCTAACCCTTATTGCCATGTAATTTGTACAACGTAATTAACCATATACAAACCATAATACGTTGCATTTGGAAGAGTTACATCTAGTTAATTTAATTGACTAATAACATGTTTTCATTTAGCAGCACGTACTGTATTTCCAGTGATTGAATTAATGTCATGTTAACGGCTGCCTTTTGCAACAACATTTGGCATAAATTGCATTAAAAATTGATGTTCGTACAAATGTATTTTGAATACAGCTCAGCATGTGGTCTGGGAAAACACTCCTGTTGTTTATTAAATCAGCTCAGTTCACAAGTGTACTCAGAGGAGCATCGCTGCTGCTCTGCACCCTTTGCTGGCAGGTCTGGAGGAGCCACAGCCGTGTTTCTCCTGCCCCAGCCCCAGACAGCCTCGTGATGCCTCCCCCAGCTGCAGGACCAGAGATTTTTCACGCTTGCTGGCTTGCACTGCCCGAGGTTACAGCTTCCCTGCATGGGCTCCTGAAACAGGTTTTAAAAGGATTTTGTGTTGAGAGGGAGTGCAGTAGGAAAGCTCTGGGCGCCCACTGGGAAAGAGGCAGACCTGGAGACACAATTAGCTGTGTCCCTCCGCAAACCCCACACCACTGTGACTGTCTAGCCTGCCCGCCTTCCTCCCTCAGCATCCACGAGAGCAGAATGAAAACATGCTCTGCAGCTGCCTCCTTCCCCTCTGTCTTTATTTGCACGTGGTCCCAAGGGCGGCGATCGATGCTGTCACTGCGGCCAGGAGCCTGGCACTCACTCTCGCCTAATGCTGGAAACAAATCGGGCTGCACAGAACGGGCCTCCTGCTGCCCAGCCTGTGATTTTGAGAGGCAAGAGGAAACCAAGCATCTGCAAGCCTCAGCCTGCAGCCACAGCCATGGACCAGCTGCATTTGAGTCTCCTGTCACCAGCAAGACGAAAGAGCCCAAAGCTTTCTCTTATGCTGAAGGTGGCTTCAGAAGTTGTTCCACCATGGACAGCAGGTGGAGAGCGCAATTAAGAGGAAAGGCTTGGAAGATCAGATCTGTTGCACTGAAGTTAAACCTCCAGCAGGGGCTGCAGTGTCTTTGCAGGCTGGCTTGCTTAGTTTCCACATCTGTCATCAGTTCCTAGCTTCAATTTAAGCCAAAAGCAAAAATATGGAAATACAGGGACAGAGGAGGTGTTAGTGGCATCACAGAGCAGCCCAGACCACAGCTTTCTGGAGCCCGCTGGGAGGGAGCCCTGCCCAGCAGGGAGGAGGATGAGCCCACCACATCCCCCAGGCACCGAGCAGGAGCAGGGGGGGTGGCACAGCCACCCCCAACACCCTCATGTGTCCTGTCCTGGACGAGCAGCCCTAGAGCCTCAGCCCCAGCACGTCATGGAGGGGCAGAGCCTGCACCGTGCTCGGCTGTCCCCTAACAGGCACCGCCTGGCAGGGTGCCTGGGCTCTGGGCAGACTACTTCTGTGCACATTTCAAATGAACTTAAATTAATAACCAGCTCCTCGGGCTGGAGCCGGGGCTGCACAGAGGAGAGTAAGCCACAGCTCCCGGAGCTGCCTGGGCTCCCCGTCAGTGCTGGGGGCTCCACGCGTGTTTGGAGATGTACACGAGGGCTCTGCTGGGCAGCACAGGGACTACGGCTGCAGGTGGCTCCCAGCTCTTGTGCACGCACAGGTGGTTGCATGCAGTCACGCACGTACAGGCACGAACACGCAGGCATGCACATGCTTTTTTCCTCACAGTGGTTCAGAAGTCTTTTTTCTTTGTGGTGAATAAATAACAAGAGCTGGGTTTTGATTATGCATGGCATAGATGCTGCTTTGAGAGCTGTCTGTGATCCCAAGGAGCCTGCTCGTTCTGCCTCTGTTGTACATCAGTACTAGTGAGGAAAAAAATGGCTTATGAAATTCAAGGTGCAGAACAGAGACTGTCAAGGCAAATGGTAAGCCCACACTGACTTTTTCCATTTTGTGCTTAAATCCATGCAGGACACCCTGGGCTTTGTTATTTATGGGCTGTGTCTTCCATAATTCCTTTGCCCAGGTCCTTTCTCAGAGAACATGCCAGACTGGGAGTGGCAGGAGAGGGGGCACAAATACAAAGCCAGGGACCATTTCAGATACACCATTGCTGGGCACATCTCTGTCCTTCCCTCTCCCCTCTGTACTGAATCATTCGCAATGCACAAATCTGAAATGTAAGAGCAGAAGTACCCTGCTGGTGCAACCTTCTCCTTAGGTCATTACATGTTGCTTATTACTCCTGCCTTGTGTGGGCAGAGCCTGTTTGCAAGTGGCAGCATTAGTGCTGGAGCACACGTGCCACTGTGACATATGGACAAGGGGAGCCCTTCCTCTTCTTTCCCAGGAGCAGCAGCCTCCTTCTCCTTCTGCCTGGTCCTGCCCCCCCATGCTGGGTGATAATGGGTGTTCATGTATCTCAGCATGTTCTTTCTTCACTGATCATCACTGTGCGTTCATCAACAGATGTGGGCATAATTACATCAGCCCAGCAAAGAGGATAATGTCAACAGCTGGGAGGCTGGCCAAGGGAAAGGGCTGCCCCGAGCATCCTAAGAGTCAGAGAGGGGACCCTGAATCAGAGCTGATGAAATCAGAGTTTCTTGCCTCTACTGTGCTGCCAAAGGACAAGAAACAAGCCCTTGGGATGATGATCAGGAGATTCCAGAGGTACCCAGCAAGCTCATGGGGTGAGCATCCTGGAGCAGGATTCTGAAGTGCCCTGGCCTTGAGGTCTGCAACTGTCTCGAGCTGGAGCCTCTCCACCTTCTGCTTAGATAAATCCCATGTTTCTGATTTGATTTCAGCTGTGGCAGGTTCCTCTCCCGAGTACCTTTCCAAGTTCAGTCCTTTTGACCAAGTCTCATGGCACTTTGAAAGCACTGGCTCTACATATGTCATGTTTGTCACTTTTTAGGTACAGGAACAGATGAGCTATGTCCTTTGTCTCTTCAGCAATATACAACTCCATCTTTAAGAAACAATATAGAAGAAACAATTAAGAAACAGTTCTTGCAAAGCCTTGATGTTTCTGGATTCAGTAGCAAAAGCATTACCTGCTTGCCTAGATCATGTTTATAAGGACCACAGCTCCACTATTGATTATGATTTTTTAACAATTTGAAATCAATTAAAGTGATTAAAGTGAAATCAATTAAAGCTCTGTGGGAAGATCTGTATGTAGTTAGGAGATAATGCAAAACAATTCTCACATGGCCAAAGCAAATCACCTTCCCATGGAAGATGGATCTGAGTTTGAATAACAAAGCAAACACACCAGGATGTCAGGGTTCATCTCACAGCTAAGCTCAGAGCTGGTGGCTGAAATTCACAGATCAGCACATCACGCTTCCACTGAACAACTCAGGAATCTCTGCAAGATGTGGCCACTGGTTAGCAGCCCTGAAGGTGTAAAATTTTCTTAATTTAAAGCAACAGCTAAAATGAGATTTATTTGAGAGAACTTTATCTAACTTCAGAGTGAGTGAACTAAATGCTTAAAGGCCACTTTTTAAAATGAGTTCAAATAGAGTAAGTAGTGCAGAACCCGTGAATGGCATTTTTATTTTAAAGGAGCACCTATTGTTTCCTTTCAGATCTGTGAACAAATGTAGTGCTCCTAAACACAGCCTAAAAGCACAAGATATAAGCACACCAGGCAACATGCAAGATTCCCAGCAGCTCTGCTGATGCACCTGCGTCCCAGGGGGCAGCTGCATCAGCCTGGTCACCTGTATGCTCGCCTGCTGCCTCTTACCTCTGCCTGCCCCGATGCAGAAAAAATGAATTTCTCTTCTCTCTCTAAAATGGGTGTTCTACTCTAGTGAATAAAACAATTCTATAGAAAATTATATAACTTTCCTACAGGGAAAACCTGCAATGGCATGTTTTAGCCCCCTTTGGAACAGAGCAGACCCCAGCACACAGCAGGACAAGGCAAGCTGCTGCCTCCTGTGCCGCCTGAGCCAGCCGGTGGGTGTACCTGCGAGAGCACTGCTCGGCCCAGGGAGCCGGGAGGATTGTGACCAGGCACATGGCTCGGTGGTGTGCAGGAGCTTCCCCGCGCTCTCTGGCGTGCTGGGGACCCCAACTCTGGCACTGGCTATGCAGGGCAGGCAGGTGCAAGGACACAGGTGAGCCTTCACTGCTGGGACAGTGAGGGGAGGCTGCTGCTGGCACGGGCCTGGCCCAGCTCTGCTCCCTGCTCCCGGGGTTCAAGCAGCCCATACACTGACCAGCTAGGTTTCCTGTCCTGGATTTTGTCTTTGTTTCCTGAGCTTCTTTGTCCCATCAACCTGAAGGCAGTGTTGGTTCCCCATTCCAAGAGAGAAATTGTCTCCAACAGGAATTTGAGCTCTTTTGCCTTCTCTGGAGACACCCTGCAGAGCCAGTGGGATGATGACAGCTGCACCTCTCAGGGCAGCACTGCAGGACCTGCTCTGCAGAAAGGAAAAGGCGCCTCTGTGGGAACATCCTGCAAACCTGGGGAGGCACCAGAGAGGTTGACCTGGAGCAGAAATGCTGAGAAATACCCCTGCTGCTGCCCAGCCAAGGCACCCAACTGCTCCTCAGGCAGGCAGGCACAGGGCCCCTGCACCCTCCCCAGCACCCACCTTCCCAGCACACGTTCCCCACCCATTGCTCTCCAAACCCTGGGAACTATCTACTTCTACCCCATCAGCTTTCCCATTCCTTCAGTCTGCTCGCTGCCTCTGCTTTACAGCAGCCTGGGATGCCCGCTTCTGCCTCCTCACCGCTTGCTCTGCCTCCCTGTCCCAAATTTCCCTGTCCCCTGTGTCGAACACTAACCATGTTTTATAGACACACCTCTCATACTCATTTACTGTCTGGGGCGTTCCATTTCACAGTCTACCTCCTCGATCTACATTTCTACATTGCTTCGGATAAATATCTGGCCCATACAAAAATTTCCTCGAGTTCTTTGTTCAGGGATATTTGCTTATCACAGCACTGCTGACACAGAGACATTTCTGAATATGTTTTGTTCCAAATAAATGGGCCCGCCAGACAACCAGGTAAAGCCTATCACACTGCTATCATTGCTAGACAAACCCACCCTGCACACTCAGCCCCAGGGACAGGCAGTCCAGTCTCACTTCTATGGCTCCAGCAAATACATTTACCTCTTCTTTGCTCCACGTGGGAGGACAAAACGGAAAGACAAAGCCATTGGACAGCGGTTCCCCGTACTGGCTGCCTGCTCCTACTATGACCCAGGCTCAGCCTGCAGCAGTTGGTGCTAGTTTTTATCCCTGTATGGGACTCCATCCCAGGCAGCAGAGAAAGGAAAGTGAGGGCTGTCCCACACACGCATTGCTTTCCCCACCTTTGCCCAGGACTTGACGCAGTGGAGCTGGGGAGCAGGTGGCTGCACAGGGCGCTGCTGAGCTCCTCCCCAGCCCCTGGGCACAGGGAAGGGGGAATGCAGAGAGCTCAGTGGGCATTCGCTAAATCCAACAGAAGATATTCCCCTGATTCTCCTCAATAAATCCAAAATCACAATTTTATTAGTTCTATACCCAGTGGTGCATTCTGTTCCTGCTGGAAAAGAGGGGCAAGGAAAAAAAGACAGGAAAATTGTTGGTTGTAGTGGCATTTGTCTGGGAGCCTGGAAAAACAGGAAGACAATACACAGTACGTTTGTGCTGATGATAGCCTGATATCTTGTCTACACATAGACATTTTCTATGCCTTCACAAAAACATATCTTCACCATCTGTGTAAGCACCATTCATGTGCTGCAGCAAAATCTGAGGGGCTGTAAAAGACACCACAAGGGGCTTGTGAACTGGGAGCATTTCACAGTTTGTGGGGAAGAAAGTTCCCCTTCTTCGGCTTGCTATGTTCTTTGCAGGTTAGACAGGCTTGATTTTCCATCTCTCATCCAGTTGTTGCTTACTAGCTCCACGGGTGAACATTCCTGCACACAATTTGTACTATGGTAAGGGGATGTACAGGAGTTTGGTTATTACTACCAATGTCATCAGCTTTAATCTCATGGCAACCACAACCTATGGGAGAGTAACAGACAACTGCCTCTAGTGCATGTTCAACTCAGCACAGCCTAACTGCTTGTGTTGCTATAACACAGTTTGCACACAGTGAGGGTAGGAGCACTGTCCTACAGATTACGTTTGAATCATCAGAGACGTGGTGTGAAAGGCAATGCCAACCTGCAAGGCAAACAGCACAGCAGAGAACAGCTTTTGCCCCAGTGGGCATAACTGCTGGAAAGCACACCTCAGTCAAAGGGGGAATCAGGGAATCAGCAGTCAGCAAGGAGGCAGGGTGTGGGCTCATGCCACCAGCCAAGAACGCTGCTTCTGAGGAGTTCTTGGCACAGCGCAGAGCCAACCTCTGCAGATTTCAAAGGCAAATCAGCAATTCTAGTTCCATCCGAGAATCAGCACAAACAGGATTGACAGCCCCAACTCGCTGGAATGTGCCTTGCTCGTCCCCAGCGTGTCATTGCAATCAGCATCCCAACTGAAATCTCTGGGAAACAAAAGCGCATCCAGAGAAAGACTTAAATCACAGAACCATACAGCAATTAAAAGTCGTGTTCATAACAGAGTCATTTGTGCTGGTTCTCATATTCTTTACATTGGAGCAGCACGTAATAACCATTTCAATTAAATTACGCTTCTCCAAGGTGCATTAACCACTTTTATCCATCCGATTAATTGGACCCATCTCTACTGCATTGAGCAGAATTACATCACTCCAGAGGGAAAGCAGACAGTTAATAAAAAGTGTTGTTGTGGTACTAATGCAGGAACACTTTGCTATCAAGCACGTACACTCACACACGTTTATTACAAATTGTCTACTCAAACACAGATGCATGGTTTTACCTGCACGCATGTAGTTAAGCACATCTAGCAGGCAAACACACATCTGCTCTCGGAAAGGATGAATTGCTGTAGGCTTGCATGTTTTGCGGCATCAACATCTCCAGAAGATGTCCTTCAAGTCCAGCGTTATCATCCGATTTTCTTTGCTTCCTGGGACTTCAGTCCCTTGCCCCGTAACTCCCAGGCAGCTCTGCACGGGGTAACAAAGCCCTTGCGCTGCCTGGAGCCAACAAACGGGCATCCCATCACACACTCCAAGCACTGCTGCCTTTGTGTGGCTAGATGTGCTTGGCCCTGTGCTCCGCTAATTACCACTGTGTGACAGGGCAACTTCCCAGTTGCCTGGACGTCACACCAGTGGGCTCTGATCCTGCTGCTTCCCTTCCTCCTAGGGTACAGAGCCTGGCAGTTCTGCTGAAGGCAAAGGCTTCGGTGAAGGAAATTGCACAGGGCCCAATTTGTGCAGAAAGAGCTGACCTGCTGCCATGACCTGGGGGTGAGATTTTATTTACTTGAGAGGGATGAATGGTTCCATGCAAATTCTTCAGGCACTCAGTTCTTCAGATTCTTCTGGACAAGAAATGAAGAGTGATGCTTCCCATGCAGCAAAGGAGACATCGGCGATGAGCAGCAGCTGTAGAAGGGCAGCGTATACATAAAATATGGTGAATGGGACATCTTGATGTGTGCATGGTGGTCACAGTGCATTTGCAGTCAGCACACAGACACCACGGCAGCTGTGCATGGGCTGGAGCCCCAAGGTGTGCTCCCAACAACAGCTAAGAAAAGATCTTAAAAAAATGTGCTTGCTGGCTCTGGGGCTTTGTAAATAGGGTCCCTATGGTTCAATGAGCCCTGCCGCTTTGTCATGATTCCAGTTTCTCTATGGGAGCAGCTACCTTGACACCTCTTGGGAATTAAATTATCTTTTGATGTGAGACAGTGCATACAGGAGAGCTGCCAAATGCACCTAGATGAGTATAGCCCACATGAACTCCGGGGAGTTGCGCTAGAATATGGTAAGACTAGGTAGGCACTGGAACCTTACCCTTTTCCCCAAACCAGACATATACTGAAAGGAGCAGGAATGGAAGAGAGACAGCTGTGCCAAAGAGGGAAAGGTCTTTTTCAGGATCCTGCCTGATCAACCTCTGATCTGTGCTGGAGGGAAGGTGTTGGGATGGCAGAGAGGCACACACGTTTGTATTTCTACATGCAAGCATCCATGTTGTAGGAAGGGCAGCTATCCCATTCATTCTCTCCACAGGCACAGATAATATAGCCTCAGGAGCATGCAGTTATCAAAATGTTATAAATTGTTACCTTTTAAATAGTGTGGTAATTTGCTAGTCCATTACAGGAGGAGTTCTAGGATACAAGGAGCACGCTATGAAAAATTATGCCTTGTGAGTCACTGCTGACCTCTGTAGCTGAGGTGCTCTCGGAACTGCTCCATTATGTCAGACTACCCTGAGCAATTAGCCATCCATCAGAGCTCGTCAATGTGTCATGGTGCTACAGAAGACACCACACATTCCTGACAGTTCCCTTACTGGAAACGCTTGCTGCATAGGTGCCACTTGCAATCATGCTCGTGTAACCTGCTGCCACCAGCAGAATGCTCCCAGCAGGGAAAACCTCAGTTGCTCTCTGTAGCCACCTCTCCTTCCGTAATTAAGGTATTTTCATAGACCTCACAAATGAAATAAGCCAGTTAATTTTAGTCCAGTGGTTCCAATTTAAGAATTCTGCAAAATTGGAAATAAATAAAATCCTTTTTTACAATCACTGCTTTTTTTTTTTTTTTCTGACAGTGCTGCTGCTGAGCACTGTCCGTGCATAAGCCAGCAGAAAAGCTGCTTGCTCTGGCATGGCAGCACTGATGCTTCCCAATAGGACCCGCTCCTTTGTGGACACAGTGGAGAGAGCCATGCTGCCTGTCTGGCACCTTCCTGACAGATGTTCAGGTCTCTTCTTTTCATGGCAGTCCTCCAGCTCTATTACAAAGTCTCATTATTTCTGAGATTCCCAAATCCTACTTTCTCTGTGTCAAGTCTTTCTGTATGGCCTGAACGGTCATAAAAAGCCTCCACACGTTTCACAGACCACCCTGTTTTGTGCCATCAAAGGCTGTTTCTTGCAACTAAGCCTCCAGGCAAGATCCTCGTAACAGTGAGATATGGCCAGCAAGGCCGCTTATCAGCCCACTGTTTTCTTGCAGTTTGGGGAAGGAGGTAGCTCCAGGTCTATTCAGCTCACAACAGGAGAATTACATCTGTTACATTGTTTTTGTGCAAAGCGAAGGGATATTTCTCCTAACCTATGTTTTAATTTCTGCACATAAATCCCTCCAAACTTAAACCTCCCATTTATTTTACGTGCTTAGATATTTCCTCGTGAGTTGCAGGTGAAATCCATGTCCTGGCATCCACATAAAAGCAAATGCAGAAGGAACGTGTCCCGGCTATATAAGGTATCATCCCTGGAGACAAATCTTTCCTTGCTGGGGAGGAAATCCTCAAGGCTCATGAATTTCTCTATGAAAAATACATACGTTTCAGGACACAAATAAACATGTAAATACATGACGTGCTATTCCTAGGCTCTCTGGTCAGGAAGCAACAGACAACTTGCAGTTCCTAAAAAACTTGCACCCAGCTTCCTTGCAAGCCACTTATTAAATACACAGAAAATATCCAGCACCTGGGGAAGAGTTACCACCTTGGAAACATGCACAGTGCACTATGATAACATCACACACAAAACACACGTGCTGGTACCACTCTGATCTAGCACACCACTGCAGAATGACAACACTTGGGAAGCTGCCACTGTAATTCAGGAGCTGCTGGGCCAGGAAGGTGAAGAGAGGAGCGCTGGCGTGGCTGGCAGAGCTTCGCCACAGGGCCCACGACTACTCCCTGTCCTCTGGGAGTACCCAGAGCTGCCTGCTGTCCGTCCAGGAAAAGTATCCAAAGGTTTCAGCCACAGGGTGGCTGCTGCAGTGCTTGTTGGCATAGGACAGCGTGAGGCAGAGGGCAGGTCTTCCCTAGTTTGTTTCCTCCGCATACATATTTCTCAGAGGAAACACTATCAGGGAGCTCTGTGGGATCGTGAATATGAATTGCTTTGACCTCACTTAGTCTGATATGGTGGAGTATTAAATCTCTATTTTTCAAGCATTAAGGCTGTGTAATAGAAGGATGCTGCGAGCAATTTGCAATAAGATGAAGGGATATTACTGTCCTGGGAGACAGACAATCCAACCACATCCACAAATTGATAACAGAGATAGTGGCTTAGGTTCACCCTAGCTATTAATTAAGGGCATGTTTTATG
This sequence comes from Anser cygnoides, assembly GCF_040182565.1. NCBI lineage: Eukaryota > Metazoa > Chordata > Aves > Anseriformes > Anatidae > Anser > Anser cygnoides. The sequence continues at coordinate 439,707 of NC_089887.1, read as the reverse complement.
TGGAGGACAATACCAGTTTACACAGGCAGGTACTACTGGTCTTCCCTTCCCTGTTGTGAGCAGCTTTCCTGGACCTGGAGCGCAGCCAGGTGGGTCAGCTTACCTTGCTGAACCTCAGTTCACGCACTTACACCTGAATCTCTGACAGGCAAAATTAATTTCTCAAGCCTTTAGCACAGCAGCGTCAGAGCTGCTGTTCTGCCTGCTCGTGAGCAGCCGGCGCTGCTGGAAGCAGCTGCAGCTGGGCGCAGTGTGCAAGCCCTCCTTCCAGGGACATTCAAAGACTTGGCCAGACCAAAGAGTTACCAACTGTGTTGAGAGCTAACATGTCTCTAGTCGCTAATGAGCAGCTAACCATGTCCTGAGCTCTTCCTTTGCCCTCAGAACTTGCTGCCTCATTATCTGGCTGATCCCCATCTCTCAGGAAAGAAACCCAAAACCAGATTTCATTCTTTTTTACCTCTGTATTTCTCATCTTTGCTGCTCACATCATCCTGCTCAGTCGAGACAGGATCCGTCTCCCACCCAATGCCCTCAGCAGGCTTTCACTTTCCTTCCCCTGCACTGAGTGCAGTGGGACTCTCACATCCATTACTCGGGCTGATTACAGGGCCACTAACTTGTCTTAATTACCAGCAGAATATTATCCTCTTATAGCCTTTTGCTCCTCTCCCTAGAATTTAGCAGCAAGCCTGCAACAAGCCCTGAAAGCTGATCCCCGCACCGGCTTGCAAGACCCACTGCTGCTCCTGCCTGACTTGAGAGAATGCCCCACAGGTTGCACTCCGGTCCTCCGGGCGAGGCCAGGCCAGCGTAAAGGGGCCACTGGCAGCACGCTGCAAGGCGAAGCACAGCAGAGGGCAAGAACCGAGTCAGGTGTGAGGCAGCTCCCCGGAGTAAGGACAGCGACCCGCACCCTCCGGAGTCAGCCAGATGGATGGAGCTGAAGCACGCTGAAAACCCCACCGAGCTCCAGCAGTAACATCGTGTCGGACTGCTCTTCTGGAGAGTGCCTGCCCTTGCTGGTGGCTGCCCAAGATGTTCTATAGAGCTAAATAATGCAGGTCAGCAGTGGAAGTACGTATATAATACTGGAGGAAATAGCGCAAGAGTCCTGTGTAATGAATCAGTTAAAGCATCTCTTCTCACAGACAGACACCCCTTGGGAAGAACTGAGTCAGAGATACATCGGTGGGATAGGTCAGGAAGGCAGAAGAGCTATATTTTTCCCAGATGCAATTAAAAAATGGAGAATTGATGTGGTAGCGAGGACAGGAAGACTGTTCCAGACTCCTGCTCCTGCTGACTGCTGCCCATCCCTAATGCTCTGTGTTAGGGCCCACATGAAGGTCATGCACACACATTTCTGGAAAATCATGTTCAAAGACATGGTGAGCTTCCAGATGGAAAGTGTGAGCCCTTACAAACAGAAAGCAAAAATTTACCAAACAAAGGGAGGGAAACAAAAAGTTGGAAGTCAGGACATCAAGAGTGAAAGGAGCATCCTTTGGTGTCAGTGAGCATGTGTCCACAGCCTGCAGACCACGCCTGGTTGCAGCCTCACCCTCCATCTGCCCACCTATGAAGCCAAAACTCATCCTGGGACAGCAGCGGTCATCAGCCCAGCAAGCAGGGAAACCTCTGTGCTTTTGCGTGCCGTTCAATTGTGCCACATCCTAGCCTGCTCTTTGAAATCAAGATCTCTACTGTATCCTGGCATATTGTGGATTACAAGATTTCAGTCTGCCTGCTGCAGCTCAGCTGTATGTCTGATCTTGGGTGAGGAATTTCTCTTTATACCAAACTGTCTATTCAAGTCATAAAAATAGGCTTTTTTTCCTTCTGTAAGTGCAACACTTTTCATATTTTTACTTCCAGCTGTCTAGATAGTATTTCACTTTTTTCATTTCTAGTGCTCGCTCTCAGTTATTTAATGTGAATTTCTAGGGCATGGTGCCCTTAGCAGACATCAGAGCAATATAACACAAGAAATCAGATATATGCTGTTCCAGGAGAAAGCAGGAACAAAAAGACAAACTAGGCTCTTAATACATATGGTGCTTTTGATTCATGGAATATAGAAAATTGTATTTGATTATATCTGTAATGGATCCTCGTAACTTTAGATTAGGGTTATGCTGATGGCCCAACTAATGGACAGTTTATTGCAGGAATAGATTTCATCCCATCATATTTTTTTCCTGATATCAATTACTTTGAATGTTTAAATGTCTCATTTCTCTGGATGTTTATTGCTCAATTTTCTTTTCTAAAAAAAACCCCTACACACACAATGCCCCTGGTGTTCCTCTGCTAAGTTGCAAGGAACTGGTTTGCCTGCTCCTGGAATCCAGAAGCATACTGTCACCTACCAGGTGCATAGGTCGGAGTAAGATCCATGTTTGTGGCTTACAGCTATTGAAGTCATCCCAGCGTGATGCCATGAGGTAATAGAGTCAAAGTTCTCTTAGCAGACAAGTGGATGTTATTGGAAAAGAAAAAAGAAAAAAAGAAAAAAAAAACAATAATAAAAAGCTCATTAAATTAATCTCTCTGAGAAGGAAAAAGAACTTGTAGGATTGCTGCCTGTGAGATTAACAGCAAATCTGATGATAAAAGAGGTTGGAAGCAAAGATGGTTTGGCGGAAAGCATTTCGTTTTCGGTCAACTTATATTAGTAAAGCCCTGAAGAATAGAATCATTAAATTATTACTCTCTGAAGCAGTGCAGAACGGCCTTGAAGGAAATGCTGTCATGTCAGTAAAGAGTTTAGGCGTCTGTGGAGGTACCAGAGATGTTCCTTATTGATTTGAGGGCTAGGGGCAGAGGGCAGCAAGGTTGGTGGATTTTTCACTTTGACTGGCTCTCACCATGTCTGAAACTATCTAGGAAAAAAAAAAAAACTTGCAGAGAAAAATGCCACCTTTGTCCTACTTTAAATACCAGCCAAACTGCTTGACACCAGTGATTTCAGAATGATCTCTGCTATGTACTTTGCAGAAGTATGTTCTGCCTCACTCCAGAACTGATCACCGTCAGTCAAAGGGTGGCACGATGCCGATTTCCCTGAGGAGCTATGGTCCCCAATCAAGAAAAGATACAGAGCTGTTTGAGGGCATTTGTCAGGGCCATGGGCTGACGCATGTCAGTGAGGAACAGTGGGTGCACGTTTCAAGGAGAGTTTTTTATTTTTATTTTTTTAACCTTCAGCTAAATTCTTCAGTTTGGCCAATGTGCCCAGAGGAGAAAACCCAGGGGCTCCTCAGCCCAGAGGCATTTTACTGTCACAGCCCTGATTTCTTGGAGAAGAAGAGAAAAACCTGATGACAGAGTTGTATGAGAGCTCCATCAAAGAGGGCAAGGCTGCTGTGCCCAGAGGAACAGATTTTCCCAAGCAGCACAAATCCCCAGGTGCCTGGTGCTTTGCAGGCATGTCCCTGGCCATTTCATCCCATCTCCATTAGCTGCAGAGCCCAGTGCCAGATGCTCAAGGCCACTGTGGTGCCCGGCTCCCTGCTCGCATGGCCCAGCACCAGGAAGGCAGGCTCTGGCTCCGCAGAGAAGCCCAGGAGTCTCCCATGGTCTGAGATCATTGCTGCAAGCCTGGGGTCCAAGCCAAGCACCCCTCTCCTGAAGACCTCAGACTGCCTGTGGATGAGACTAAAAGACTCTTCCAAGGATTGAGGATGCCCTTGGGTCAGCATGAGCATCAAGATAAAGCCCACATGCCCATAAGGCTGCCAGGCTGGCAGAAGGTCAGGAGTCAGTGCTGTGCAGAGACGAAAGGGCATGCAAGGTCCCCTCGTGATGAAGGTGACACACCGAAGCAAGACACACTTCTGCATTACAGTCCCTGAACGGGGCACCACACCAACCGCAGAGGCTTCAGCAAGGGCAGAGGAGAGGGGACGTGCCCGGGGCAGTGCCTCGCACTGCCAGCAAGAGCAGCAGGCCCCTTGCACCAGCAGAAATTCCTGCACCCGGGAATGCAGAGCTGCTTCACCCTCTGCAAAAGCACACTCATTCACATACAGGCCGCATGTTATTGCTGCTCCAAGAAGAGAACTAGATCCACTTATTTTTTTCATTAAAATGCAAATTAATTTAATAAAAAGTAGAATTGTAAATTAATGAAGCACTTAAAAATTCTACATAATACAAGGCTAATACTTACTCTGTAGAATTTCCTCCAGTTAATATCACCACTAACTCTCCCGAGCGGGACCAGCCTGGCAGCTCCACCGATCTAAATCAGTCTCTTTGATCGGTGATGGGATCAGAGCTCGCCGAATGGGCACGTTGCCTTTTTATTGCTTTGCAATTACTGGGGGCAGCTGAGAAGCCTGCCTCCTCTGCGGGAAGCTCATCCTGCGGGGATGTGCCTGCCCCGTCTCGGCCGACGCACCCCGGAGCAGGGACATTCCCTCTCCCCTCCGCAGAGGAGCGGCGGATCCCGGTGGGTGGCCGCAGCCCCGGCTCGCCCGGCAGCACGGGGGCTGCTGCCCTGCACCGAGCTCCGGGGGAGGGCTGCCCTCCCACGGCCTCAGGCTGTAACAACTTTTTTTTTTTTCTTTCCCCTAATACAAAGCGCTAGATTCAGGCGTTGGCTCCCACGACAAAATGTGCAGCATGCGGGCTGCGGGGCTGTCTCCAAGGAAGGGCTGGTGGCCAGTCCCATCTCACTGCTGTCAGGCTCACAGACACACCAGCTGCCATAGATCTTCCCCAGGGAGCGACTGGATTCGTGGCAGCCCCTCAGCATCACTGTCCCTTTTCTGCAGGGTGGGAGCAGGGTGACAGGAGAAAGTGCCTTGGTAAGGTCTGATATTGTCCCAGGCTGCCTTCAAGACAAATCTGACTCAAGGAAACAAACCGTTCCCCTGAAGGGACAGGTGCAAGGCTTGTTTTCTGCACTTTCCCTTTTTAATACCTCTACGGAAACGCTGTAGAAAATTCATCCTTAAAGCAGAACAAGAGAAGCATGCTCAGAAAATGGTGGCCAAGGCAAGTAAGGTATTTCCAGTGGGATGAATCCCTCCTGGCTTACAGGTCCACATCTGAGCTGATCGCCTTCTGCTTTTTATAGTAAATGGAGAGCAAATGCGATTTTGAAACTGTTCAATTCACCTTAAGGTAAGCAACTGAAGTAGGTCAGGTAAACCACGCCACAAAATCACCCTTCCCTCTCCGCTAGCTATAAAGAGAGCCCAGGCAGACAGCTTCATGGGGACGTTGCACTGGTATGTGCCCAGAGTTGGAGGACACGAATCGTGCCCCTGACCTGTCTGGATGGGACCCCGTGCACCCCATGTGCACCCACCACAACTCACGCAGCACGGAGCCCCAGGTGGCATGTGCCACACTGCAGGCTGTCACAGGCCGGCCCTGGTGGCCCCAGCAGGACCTCCCTGCCACGCCAGGACCTGCCAGGCTCCTCTGCTTCTGGCCAGCCAGCAGGGACCGCGAAGGCTTCGCGATGGTGTTAATCACCCGCCACACTCATTTACTGCCATGTGTACACCACTGCCAGGAACATTATCCCTTAAATAAAACTCACCCACCCTATTATTGTAATGTCAACTGTGAACCTCTCAGATAAGCCCTGCAGACAATTTATAATTACACAGAAGTAGCTCTTGTACATTGCACCAAGGGGCCATCAGGAGAGGATTTAGGTCTTTCACAGAGCCAGCATTTGACAGGTCTTTTTGCTGTTATTTCATCTTGACAGCTCCTTGCCACCCAGCTCCTCCTGTGGCTCCACACTCATGCTTTGTTGTGTGATCTCAGGTGAAAAGAGCACGTAATGGGCAATAATTGTGGGTGATTACTGTTTACTTGTTAACTTTGCTTGGCAGAGCAGCTGTGATGGATGCAGGGACTAGAATATTCTCTTTATCCCCTGTAGCACTTAGAGTGAACTGGTGCTTAATTCAAAGGCTGAAATCTATAAAAAAGAAGACGAAACCCATCATTAAATTTCTCTTAGTGGCTATGTGCATAATTCATCCAAACACCATCAAATATAAATGGCCTTGTGTCAGGATGAACAGTACAGGCACAGCAAATCCAACCTGCTCTAGGAGACGAAACTGTGAAGATGCCTCTTACCACATTAATGAGATCAGGCACCAAAGCACGTCCAAGGAGCATCCTAAGCAGGACATGACGATTGGACTGAGCCGCCTGTGAGCAGCCCCTGCTCCCCAGGCATACCTGGCCCTGTCCTTGCCGATCAGCCCCCAGGCCCCTCGCTACTGCTGGGCATAACTGGCTGGGGAAGTCTGGAGATTTATTGGTCCGGGTCTTCTGTCCAAAAAAAAAAAACACCAACAAAACAAAAAAACATTACTTTTAAAGCCTGATCAATATTTACAAACAGCGGGCAAAATGAGTCATACAGATTGCACGTTAGCAGTCATGGTGCTAATGGGAAGCTGGGCAATGCCTTCCCCACGCCACAGCAGGGACCAGAGCAGTGGTCACCCCCCAGAGCCAGCTGCCCTGCCGGTACACCAGGCTGGGCCACAGTCTCCCTGCCGGTGGCCAGCACAGAGCTCGGGCAGTGCAGAGCTGCCTCCAGCACGGTGAGGGACACGAGGAGCCCGAGTGAGCTCTGCAGTCCCTCATTCTCTTAAGGCCTCGACTTGTTCGGCAAAGCTGTTTGCTTGCAGTGGTACACCACTTTATTTTTTTTTCCACAATTTAAAAACATTTGTATAGATTATGATATCTAAATTGTTTATTGTTCCATGCTAGTGTCTGAACTTTGACTGGGAGCTGAATGACCCCAATTTCACAAGCAGCAGTCATATACTGGTAAACAATCCTTGTTTCACACAAGCAGATGTTAATCTACAGTGGTTTAGCAAAGGTTTGTAACAAGTTTTCTAGAAAGTTGAGATTTTTTTCAATTATTTGAAAAACACCAAGTTATTTAATAAATCACAGCAAGTTGTTTTGCAAAAGTATCCTTTGAACCATTAGATATTATTGTGAATGCCAATTTTTCTTCCCACCTTATGGCAGGATAAAGATACCCCACTCAATTTTCATCAAAAGCACATGAAAGCAATCAAAGCTCCTGTAGTTTCTATGGAAATAAGGGATGCAAATTGGGATTGCGTGGTGCCTTTTTTCTTGAATTTATCCATAAAAATGCAAATACTCTTCAACAGATACTGAAATATTTGCCTTGTTCTAAGGGAAGCAAAATATACAGATGAGACTCTTTTGTCCACTGGCTCTCCTGGCAAAGAGATTTGACAGCTCTTGGAGCATGAGCTGAACAAGCCCTGTCAGAGCATGAAAACAGTGGCAGAACTGGCTCTGCCATGTGTGTACCTGGCCCCAAAGGGCTGCAGCTTGCTCCTCACAGGTCCCTCAGCCACCAGTATTAACAAACAGGTTCTCCCACCCTTTCCCACAATGCAGACTCCTCCATCCACAGGTATCTTGTGGCTCCCTGCCCAAAATGCAAGGTCATCCCAGCCCCTCTGCTGCTGAGCTAGAAGAGCAACATTATCTCTTTGGTGTGGAAAACAGACAAGCCAGAGGAACAGCACAAACAAATCACATTTGTGATGCATCTGCTTTACTTTCTTGCCAGACATTTCAGAGAAGAAAACACAATGGAGGATATCCTGCTCCTGTGCACAGCCACATCCAATCCAGCAGCAGGGACTGATCAAGACTGTACAGCAGGGGGGGTTGATTAACTCCCTTCTAAACTGAAGGATACAGAATAGTTAATGCTAGCAAAGGCCTTTGGGTTATTCCCCTAAGTGCTCTCCTGCTCTCTCCTTTTATTCTGTAAGCTGTCTTGTGTGCTTCGTACAGCACTTACTGATAAATAATCAAACAGTTCTGGGAAATGCTGATCCATAGCTGGGTCTCTCGCTCTGCAGTGAGGTCCAGGTGCCCAAGAGCAGCAGTACCACTGCCACGTGGAGACCTCACAGGAAGATGGGGCTTGTCCCTGGTGCATACCCTCTGCTTGAGGGCTTAGGGAAATTTAAAAGGTCTAGGAATGGTATTTTGTATCACTGTCACTGTGCCAAAATTAATGACAAACCCTGGAATTCTACTACTAAAACTGCAAGAGTGAACTAGAGAATGCTTCATCTTCACGATTGTAACTTGCAATTAATTGTGCTGCCACTATATGCACAACAGCTAGATCAAAGAACTGAACAGAGATCAAAACAATTAGAAGATCACTTCATTTACAGTTGAAAGAACCAAATTAGATATAGCAAAGACATAGCCTGGCTTAGCTGCTTCTCTTAACACCTCTGGAAGAGAAAAGCCATTCAATAAACTGTGGAAAAAATAAAGATTGTTTACAGTACAGACAGAGAAGTCATGATGGTCTGTCTGCTGACTTTTCCTTTCCGAGGGTGCAAAACATCTAAATGAGATTGCCTGTGTAGTTCTGCAGACCTAACAGCCTCCTAAAACAGGTCCCGAGAGCTACCTGGTCTGGCATTTCCTAGGGTAGAGATAGTTCTGGTTTTTTTGAAACATAATAGCTTTCACACCTGCTAGTACATTACTAAGCACCTGTACCAGCTGCTCAGTTCAGATTTAGCCACTCCCCACAATTTTTCCTAAAATTCTTGTGAAAATACATTCCAGCTACACCTAACATTGATTCCCAAATACCTCCAGCAGGACTGTGTCGTGCTGTCTGGGGACACTCCCCCTTCCCTGAGCAGGTGGAAGAGATCAGTGAGGGACACTGTGGATTTTTATTTTTAAGTTTTTAGCCTTGGAGTGCTATCTTTGAGAAAGATGCTGTAGTGTAACCAGACAGCAATTCTTCTGGTGAGCTTGTATAAGTGATTCCTGACATACATTAAGCTGGATGCCACATTCGTGACCACAAACAGTCGCTCTGGACTGCAGTGCCGGTCTGTATCATTGCAGGGTTACAGATGTGGGCTCCATGCTGGGACTGCTCACTACCACAAGCCCGGAGGGTGCCCACCTTGCCAAAGTCTCCTCCAGGAGCCCCTTACAAGCCCCACACACAGACCAAGCACAGAAGACAGCTGTTGACATGCATTAGAAAGATTAGAAATAAGGGGCTTTGCCGGACCTCACTGCCAGCAGGAGAGAAGGGACCAGGAACAGAGAGGCAAGACCTAGGAGGCAATGCCTCCTGAACAGCGAGCGTGGAGCAGTTACTGCTGCCAGCCCCACCACCAGGTGACTCCCACCGTCCCGTGAGACGACTGTAAAGATCTGCACTAGGCACAGCAGTGCTGCGGCTAGGCACTGACTGCTGTACGCATGCTTGGTGTCCTTGCTGAAGATACACTTCAGCACTGAGCTTTGTCTCCATTGTCGTGTTTGTCACATTGTTTAATTTCTCTTTTTAATTGACTCAGACATTGTTTAATTTCTCTGTTTAATTGGCTCAGACAGAGAGGCTGCAGGCAATGTCATTCTCAAATCATCTCTGAGAACCATCGCAGGCGTGAGGGTGACATTACTGGTCATAGGCAGCAAAGTGCTACAGCACCCCTAAAGGTCCACCCCCAGCTGGTAACAAGGAGGCAGTAACAGAGGGCAGGTATAAATCATAGATGTTTGCAGGACAAAGGCTATTAGCAAGGTGCCATCCTAGCTTGTATAGGAGTTGCTTTCATTTAACATACATGCCAACAAGTGAGACAGCAGGTAGGGTGAAAATTCAGCAAAACACACAGCTGACAACAGTATTTGCATCGTTCAAATGAGATGTGAGATGTGCCTGAAGGGAACTTCCAAGACATCTCACCACATGAGCTGGAGGCAGGTAAAGATGGTGAGCAACGAAATCATGCCACATACTTGCAGTCTTAAGAGTAGCCAGTGCAGGGTATATTAAGGCACAATTTTAACAATTTATTGAGACAGATTCAACACATACCTGAAAAAAATATTCAAACGTTCTTTTGCATTTTCAAACGTCTTGCATCTGGCATGACCCATACTTTCCCAGTCACATGTATTACACAAACAGATGTTTATCTCTCTAGGTTCAACAGGTACAGTACAATGGCTATTTCAATGGATCAGTTTTGACAGACTGAGGTGCTTCAGAAAGTTATTTTCCACGCTCATTTCTTTTGGTGGGTGCCAGTCTGGACTGGAACAAATAGAGGTGAAAAATTGTAAGCTTAAACTTTCCCTGGAGAGCTACAAGTGTTTGGAGATCTGCAGCACTGCTCACTGAAAAGATTTTTAATAGCTTTGACCTTTGTGTGTTCTGTGCAGTCTCCTTTTGTCAAAAAGTATACATGGAAGAATCCTGGAAAAGAGCTCAAGATAATACCAATGTTCTGAAGATTTTGTAGAGAATAACAGAATGTTTCTTCATGTTTCTGCGATATTGTTCCAAAATTTAGACTACCAGCATCAGCTACCGCAAGCATATAGCGGTTTATAAACAGGAAGGGCAAGTAATTGCTGGTCAGGAGGCAATATAAATATTTGTTGTTGCAGATGAGTTATAAATAAGTTATTTGAAATGATGAAATAAATCAGACAATTCATTTGACAAATAAGTATTTGATCAGCTCTGTCTGAATCACTGTGGCCAGCTAGGCACCCTGTAAAGAGAGCTCCTTGAATACATGGAATTTATGGGAAGAAATATCACTTCACCTCAGGACACGGAAGCAGATAGCGAAGTGGCCAGATCATCAATTAGCAGGCGTCTGAGCTCTAGAAGAAGGCTCCTAGTGCAAAGGCAGCCCCAGCCCGGGACGCAGGAGGACGAGCAGAAGCAGCCCTGCACAAGCAGAGGTCTCCTGCCTGCAGGGGACGCATGAGGCCGGGGGACACAGCCGCCTGCTGCAGCACCCCTAAATCTGGCAGAGATGCCGCACCCCCTGCACTGGTATTTCCCTGGAAGGGGCACTCATGAGCAGACCAGCGATTTCAGCAAGTTCAGGGACTATTGCTACTGGGGTGTTTAGGTGTCATGGTTTTCAAAGTATGCTAGGCAAACCTGATCCATTTTTTCCCCCCACGTAGATACACAAAAATGAGTGTGTCAGTCTAATAGCTCTGTGTACATTGTGTCTCATCTGTATTCAGCACATCACTAAAATGTGAAGAAGAAAATAGCCCCTGAAAAATAAAAGTATGAGAGATAGGAGGAAACGAGAACTGTGAAAAAAGCAAACAGCTCTCTGCCTGTATTTGACTTCCCAGTCTCTGTCACTCCCACACCCTCTGAGCTGCTGTGTACAGCTCTTAGCTGTTTTGGACTCATGAATGTTCAGAAACATTAGTGTAATCTGCTCTGAGATGTGCACATATTATCCATACTGAAATGTAAAATAGGCAAGAAACAGCATATTTTTGGTGATTTTTTTTCCTTTGTGCATTTTAGCTCAGAACAATCTAATATCTATCTATATAGTTCTTGCCTCCAATAGCTTAAATGCCAGTTTTCTACTGTTTTTACAATCTGGTCTCAAGGGATATAAAGGGCACAATACCCCCCTTAACAAGGAGGAATCACAGAGCTTTGGCTTTACGTGATGAAGGAATGAGAAACATCATCCAAGACAGCTGGAAGTAAAGCCATACCTACTCTTCCCCCACAACAGCAGGTTAGAGCAAGAACACGACAGTAAGGATGGGATGCTACCAAGCAATTCATGAAGTTTTGATCTGCCAGCGCACAAGCTGGAAGTTTCTCCATCAAAAATCCCGTCTGCTTAACCAACGTGGCTGGAAGATTAGTAAGTGTCCAGGAGAATGAAAAGTTTAGCCACAGCAAAAGGGGCAACCTGTTGTCAGAGTATTAGATCTTGGCAGCAAGATGGATAGTTGGATGGCAAGACCCTACCCGTGACAGTAGTGGGTAGGTTAGGCACCACCACTGTAAAACTGCAGTGCTGTTAGCTTCTGGGATTATTAGAACAAAATAAGCGTTCTCCACAGGCTCCTGCACTGGGGTGAAGCGCAGCCCCACAGGGCCACGGCCCCCGGCACCGGGCTCTCTGCACAGGCAGGGACCAGCCCACAGCAGCCACACCAAAGCAGCAGGAACAGCCGCGGGCAGGGTGCTGGGAACAGGGCCACAGCTGCTCCACCAGCACTGGGCCCTGCTTGTTAATGCTTCACATCTCTGGCATCATCATCAGAAACGTTAGCTCCGTGAGCTCTTCTTGGGGAGGGAGGCTTGTGAGGAAGCGAGGATCCCTTGATAAGAAAAGATGTTAGCGCCTCAAGCGTAAGTTTTAGGAAGAAACTCCCACAGAAATCTCATAAATGTGATTTTCCTACAGTCTCTAAACCCCCAGCCTCTTCCGGCTGGCGCCAATAAAACCTGGGTATTCAGTTTGTACCAGAAGGCTCTGGCACCTGCCCCCAGGACCGGAGGATCACCCAAAGCCAGGAGGAGGAATTGGCAGGTTAAACTTCTCATAGCCAACAACTTCATGGTTTGATTTTTGTCAAGGAGTTTTAATGTCACAAAGCAGCAACGGTCCTGCCAGTAGGAGTGATGCTGTGGTCCCCCCGTGGTTCATTTGACAGGGATGTGGGGGGTGGGTGTGCTGGCAAGTGGCAGGTAATCCTTGTGCTGGTGAGGAGCAGCAATGGACCTGTCCATCAGAGGGACCCTCCAAGGCCAGTGCCACCCTCGCCACAGGGGTTGCACCAAAGGCCATGCTTAGCACTGCTGTGAGGACACAGGCTGTGCTCCTCTCTCTGGCTGCAGGAACATCAGGCACCCTGCAGGACAGGTCCAGGCCGGCGTGTAGCAGAATTTTCCGCTCTGTTGTGAATATTTTCTACTCTGTCAACCCTTTATTTAAATGACATTTGGCTGCAGTGCTAAAAGTACAGTATTGAAAATCAATATGTGGAAAGTGTTTGAAAGCCAATCTAAATCAAATATTACAATATGGTGAAGTTAATCATCTGAAATTAACCTTATAACTGCTTGAATCACTCTAATCTATAAAGAAAATCAATATATGCATATCAAATCCTACTCCAAACTGATGTCTGTTCCAGCTGACCATGCAAATGGAAAATAATAGCCAGCAGATGCTTATTGTTCCTTATTATACGTTAACATTCAGCATGGGGCTGAGATACTCTGACAAGGATTCCCCAGGGAGATTTTACCATGAGATGCAGGCAAGGGATCCCACTCTGCAAAATCCAGAGCAGCACTGCAGCAGCAAACCCCCTCCAAGTCGCTCTCACAGCAGTTAATTTCATAGAGCCAGACAGAGCTGTGAGTGACTAACAGGCTGTTTCATGAGGAGAATTGATTGTCTCAGGATAAAAAACAGCTGCTGAAGCACCAGCACCCTCCCAGGACCCAGCTCAGCCCCCAGGCTGCACCCTGGGCTCCACAGCCCAGCAGTGAACAGAGCCAGCTCTGGGCACCAAGCATGGACACAGGCACGTAGGACCCCCAAGTACTTCCAGCACCGCATGTGCAGCGCCCAGGGGAGCCATCGCAGCCACCTGCACCACACCGGTGTCCTGGGCCAAGTCACAACAGCAGTCCCAAATGTCACCACAGCTGATGCAGCAATCACTGCCTTGTGAGGAATTCACCCAAGGCTGACCAAACCACCCGCCGGCTGTATTCTGTTCTCACAGAAAGCCACTCGAAAATCAAAGAGCGCTGGTGACGCACCCTCACAGTGGCAGCCGCCTGGCAGCGAGAGGCGCAGAGCGATTACCCTCCCTGTCTAGCCATATTTCCAAAGTGGCCATCAACACAGCATTTGCTAGGAGGCTCCGGGATATGACAGTGATAAGTGCTTTGATAGCAGATAGAAATCTATAAATAACAACAGCTTCTCTTAAAAACCTGATTTTAAAATAATGAAGACATTTCTTAAAGTGACACATCTCAACTGTTGATAGTAAAAGCTGGGGGAGGGTCTTTTTGACATCTCAGGAACAGACACAAGGAGTGAGATCTCAGCAGCTGCCTCAGGAAGGAGCCTGGCATTAGTCAGAGCAAAGCGGAGCAATCATAGGTTTTCCAGATGCTCCTTATTGGCTCCAGAGACAAAGATGGATGAAGGTTCATGGACAGATGCTGTCATCCAGGGAGCATGGCCACTGCAAAGGGGTCCTGCCTGTACCCAGAATAACGAGAAGCACTTGCCTCCACATTCCCCTCGTTGGCAGACCTCCCAGTGTGTGCCAGATACCCTGAGGTCAAAATATTTTCTGCATTAAACCAAATGAAGAAAACAGTAGCAGTTTTCTATCCACCAACCTAACACATATCAGCTCCCTATCTCTTATCCCAGTTCTTCTCCTGCAACAGTCTGTGAGGGTACAACACCCCCAACAATCCCACCAAGACCAGAAGAATTCCAGCGACAACCTGCAAGCCCAGGGTGTTTCTCTTCATGGGGTGCCTGGCAAGACGATCACAAGGCAGTGGATAATACAGGGTGAAGGGAAACCACCAGTAGCTGCTGCTGACTGAACCAAACACTTCTGGATCATTTCCTTTCATCTGAGATAGGATGAAATTGAATTAAAAAATCCTGTTTCCTTCTATCGTCTGAGTGCAGGACTTAAGTCTGGGCTCAGGGTACCCAAGCCCCAAACATTCATTTTAATCTTCTAAAGCTCATGAGAGCACTGCCATAAACTTGTCTCTACTGGATGGGAGGGATCCTGCATGCCACCTGCTGCCATTGTCCCCTCCTGGCAAGGAGCCACACACAGCGTAGCCACACAGCTTGGCCAGAACACAATTATCCCCAAGCCTGAGGCATTGGCTGGTGCTGACAGAGTCCAGATCTGCCTGCAGAGAGAGGAGAGCAGTCTTGCACCTGTGGTCCGAGCACACTCCAGAGATTCCTTTGGCCAATGGAGGTGTCCTTGTCCCCAGACCACTGGCAGCACAGCAGCAGCACAGCCACACCTGCTGCAGGATCCATCTCAGGACAGGCACGGGACCAGCAGCTTTTCGTGCCAGGTCACCCAGAGGCACAGGTGAGAGCCCACAGCACACATGCACCACACTGCAGCGGCTGCTTGCAATTAGCCTTTGACTCAGCATCACCTTCTGAAGTTTTGCATGGGTTTGAAATCCAGACGCAAACAATATATTTCCCCCAGAAGGAAGGAGAACCAGCACTGAACTGCACAGACAGTGCCTCAGAATTGAGGCATGCCTACTGGAAATGCTTCCTGAAGCAGCAGGTTGTTACAGAGTGATTAAGAATGGCCCTTTGATAACAGAAATGTGTTTTAATGAATTTCCTGTAATACAAATCCTTTGGGTTCCTCTGGAAAGGCTTTGCACAATCCTCCCTTGCCCTCACTGAAAAGGATACCAAAATATGCAAAAATGCCCCTTTTTAAATACTTTAAGCTGAATTTTAAGTAACTGGCAGCTTTCTCAGTGGTTAAGAATCTCTTAATTTCTTTAAATTACTAGGAGGAGCTGCATCTTCAGAATCAATACTCAGAATTTACAAACAACTCTTCAGGTAAAGAGATTCAATAGCAGAGCTTAGTTCTCACAAAAAGAGCTGGGAGCAGATGCCTTACATCCGAGCTGTGGCAGGGGGCAAGTTTCAGCTGTGGATCTGGCAGAACCATGCTCTCCACCATCACCAGAGGGTGTTATTTTACATTACAAGTTATTTTACACCTAGAGGTTTCTGAGGAAGAAATTGTATTTAACTTAATGGGGGTAGAGTATACAGTGACCAGGATAGAAAAATCTGTCTGCTGGAGCCATGAGCTTCTGCCACAGCATGAAAAGTGATTATTAGAGTAATGACAAATATTAATATCCCAGGCTGTCAGTGAAAGCTCTGGTGAGGGTGGCATTGCACTGGAAATAAGGGGTGCCACAGCAGGGAGCTGGGGTTTGCTGTCCCCACCCTGACTTAGCCTTCACATCTCCTTCACAGACCCTCAGAAATAGGAACAAGAAGTGGTAAAAGCCCCCCCGGTGCTGGCACTGCTGTGAGCTCCTCCTCATCACCCACGACAGCCCTGGTATCTCCCAGCAACTGACAGAAGAGCTTTGGCAGCCTTCCCTCCGGGTCCCACCCAGCTGCTCCCAGGAAAAAGCTGTCACTTCCCCCGCTACACACACCTGGTGTATTAAGAGGTATTGAGCATACCAGTAATCACAACTGTAAAACAGAGGGCAGGATTTTGCCCAATGTCACTAAAACCATTTATAGTCTATTGGAGGGGACAGTTGTCCCATTAAGAAACCAAAAAGACATTCTGGCTTTCTTCAGCCTCAGGGCTTGGAAGAAAGAAGCATTTACTGCCTAATTAAATTTTAATATACTGGCAGAGTCAAGCTCTTCTTAGGGATCTGCATTGCCAGACTGTGCAGAAAAAGAGCAGGCCAGAGCTGCCTGCAGCCACCAGTGCCTGCTCCCAGCTAGCACGGCATCATCCTGCAGCGCAGGGAGCACAGCACGTCACAGCACACCAGTGTGCTGCTTGCTTCTGCGCATGGATGCACCACCCAGGGAGTCCGAGTCTCTACACAGAGAAGAAGAAATCAGGAAACAAGACACATGCACTCCGATGCAGGAACAGAATGTGACTCTGGTACCGGAGGTACAACGCTTTCCTGAGATCTGAAGGACAGCAAAGACAGAGGCAGGGACTTCGCTGACCTTTAACAGGACACTGGTCTGCCACATGCATAGTTGCAGTAGTTTCACATCTCAGTTTGTTATTTATTCTCCACTGCTTGCCAATACACTACATCTGAAGCCAATTAGCTTTCCCTTCCTCATAGTGCTGCCCTTTTTTGCTTGCTAAATGAGAACTCCTCTGCAGGCATGTCTGCTCATTTTTAATGGACAGAGCGCTGTCACAAGGGCTGATGCCACTCCAGGGGGACATTACTACTTTGCACCAGTGTGAAGAGTCCTGGACATGTGGTAGGAAGCTGCTCTTCTCATGCTCCCTTTTTTGGCCCCAGCAGCATCTGTTGTGCAGCATATGGCTCCCTCCATCCACAACCCAGAGAGTGGTGGTGGTCCCTCACCTGTCCCAGCTTTGCCAGGACATAGCTCAGCATAGGCCTGAGCCTACCAAAAAAATGCTCCCACCACTTGCTCTGTGGCTTCCTGCACCAGGGCACAAGCAAGGAGCCAGGCAGACAAGCTCGCTGCTTCTGGGTGCCCCTTGCTCCTCCTGCCATGACACCAGCCCTCACCTGAATGCAGCCTGGGCACCGCTCACTGCACAGACATAGCGAGCAAGCTACTGGGATCTCCAGCACGGTGCTGAGGGGGCACTGGTCTCCAGCCAGTATTGCCTTGGTAGATAGATGCCTGAAAAGCACCCAGGTGAGATTAGGCTGCGACAGATGGCCAAGAGCAGAGACATGTCCTGTTGCTAAAAACACTATGATTTTTAAATGGGTGACTCATGTGTTTTCATTGTGCCACAGCTCTCCCACCATGAAGTTGCCTGCAAGAAATGTTCACACAAGCCTTCCAGAGCACTGTGCAGAAATAAGGTGCTGTCAAAACAGCATATATTTGTGCAGCTGCCACAAAGAGTTGTTATTGTATTTTTCTTTAATAGAGAGACAAGTGTGCTCCTGTGCACAGACTGGTAGCAATCATCTGTGCCTGTGCTAGGAAACGAGGGATCTCAGAGTGATGGCCCAGGGCTGCAACAGGCACAGGCAGAAACAAAGGATTGAGTTTCAAGTCTAAGGCGGAGTAAGCCAAAGCACTCTTGCTGGCCAAAACACAGATCCGAATGCCCTTGGAAATACACAGCTCTGAATGTGGCAGTCTACTACTGAGTTAGAAACACTCCAAACCCTCTCCTCCCAAACACCAGAAACCTTTTCCTCTAAACACACATGCCACCTTCCCTCTTTGTTGCCACACTCCAGGACTCTGCAGGCACAGCCAGTGCAAGACGAGGAGATTGGGCAGGAGGAAAGCCACCCTGCAGTAGGGGATCAGCCATACCCCAACTCCAGAAGAACCACTGCCGGGAGCACTGGAGGGTGAAAAACCCCAGCAGCCACTACCTGCTCCTGCCACCTGCCACCCCCCCCCCACACACACACTCATGCACACACACACTCTTCCATAGCTGTCTGCACACAAAGCAAGATGTTAAGCGATTGAGTAACTGTAACGCTGTTTCAGTCCAGCCAGGGAACAGACGGTGTTTGATCAATATTTTCCACAACAGCCACTTCCATGTGATAAATGCACTTATGGGGAAGAGGAACAAATTAACCTTCTGGTGCCGATGGCAGCTACTGCCTGGGAAAAAAAGATGGCTCAATTCAGCAGGGAAGCAAGGGAAGGGACACAGCCAGAATTCCTTCAAAACTGACCATACAAAGCAGCATCTGGGAAGCATTAATGAAAAGTCAGCCCCAGCAGTGCACACCCACCCATGCACAGGGAAGCTGAAACAGTCTGTCATGACAAGTGTCATCTGCACATCTAGGAAAGCAGCAGGGAGAGACTCATGCAGGAAGCAGGAGCAGCTGAACCAGTAGATAATATATATACTTGGGGCAGCTGATGGATGAAGACAGAGCAATTGTGTTGCAGCACTATGCATGTGGGAAGATAAAAGGCACCTCAAAATTTGCTTTCCAACATCAATCCTTCCACTCGTGACAAATTGTTTGGAGTCAGGGTAAATCAGCAGCTAGCTGGATCAGAGATTACATCAGAGACTTCTCACCCACAAGTTAATTGGATGCAAATGGCAGTGAGCAGCAATGTGCTGAAGGGTCCAAGTGTGAAAGGAACCATGCACAGGAGAGCCACAACTGAGGACCCTGAAGACTGGAAAGACAGAGAGGTAACTGCCTTTGCAAAGAAAGGAATAGTAGACAGACCCAGCATATTATGAGTGATGTCTTTGAGCTGCCTGTCCATAACCTGTACCAAAGGACAGGAGAAGGCACGAAAGGCTTCTCAAGCAGGAAAAAAAATGTAGAAAAAGATGAAAAACACACCAGGAGTCCACATCTGCTTCTTCCTGGGTATGCTTCTCCGACCACTCAGTCTATTTTTGCTCTTCTCCCAGATGCAAACACAGGGTGAAAAGAAGCTCTTACTTCACTGCTCTGTAATCCATCATGATCTTAAGTATGTCTATTTGAATGCAACCATGTACTGTATCAGCCTCAGCATCAAGAGCAGAGCAAATAGGATTCGGTGTCAGACCCTGGTCTTATGTTGTCCAAGAGCTCAGATTCCCTTCTGAACCATGTCCCACTTCTGTCACCGCCAGTTTGCATGGCTTTGTGTTCCTGCCACCCTTGTACTGCAGGCAACAGTATGGGCTGCTCATAGGCCAGTCCCTGTGCAACACTATGTTGCACAACTGTATGGAACCAGGAGTTGGACTCAATCCTTGTGGATCCCTTCCAACTTGGGATATTCTGTGCTTCCCTAGGTTGCTTGTTTTTTTTCTCTGTAAGATCTAAGCAGACCTTACCTGCTGGATTAAGAAACAAATGTAGTTTTATGCTTGCATTTTATAAATACCTCTTTGCTACTAGCCACATGCGATCCAAGGTGGCCTGTAAGAAAATATCCAGAACTGTGTTTATTGTAAAGTACAGCAGGGAGAAGACCACACAGCTCAAGAGGACTTCCCACCTGTCAGAACAGTGCCTTCCATTACACAACCAGAGGATAAACCATGCTCTGCAAGTAGCCCTACTGATGAAATAGATCAAGATGACATGCTGTCCAGCCCTAATTTGACCCCACATAGGTGCTCCTGACCTGGAAGGTCTAAAAGCCTGTTCTGACAATATAATAAAGGAAAAATAGAGCACACGTGACCTAGTAACGGTGAACTACAAGGAAAAGGGGGAGGGGGAGTTGTCAAAAAAACCTGTCCAAAGATGAAAACCTGTTCTTATTCTGATTTTGCACTGAAACAAATATACAGGGTGCGATTTTGCTGGAAATTCATTAATTTTCCACATATTCCCAGTAAGTTAATGTATCAACTAGCAACTGCATAAATAGAACAGGCAAAAATGCTGAAAGTAGATTAAACATTGATGTAAGTATATATTGATTTGAACATTCCTGCGCATTTGCTTGTGACACATCAATAAAATTAAATAATATCTTAATAAAATGTCTTGGTAATTATGTCTTTTCCCTTGGGTAAGTGTGCCCTCCAGCAATGTAATTAAAACCAAAATTACATTAACCCTCCAGTGACTATTTGACATAAAATTAAGAGCCTAGAGAGTTCTCTGAACTCTTATGCCCAGCTGGATTACTCTGTGCTCAGTCTAGCTTTCATGAACCCCTGCACATCCCACTTCCATTTGGGCTTTGGCTTGAAGAAAGATTGTCCTCACTTACAACATGCACATACCAAGAAAGCCAGGTCCCTGCCCTGCCCAGGAAAACAGGAGCACTGCAAAGATTCTCCCTCCTGATGCAGGGAGGACCTGGCTCCCCCATCCCAGGAACAAATGCCCCCGTGAAAACTCAGCTGAGCAGCGACAAGCCAAAGTTGGGCCAAGCGTACTTTGCTGGCACTCAGAGCACAGATGAGGCCAGTACTGCCATTGCCACAGCACTCCAGACGGACCCCTGATGTGAGGCCACCACCTGGACTTCACCCACCCCAAGCCACAGGAACTGGACCAGGCCAGCGATTCTCAAAGACTCCAAGGCAAACAGCACTGATAGGAGTCGTGTGGTGATCACGATGTGCTAACATGACAGATTTCCCCCTAGAGAAAGTCAGTTTGCCAGTGAGACAAACAGACCCAGCAGGATGGAAGTGAGCATTTATCAAGAGATATACAATTGTATTAAAATTTTGGTGACTCAAAGTGAACAGCCCGGTGACAGGTCATGCTAGCTGTGCAGAAAAGAGAAGAGATGTGGAGCCAGGCTCCCCCCAGATGCAGGGTATCCCATGTTGTGCCAAGCAAAGTCCATAGGTGCTAGGAAGGTGCCAAAGCAGCACTGGGGCCAGTGCTCCTGCAACTACTTCTTGCCTACAGGAAGCTATTTCCTCCCCTAGTTGCACTGTTTCTGAAGGGTGGCTCAGCTGCTGCTGTACTCAGTTACAATTCCCAGTCAAAAACAGCCAAGAAGCACCAAATAATCAACACGCTGCATCTGTTTTTCTACTGAATCAAGACCACAATCCAAATCCCAGCCTGCAGCACCTCATCCTTCACACACCATTCTTCTTTCCAACCAACCAGCCTCCTCTGCTTCTCTCTGCTCTGCCAACACCAGCACAAAACCCTCTTTGCCTCCTGCTCCTGTGCTTATCATCTGCCCTCTGCAACAAACGGCAACAGCCAAAAAACAACCAACTTTGCCCAGACACGGTGAGTGATACAGATGCGAGGCAAAGGGTGGACATGAGCTCTTTGGGGCAGAAGCAGGATCCTGCATGTTCCGCTCAGCCCCTCCTGCAGTGGAGCTTCTGGCAGAAATGAGCTGGTGCATAGCATGAACCTGCAGCCTCCCTGCAGCACTCAAGGTCCTGCCCCAAGTGTGGTATGGATGAGGGACAGCAGCTTGCTGACACATTGAGCAGAAAACAGCAGTTGAAGACCAGGTGAAAGGACTCAGCACTTGCCATCACTTTCAAAACCCCAGAAATCTGGCTCGGTTGGCCAGTCTAGTGCAGGTGCTGGGAGGCGAGCAGGGCAGAGGCCCCCTCACCATGGGATGCCAGCACAGTGGCACCAGCAGTAGTTCTGACTGAGGAGCAGCTATTTGGAAACGTCACCAAGAATCTTTGTTACTCACAAATGCTCAGAACACATAAGAGAGCCCATCATTAACATCCCAGACACCAAAGCCCCTTGTCACTTCCCATTTGGCAGCAATGAACAGCAGCTCTCCCCACTGATGGAGACACTGATATGACCTTTCAGGAACCACCGAGTCATCTGTTTGCTCCAACTCCGCTGTGCCACACTGTCAGCCTGTCACCAAAACTTGCCACTCACATAACCTATTAGTTGTCCAAATTGTCTTTCTGTCATGGACTTTGATACTCAGCCCAGTGACTATGCATTTCTAATACACTTGTTAGTTAACAAAACAACACTTCATAGTTTGAGGGGTGGAAAAGCCATCTCCTTTACAGCACGTTTGCCCTCACGGGCACCCAGCATGTCCTGCTGCACCTCACCAGATCTGCCGTGCGGGACTTGGAAGCAGTGGCCACAGCCTTGCCTGGGCCCTCCCTGCAGAAGCAATCCTCCAGGCTGCCAAAGAGACCTGCTGAGGCCTGCTGCAAAGGCACCTCCCCTGCCCGGGGCCACAGCCTCTACCACCTCCGGCAGGAGCTGGTCTCCAGCTGTCCTGCCCCCCGCTCCCTCCCCTTCCCTCCCCATCCCTCCTCTCAGCCCTCTGCCAGGACCAGAGCCAAGCTCTGGGGTCTTGCAGCAAGCTCCTGGGGAAGATGTGGATCTTCCTCAAGAGGCTTGCATGACCCTGTGCTTGGCTTTAATACTTCTGCTTCACTTCTAACCGTCAAATGTGGGTTTGCAGGTTAGTACTGTCTGAGGGGCCCAAGCGGGACAAAGGACCAGCAGCTGCAAGGAAGGTGGGAAATATTTTCCTGCCACCTGTGAGAAATGGAGACAGACCAGGGAAAAAGGAGTACAGGAAATGGGGACTTGGGTGTTAGGTCTGATCAGAGGCTTCTCCTCCTGTCCCAGCACCACAACTGAGAGTCGAGCCTTTGTCACAGACACCTCTGTCCCAGACACCACATCCAAGGTCTTTGTGCCACTTTGTTATGTGCTCAACCCGTTACATTCAGGACTGTCAGGCAGGATCTTTCCCCCACCCTCAAAAGATGATCACAGCTCCATATCTGAACTGAATCCAGCAGAACAAAGCCTTTACGTCTTGACTTGCATCACAGTTTGTTTTGAGAGGTGACTATGCCCTGCGCTGGGCTTCTATAGATGTTTTCACCTGAAGACCTCACAGAACTTTGCAGCCATTCATTAGCAAAGAACATCATGGCACTATCAGCTAATAAGTGAAGGGAGACAAAAAAAGCCAATTCCTGAAAACCTGGATCAATCCTGAATTAACAGCAAAGTTTGGGGCTTTTTTTGCTTATTGGGTTTGGAATTAAAACAATCTAGCAAACTATTGTGCTGCTTTGCATAGCTAGCAAACAGGTATTTGTCTGTTTGGATAAAATTACAAAGGGAATCTTTAGCTGTGCAGGAAAGAGTATGGAGTTTCTGCTTGCTTAACTTTTCATTGAAATCCTAATAATACTGTGTGCTATACTTTATCATGCATTTAAACACCATAGTTAAAACTCCAGTATGACATTTTACACCTGACTTAACCAGCACTAGATTATCCACTGTTAGGCTGAGAGTGCATTTTTTACAGCTTGCTTTTCTCTGAACTTGCATTAAAGGGCCCTGGAAACCAACTGGGACTGAGAAGGCTCAAGACAGTCACATTGTAACCTTACAACTCTTGGCATGCTAGTACAGACCATTAGCTGCAGATGTCCTTCTGAAGATCAAGAGCACTTCAAAGCCTCCTAAATTCCTTCCAAAACTCCAGAGGCTTGGAACATTTGCACAGCTTACACGAGCTGACCTTGATTCATAAAGCAGCACTCAGATTCAGAGTAAGACTTTTCCTGAAAGTAGTTTAAATATTTCCCATCCTCTGCCATGAGATAAGACTGCTGTCCCGGTTTTGGCTGGATAGTTTTCTTCCTAGTAGCTGATATGGTGCCATGTTTTGGATTTAGGGTGAGAATAATGCTGATAACACACCAATGTTTTAGTTGTTGCAGAGCAGTACTTACATGGAGCCAAGGACTATTCAGCTTCTCATGATGCCCTGCCAGTGAGCAGGCTGGGGGTGCACAAGAAGCTGGGAGGGGACACAGTCAGGACAGTGACTGACACTGGCCAACGGGGTATCCCATACCATGGGGCGTCAGGCTCAGCAATAAAACCGGCAGGGTTGGCCTGCTGAGCAGCTGCTGCTCAGGGGCTGGGTGGGCATCAGTCAGCTGGGGGTGAGCAACTGCACTGTGCATCACCTGCAGTATGTGTTTTTACATTTTGGCTTCCTACCCCCACCTCCCCTCCCTTCTTTCCTATTATTCTTTATCTCAACACAGGAGTTTTGCACCACACCACCACACCAGTTCTCTCCCCCATCCCACTGGGTGAGGAGTGAACAAACAGTTGTGTGGTGCAGAGCTGCCTCCCAGATTAAACTACAACCACTATAAACTACAACCACTAACACTAATCCACAAAGAGAATGTATTATATGCAGTAGGTGTGAAGGATTATAAAGATCTACACAAGTTTCTGTTGCTCACAGGTTCCCTGTCCTAACCATGGAGATCACACCAGTTATCCAACACCTGGGTGTCACAGGATGGGCCTTGAGACCAGTAGGGAAAAGGGGCTGCCCTGCAAATCTCCAGGATGAGGCACAGGTTAAGAATCAAGATACCAGATCCAGAGATTTGAGGGCAGTAACAATAGTGTAAAAAAAGGCAACAGCCCAGCTGCTCTACTGATTTATCTTCCAGCAGAGAAATGACATTTCATTCCTGTACTGAAACACTTTTCCAGACAAAACAGATTCATCCAGCTCTCAAACTACAGAATGGCAAGGCTTTTCTAAAAGAAAAGCGACAAGGTTGCAAATCCGAATTTGCTGTTTGTTCTGTCATGAAAGTTTGAAAATTAATCTGGGAACACCTCTCTATATTCTGAAGGACCTGATTTTTAACCTCTCATAGCCTAAAAATATCATGAGTGCTTCCTTTTGTGAAAAGACTATGATCACCTGCAAAGACAGAAGCTCAAACATGTTTCATGTGCCAAAACACTGCTCTGTAACAAAGGGATTCTTCCCCTCTACAACTGGTGCATTAATGCAAAGAATTCAGAAGACAGTATGATGGGTGAAAAACATGTTGCCTCATATAATACCTCAAGTATATTCTTGTAGATAGCTGTCTACAATAAATTTGAGGGAAACTCCCCGTTCGCTTTAAGTACAGTGAAGATGTAGGTCGTTTCCTGGTACCAATAGTGTCAGGAAGAACAGACATTAGTACTTGCATGTTCAAAAGAAACACTGAAAATAATCACTGATCTGAAAACAATCATTAAATAATTTGAAAATATTCCAGAGGTAAGTGCTTTGGAATTTGAGATCACTGAATATTTCTTTTGGTAGCACTTACTGCCATAATATTGGTAGAAAAATTAAAGTTATGGATAAATGCTTCATAAAAAAACAATCCCATTGCGTCTGTGTTTTCAAAGGTCCAGGGGCACTGACATTCCCAAGGAAGCTAATCATTTAATCTGCATTTGTATGTTTGGAAGGACAGGACTTGCTGGTACACCAACCTCACACTACTTCTCTCCACCGCAGATCTCCTGACTTACCAGAGTGACAACAAGGATAATTCATTCCATTGTTTTTAATCAAGTGAACCAGACGTTGCATAAATAGCACAGTCCAAAATCAGAGAAGCAAACACCAGAACAAAGACCAGACAGCTTGAGCAGTCTAAGTGCCATGACGGCATTCTGTTCCAAAGATGGAAAAATAGCACAAATGGCAATGAGTCCGTGCCCTGGCAGCTCCTGCCAGTTACAAGTTCATAGAAGGACATCGATCTAACATGAGTTTGTTTAGTGTCAGCTGTGATGGCGCTATATGGGAAATTGATTTCTTCTTTAGTACATTCTCCTCCAATGGAAGCTGACTCTCTCCATGGTGATGGGATGTGTTGATCAGTTTAACAAACTGCCAATGGGATTATGCACAATCACTTCAATTGGTTTTCAGTAGCTGTGTGAAATGTCATTTGCCAGAAACACACGTCTGTGAACCTAACTGAAAAGGCAATGAGATCTGAGCCTCAAAGCCTTATGCTAAAGAGCAAAAGACACAGAGCCTGAACATCTTCAATATTTCAGTGTGAAGAAGTACAGCTTCCACAAACAGCGGGCATTCCTGGAGTAGCTAGGCTTCCTAAGATAGGGAGGAATTTTCAGCACCGTGCGTAAAGAAACTAATAGCAACACACCGACAAGCAACTATTGCAGCAGCAGCTCACAGAGGGCTGGTCAGCCCACTTGTATGGAAGCGCTGAGCTCTATCCCACAAAGACATCTCCACATTGCACTTCTTGCCAAGGAAAAGCAAAGGAAGATTGCTTCTTGACCTTCATTACTGTCAGGACCCTAAAAAAAAGAGCTCAGGTCCTCCTAGTGAAAGGTGAACAGCTCACCTAACTTCATTAAAAAATAGCAACATTAGTTATTTCAGCCTTCCAGGGCAGGCAAAGATAGATGAAAGGAATAAGGCAAGCTGGGAACATCAATAAATTACTGCAGCCTCTTATTGGCTGCAGTATTCAATAGCTTAAAATGTTTTCTGGTGCCTTAGGCAAGCAGAAGATTTGCAGAAATGCTGAGCCTGTCGCCTGTGATGTATCATTGTCACTCATCAGCTGCTAAGTTGCATTTCCTCTTCCTTTCCATGCAGCGTGTGTAACTGAATGGCCCCAGCAGTGAGTTAGAGAGATATCTCCAGGCTAGCGTGAGCTGCCTGGTGACTAAATGTTAGGAGGACAGTCTAATTTCTGCTATTCAGAGACAGATGTATGAAACCAACAGATATCTAGGTGCAAAGAAAAGGAAATACTTTAGTGCATCGCTGGTTACCCTAAAAGAATCAGACATCTTCACAGACGAGGCAAACTGCCTGCCCACATGCAGACCTCCCTGACCTGCTGGCAGATGAAAGGGTCCCCAGGTAGTGACATGCCCCGCAGCCGTGCCCTGCCCAGAGCCCCTTTACCCTCTGGCTGCATGGGAAAGCAGAGGTGAAGGCTCAGCTTGGGCAAGTCCAAGCTCAGCAGCGATGCACCAAGCAAGACCTCACTGCAACCAGAGCCAGCTGCAGCTTCCAGGTGTTTTGGGGCCCCAGACAGGGAAGCATGTTCTTCAGCACAGCAGCACCCAGTGGTGAAGGGCCAAGGTGTTGTGAGTAGGAGGATGTAAGAAGATATCGGCCTGTCCCCAGGTCCTCCCTCCAAAGGGGGACATGTAGCAGAGCAGGAACAGGCAGGGATGATCTCAGAGGAGGACTTGACATCTCATATAATACAAAACAGGGTTTCCACTGATGGAAGGACAGGCTGAGCTTTTGCAGTGGGGCCAAGGAGGAACTGAGCTCATGCTACCCTGCAACATCATGAGCAGGCTCTTCTGTTCTGGGGAAAAAAAACTTGGTTTCAATTTATATGTAAAGAGCCCATTAATGGAAAGGACTGTTTATAAAAAATTTGGCCCCAGTACATATATGGGATGAGACAGGCCCGTCAACCCACTAATACAGAAAGCACTCAAAAGTGTCCTTGCAGTATCCCAGGGAAAACCTGATCCAATTAAAAATGATTTTGGCTGGCCCACTCCTGGTAAGTGCCATATATCCACAAAGATATTCACAAACGTAGTGGACCGCTCCATGTGGCTTTGACTACTGTTGGAAATATTTAATAAACTCTGAAATATGAATCACTATCAAGGACCCTGAACATTAATTTTAGACACAGTTGGCCACACTGTATCACCCTATAAACACCTCTCTAGTTTCAATTAACATTTCTCTATCTCCTGTCTCACTGAATATTATATTTAACTAATTTAAGAGGATTGGTAAAGATAGTTTTCACACTTCACAGGAAAGCATAATGAAATAATTATACCTGTACCTACAAAAAGCATGAGGATATTGCATAAAAAGCTTTAAAGTCATCTGAAGCAAAAACTTCTCCAGGAGACCTTCATTTGAGCTTTGACTGCTGAGCCTACTGCGCAGGTGTCTGCCACCTCCTTCCTCAGTGCCTGTTTCTGGGCTTCTTCACTGCAGCAGCCACTGCTGGCTCAGCCGGGAGCTCCCCCCGCAGAGCAGGCATCTCCTGCAGATGGGGAGGACACTGCACATAGCAAAGAACTACTCCCAGATGAATCAGGGCTAAAGCTGCTATACCTTCAGATGCCTGTTTCCAAGCTATAGGCTTGCTGGTATACACAGCTGTTCTCAAATGACTTGCTTGAACAGACCTGTAGCCCCAAAGTTTAACACTCTACTCATGTATCACAGCTGAAGCACTGATCCCAGGCATCTGTGGTCCCAGGACATATTATGCGCAAGGACCAGGACACAAGAAGTTCCCTCTTCAGTGCAGAGGCCTGTCTGTACATCTGTTTATACCACTTCAGAGCACAGCAGCCACAAAAACATGCAGAAAGGCACAGAAAGTCCCATATGTCATGTCTGTGTGCCCCAGGCACCCACGGATGAGCAGCCCAAGGGCACCCCACCTCCTCCACCCCAGTACTCTGCTCCAGGGAAAACAGCTCCATGCAGCAGCGGCTGGAGGCCAGCTTTGTCAGTGCCTCAGGCAGCCCTCCACCCACACTGCTGCTCTGTGTGCCATCTGGAGGTGAGATGCAGGTTTGAGCTGCGAACACACGCTGGTCTGCGAAGGAGTGGGAAAGGCCTGGCAGCACAGGCAGCAAGGGCAGCTCCAGCACCACAAGGGAACAGGCACCTGGGATCACTTCTCGCCTCACCCCTCCTGTACCACGAGGCCAGTACACAGGGCAGAGGGGGCCAACAGGTCCTCGAGCCCCCACAATAGAACATGGCAGCAAGGGGCTTGCATAACATTGCCATCCCCAAACCTCTGGAGATTGCAGGACAGAGGGGTATCTGCCTTGCGGTAGCTTTGATGTGTCAGTATGCCCTTGCACAGGCAGCAGCGAGACCAATGCACTGAAACAAGCAGATCTGAGAGCATGTACATGCAGAATCACATGGAGAGGAAAGGCTCTTCTTTCATAGCATTTCAAAGTTGCTGCAGCTCCTGCAGGGCTCCAGAGGTAGCTGCAGAATTGAACAGCTCAGGGACCCTCACAGGAGCCACTGTTTCCCAGCCTGATCTTAGTCTAGGTCAAGGCTATAGCCCTGCAGTCTATGGAAGTTTCCTTAATTCAGACTCTACCAAAAGAATTGCACTCCAGTACTTTGCAGCAGCTCACTAGTGTTAATGATTTGAACCTGAGGCACTGTCAGCACAAAGTCATAAGGAGTCACCACACGCTGGACCCCATTGACTGCTGAACTCACATTGGGCTCACCACACTTCTCCCCCACACTCAAAAACTCCAAAAGTCCTTGTCCTAGTGTTTGCATTTCCTCATTCAGCATCACTGACTTTCTAAAGAATATGAACATTGCATCCTTCCTTGGAGGACGGTCACTGGACTTCCACTCTCCTCTACCTGACGGACATTACTGTTGCCCTTAAAAACAGCTTCAGAGTACCAGATGAGGAGTACTAACATGTGGTTAGCTAGGAGACAAGGGGGATTCCCAAAATTAATTCAGAAAACGGGGTAATCCACAATTAATCAGAAAAAATAATTAAACAAGCCGTGTGTGTTTGCAATTGCACTATTCACAGTGCAGTTGTCTGTCCCTGGACTTTCATATGGGCTAAATGCACAGGATAGTGCCTTGGGATTCCCATAGAACATACAGACTATCCTGCCCTCACCTGAGGTCCATCACAGCAAAAAAAAATCTACCTGACCACAGCCAAGCTTTATCTCTAGATCCTAATATACATTAGACTATTCTTGCTTATGAATTGAAATTAATTCAGTTACAGGGAGCTACAGTACTTGTTTCTGTGCACTATAGAAAACATTGTCTGTGGAGAAGATGCTGGAATTGATAGATCATTAAAGGATAAGATTTCATTTTCATCTCATCACCAATAAAGCCAACCTACCAGGGATGCTTCCATGGTTAGAAACACAAGGTTCAGAGGTAGACAGCCACAGATACAAGCCAGCCCACATGTCCAGCACCCAGTGCCTATGGCATCATTACCCCCACGCTGCTCTGATCATAGATGTCAGCACTGTCCCTTCTACAAGGCGTAATGCCAAATTCCTGCAAGTCTTGGGGAAGATGTATCTGAGTCCCTGAACAGTTCAGAGCATCCATGTTGGAGATATTTTCCTGGTTAGCTTCAACACTTTACTCAAAGTTTAAAATCTTCACCCTGACTCAATCCATCTGTGCAGGTTTCATAGTACTTGCTCATTTTCAGTTTGGAGAGGAAAAATGCGGGGCAAGCAGATAAAGCAGCTGCCTGATTTGAATTTCACTTCTATCCTGTAACTCTGCAGAGGTCAAGAAGAAAATGACATGTGAAAAATGCATCTTGGAATCAGCAACTAGAGTTTTATGGTGTTTCCACAACATTACTGCACACAGCAAGAAGTAAACAGGACCTACCAACTGAATCAATAGCGCAGGATTAGAAGGGCATGTACAGCCTGCCAGGACAGGATCAGATAGCACAGCGCTCCTTCTGCCTTTCTGAAAGTGCTCTGATTTAAACCTGCTTTTGAACATTAGAGAATGTTCAGTTTCACTGTCCTAGGCAAAACCCAGTCCTGTAACCAACACGCACACTGCACACACCATGCCAAAACTGTGCTCTACTGCACAGGTGCCTCCAGGTTGCCAGGGCTCTCCCTCTGCTGCTTGCACCTGGCTGCCAGCTGGTTTCCGTGCCAGAACATCACACTGCACTTTGAGTTTGGGAGCTGCAAGTAAACTTGAACTCATTTAATGTCTCTCAGACCTACCAAGTTCAAGTTTTAATTTCACTAATTAGATAAAACTTTCTGCCTGCACAGGACAGTGGCTTGTGTATATAACTTCCTCAAAACTTGTGAGAAGTCACTGAAAGCATCACAAAATGAGGACGACATACACTCTTTCCCCCTACAAAACTACCACATCAGCAAGATTTAAGATGTAACTACATACATATTTTGTTGCTGCTCCGTAACCAAATTCGTAAATCAGTATTTGTAAGGAGACAAAGCACAGGGATCCATCTCATGTCACCACCCTGGGACATGCACTTTCAGCCCTTTGATAATTTCAAGGAGAATAGCGTGCTGACCTCTCAGGCAAAGCTGTGAGGGGAACCCCCATGGACCGCACTTCACAAATACTGTGCAGCAAGCAGCACCCGCAAGCATGCGATAAACTTCTCTGGCATAGTACAGACACATGAAAATACCTGATGTGCCAGGCCTCCAGACCACCCAGGCTAGATTCACACAGTCTCCAGGTCTGCTGCAAGCCGATACACAGCTTCCATCTAGATCTGCCCCAGGCAGCCTCCCTCTACAGCAGCAGGAGGCTCAAGCCATTGTGTCACACACCTGAACAGGGAGATGTGCCCACCCATTGGGTGTGGGGACACAGAGCCAAGGGGGTAGGTCACTGAGGCCATGGGGCTGGCATGTCCTGGAACAAGCACAGGCATCTGACCCTGCAAAGAGTGGTGCCACCATGGGGGTTGCCCAGGGGAGAACAATTTTGAGATGGTTCTTGCTTACATCAGATGCTGCATCTCCGTGGAGGTCCAGGGCTTCTTGCAGCCACAGGTCCCAGCTGGCCCTGTCTTCTCCCACATGGGCACAGCTCAGGGCTACGCGGGGCCAGCACTGTGCCCCCAGGGACATGCCCACTCTTGGAAAGTATTTCTAGGCTTAGTTTCCTGCTGGAAGCTGTTAACAGCAGCAGATCCCTCCTGCTTTCTGGAGACAGCCAATTTCCTCATTGGCAGTGACAGGTTCAGAACTGCAGCTCAGCACAGACATCTTGTATTCAGCACAAGGACAGAATTCCTTTCACACATTTCAACTCTACCAACCTGCTTATGCAGCCCTGTCACCAGAAAGTCCAGAAGCCTCCCTAGGATTTAAAAATAGCAAATCACTATGCCTTGTACTTTTTCCTTTCTCATGTACAGGCACTTCCTGAGACTGCATGTATCTTGCCAGTGGGAAATTGTGCTAAGGATGTTTTATATCTACTCCTCAATGCAGACCTGACTCCAGCCCTACATGCAGGAGGGTCCTGCAATGTGACTATTCCTGGGAAGACCTAGCAGATGAGCCATCAGCAAGCCTGGTCCACCAGCACTGCCACCTGGGAGCATCAGCAGGGAGCCCCAGGAGCTGTGCCAAACAAGCAGCTCTGCCGGACGACCAGCTCAGCCAAAGGGGACCAGCACTTCACCCCAGCTGCCTGCTGTCTCCGACACCATCACACTCATTGGGGTTTTCAGTCTCTATCTTTCCAGCAGCTACACCACTCACCATCACGTATCTTAGTCAAAAGCAGCAACTCTAATTGCACATTTTTCTGCAGAGACAGGTCAGGTCTCCCTCCAGCTTTTGCAGAGCTGTAACAGCACAAACTCATAGGCATACACACCTAGCATTGCTCCATCAGCAGCCATTAACTTCTCCAGTAAAGCCTAGCAATGCCTCCTAGAACACTGCCCTGAGGCTTTTTCTCATATCACTGGTATCCCCATCACACACATCTTGATGCCCAAATGCTACCCAGCTGTGCCACCCAGGCATTTGTGGTCTTGATCACCTTTTGGGTGCCACCAGCTCCTTGCTCGTTTCCAGAGAAAGCTTTTGTTTGGGAACAACTATGCCTGGGAAGCATTTGTCTTTGCTTTATTTGTGGTCATGGAACCCTTACTGGAGGGTAAGTTACTACATTGTCCCAGTTTACAAATCCTAAGTGCTCCATTTCCAAGACACAGTAATTACACAGGTTTCGGTTTCTGCAAAAAAAAAAAAACTCACACCAGCATAGCTCAAACTTGTGAGCATCTGCCCTGTCCTTCCTTGAGCACATGACTGTAGAGACTGATGGTTTAATATTGTCATTTCTTTTAGATTGTAATGCTCTCACTTTAGCACAGCAACTCATTTTTAATAGAGTTTGGAAAGATTTTTTTGTATGTCTCCCCTTCTATGCCAAGGATGTTTGCTCTCAATTTATTTCTGCTCTTCTTATCTTCTCAAGAACTGCATCTCTTGTTCCAAGTCCTGCTCATTTTCTGCTCCTTATTGCAATTTTTCTTTAATTTCATCTTGTTCCCACACTTCCCAATCACACATTTCATCACTTCTGCTTCCCTATTTCCAACAATATGCGATTTCTTTATCTTAATTGTATCACCCAGTCATCTGGTTCCAGGATGGCATCTCTTTACCTCACAGTGCAGTCCCTTTAATCATTACTGCTTCTGGCATGTATAATAATAGCTGAGACAAGCTGTTAGCTTTCACCTCCCAGTTATAGTCACACATTTTCCCCCCATGTAAGTCCTAATGACAACACAAATGCAAAACCCTCCAAACATCACTCTTTACAGCTCGCAGAACGAACCCACCACTTCATAAGCTCCTCTGCTCAGGTGAGCAGCAGGGTGACATACAAAACCAGCCCCATAGGGAAGAGAAGCCTTTCTGAAGGATCATCCCCAGCCTCTCAGAAGCGCCTACGAGCAGACAGCCCTGTGTACCATCTGCCCAGCAATGCAGCCCAGTTTCTGCTCCCCATCCGCTCCCAGCAAGATGCTCCTGCCCACAGAACCTGTGCTCTGCTGAGTCCCCAGCCATAGCCCAGCAAAGGGCAGAACTCTGTGGGCGGGAGGAATGCAACCTTCCCTACAACACCAGGCACCCTTCTTCCTCCAATCCACCAGGCTGGGACTCTCCAAGGGCCACCTACTCGCAAAGAAACAGAGCGCTGCGTGCTTCATAGCTAGCCAAGGAAGTGAAGCAGAAGCTTCAGGCTGCTGCTGGCTCACCCATCCCCTCCACACCGCACAGCAGAGGGGGCCCCTCACCACCACTTCCCCCCCAGGCTAAGGTACTTGCTGAGCATCCTGGCACAGAAGGCAGCACTGACTAGCTGTGCCACATGACTCTGAACATACAAGGGCCCTGGCACTGCCAGGCAGCCTGCACAGTTGGATTGCAGGCACCTTCACACACTTCGCTGCCACTTACGGCTCCACTCCTCAGTTCACAGCACCCACAGACCCCCATGCCAAGTTTTCGGGTGGCTTGTTCATGTTTTGGAGCATTTCCAGTGCTTGGGGAGGTGCCGCTCAGCATGGGACATAATAGCTCCTCTCCAGGGAGAGGGGAGGGGACTGGCCTCAAAGCAGACTTGAAGGAAAGCCCTCTGCAGGGCACCCCAGCAGCCACAGAGCAAGCACTGTCACGGACAGCCCTGCACCTGTGTGCCTCCTCCATACTTGTGGGCTTTCTGGATGGAGTCAAAGCTCTCCAAATCTGATCTCCAGCCTTAGCTCCAGGAGAAGGCAGAGAGCTGTGAACACGTTGCAATTTGTCAGCTCTAAGAAGTTGTCTATGTGGGTAGGAATAATATTGATACTAAGAACACCTTAAATGCCACCACAGGAGCTATCATGGTGTTGAAGGAATAGCTGCAAGTGTCACTCAGTGCCTCTGTTCATATTCTGATCTGCAGGCATTGCATGGGAGGTTAGCAAGATCTTGGCTCACACGGAGGAGCATTTTACATGTCAGAGGGCATTATGGTACCAGCCATGAATCAGTGGACAAGAATATCCAGCCACCTGATTTGCATAATAGTAGAATTGAATCAGAGCTTGAACAATACAAGTCGAACAAAAAGAGAACGGAATGCAGGGAATTATAAAGCAGGAGAATCTGGAAGTTATTTAGTTTGGAGAAAAGCCCTTTACACAAGGCACCATATTGAGTATTTGTCAATGTAAAGTGATCCTCGCTGATCTATCAGAGGTCTCTAGACAGGCCCATGCTAAAGGTCAGCAGCTCAAGTGGAGGAATAATGTTCTCCTGTCAGTTTTCCGGGGTGCAGGCTGTGGTCATGCTCCATGTCTCAGTCATACACTATGCACAAGACCATGGCCACAACATCTGGGCATGATGGTACTGCAGGTCAGCAAATTAACTGATATGTTACAGACAGAAGCAGTCAGAAAGGACCAACCACTCTGTCCCCTAGCACTTCGAAGATAAATCAACCCTTTAAAAAGCAACTGCACTTGTAGGGTTCAAAAGTTTAACATATCACAGGTGTAACCACTTAGAAACCTGTGCAGAGAGAGTGAGGAGCAGCCAGAAAGCATCTAGGAGCGGAGAAGACTCCAAATATTTCCAGAACTGACAAGCCCATGAACTGCTGCAGGATGAAGAGCTGCATATGAGAGACAAAAGGAGAGGAAGTTTCTGTTAAGTAGTAATAAAGCAAGCTGTGCAGCAGCTGGAACAGAAGGACAGCACTGATTGACTCAGATGCCTGTGCATTTATGTACAGAGGAAGAAAAGCACACAAAAAACTACGCAAGGTTCTAACTAGTAGCAAATCTGTTTAACTGCCCCGTTAAGCCTCACACCTGGCAAAGCAGAAGCATATAGAGAAAGAACAGATTCAGAGAACAATGCCACAGTCTCATACCATGCCTCCGTCTCAAAGGTTTTTGCCAACCAAGGTAAGTGTGGACAAACACTAGTAAGAGGCAGAATATGCAAGTATTGGCAAAGATGTGTAAGACGACCATCAAAAGAGTGTCAGCAACTGCTGCTGGTAGAAACAAGGGGAAGGTGCTGGACTGGTCCCTGGGAAGCAGCAGCTGTGCAGACACCCTCTGAGAACCAAACCCAGCTCTCCACAGGTTGCTTTAGAGAACTTGCTTCATAGTACTGAGACTGGGCAGTCCTGGATCAAGACACGTTCTAACCCAGAAGACAAGGCCATGGGTGCAATTTATTTAGTGCATGTGATCACAGTGGGTCACAAGAGCAGGAAAGTGCTGCCTTCCAGAGAGTAAGATCAATGCTTAAACAGTTGTTGCCCTTCTTGGTCTTACTGATGCATTGAGACACTGTCAGAACAGAGTAAAAGCCTGCAGGGCTTTTGAGAAGCCAGGCACAACACAGGATAGTGAAAAACCACTGACAAAGCACAGCTGTTGGCAAGAGCCCCTGCTCCAGACAGCCTCACATTGTGAACCTGGGGGTCTGCTTCCTTCTGTGTTAGAGGAAGCCACTGCATTTTCCATCTGCTTGGAAGCCGCCAAAGCAGCCAAGAGAAGCTTGGAGCTGCAACAGTCCTGGGGAAGGGGAGATGCAGCAGGCAGCATGAGCACATGCTGGAACCTCAAGTTCAGAAGTCCCTGAGGCTCAACTCTGCTGAAAGTTACTCAAAGAGCAGTGTGGCAATAACGCTGTTTTCATTCCTCCTTATTCCCATACATTAAATGGGCATACTCATGTGGTTTAAATCTTATGCATTCAAGACATGTTGATGTACTCAAATATTTCTTCCATGCAAATAAGACTATATAATCCATTCTAGGCAGCCATAACTTAAAATGACAGCTACTAAAAACTGGGGGAGACTGTCATAGACATGACAAATACAGATAAGAATACTTAAATACAAAGTGAAATGCACCAGTAGTCAACCATGGAAACAGATGGGGAAATTCCTGATGGGCATTCAAAGGTAAATGAAACCTTGATTCACCTGCACAGGTCTGGGGCTCAGTGAATATCTCAGTGTCAGCATTTCTAATGCTCCTCACTCCCCACCCCACCCTCCCCGAAGAGTTGCCAGAGGAAAAATAACATCAACAAGGGATGCTGTCTGAAGCAAAGTTAGAGACTTCTCAGAGAGGAGCTCTCCAAGGCATGCATTTTTGCTGCAGCAGAGCAGCCTTGCCAGCAAGCAGCCAGGAGAGGTGGCCCCCCCCCACAGCATCAGTCACAGAAGCAGCACCGCACCACCCCAGGGAGGATCCACAGGCACAGCCCCTCACTCCCCCCCTGCACTGCTTAAAGACCCTCATACCTGGCATTCTTTTGCTGCTCCTGCCTCTCCCCAGGACACAAACGCCCCTCTAAGACCACCACCAGGACCAGAGCTGCTCTCTGCTGCAGTCCCCCAGCCATCTCATTCTGAAACAGCTCTACTCCGGCTGCTTATCTGGAGCATCCCCTGTGCTCCGGCCTTGCCAGTCTGATTTTTGATGACCATTTTTAACCTATCTGCATATACATTTGCATATAATAAGGCAAGGAAGGACCTGATGGTCACCCAGGCTGACCTCATGCCAAGCACAGGCCGTCAGACTGCCTGAGATTAAAACCATTTTGAACAACCACAAATCTTTTTAGAAAGAAGACATTTGATCTTCTCTACAGCATTTCTAATGAAGAAATCCTAGGTGCATTACTTCAGTGCTTAATTACACTCAGTTTCCGCTGTGTAGTTTATTTCTAATATGTACTTGTCTGTCTTCAGCTGCATGTAGTTAGACTTTTGTCTGCCAGGCAACAAAGCAGTCTGCTATCAGGGTTTGATTCCCTACATAAGTACTTCTAGGAGTAGTAAGTAGCTTTCTCAGCCCAACTTTGATAGGAAAAAAAATCTCCCTCCTTCAGGCTCTCACCTTATGGCAAAATTTAATTCCTGTAATCATCTTGCAGTTTTTCCTATTGTTTCCTCTTACATTCCAGCTTCCACCTTCGCATAGACAGCAGAACTGGACACATTGCTCCAGCCACACTGATATGAGAACCTGACATCTGCCTGTTTTTAATACTGCATCCACAAAAGGACTTGGCCCTTCCAGCCTGGCTGAGAGTACGCCTTCCTCCTTTGCAGGGTCACCACTTCCCAGGGAGGTTTTCTCTGCCCTTTATCAACATCCCATAAGACATTTATCAACATCCCATAAGACATTGCTTCTCATTTACATTCATTATTCTCAGCTGTTTTCTTTCACTCATTTACATCTTCCTCCTGAAATCCTTGTTCCCAAATTGTACACCTGAATTATTTGCAACACTGTGAAGCTAGCCATATTAAAACACCAAGTGTATGTCCATATTACTGAATGGGATTTTATTATGGTCACACATAACAGACATAGCTAAGTCACAATCCCTTGTATATAAGCTACCACAAAGGTTTAGTTCTGCGACCAGTCCCCCTTTGTCAAAATGAGGGCTAACGCAGTATTCCTGTGCTGGTCACAACTCCTGAGTCAGGAAATCATCCTCCATGGTTTTTGGAAATTAAAAGGCCATTTTAATTATGGCAGTATAGGACATCCATCAAATGCAAACCTGATCTTTCCTTCCTCATTCTGTACATCTGCACAGAGGTGATCCTCCTATCGTACAATCTGTTTTTCACAGCAAACACCCACTACCACCCCACATCCTGCTTTGCATACCAGGACATCCATATCTATGTACCTCAGATCGCTTTCTTCTGAGTTACCAGCAGCAGAAATGCCACTTTAATGCAGACCAACTCTCCACCACATTTGCCTCTCTAGTCTTTCACAGAGACATATAACCTGTCGCTTTTCTGTTTATAGTTTTTCCAATGTTAACTTTCCAATTGTTTAACCTTCCCAGCAAGCCTCAGCAATAAAAAATAGTTCAGACTGGCTCTCAGAAATGAGCAGTTCTGAATCTTCTTGTTTATCACCCATGCTCTTGGCACAAGTGCATAGAAATTAAATAACTTTGTTAATGTACCTTTCCTAATTCCTCGCTGCACAGACACAAATGCCTCAAGATCTTATCAACCCCACTTACAGTCAGGGACTTGTAAGCACAGGCAGCAACTCAGATGAAGATACTCCAATTGGTGCATGAAATCATACCAAAGCTCTCCCCAGTCCTCCCTCCATAGACTGCTGCAGCCCTGCTGCTTCAGAGAGACATTGCCCCCAGCTAGATCTCTGAGAACTGAAATTCCCTTCTAATCAAATTATCATGCCAACGACTGTCTTTGCCATCATCATAATTAACCTCCTCACACATGAAATGCAAATGATCAAAATGTTTCTCTTCTCCAGGGCTCTGTGCAACTCACTGTCTGACACAAGCAGTGGCTGGTCCGTCACCGTACTGGGCTCAGGCTCTGCACCCTCCACGTGCACCTGCAGACCAGCAGTACTACTGAAGCTCCCCTGCCCTCCCTTTTATCTCTTCTCTTCCTCAGGAGAGAGAGAGGGTGGGGAGGGAGCACAAATCTAAAGGCAATGGGCAGTTGATTACCCTGATGAGGAGGGATGGGGGAGTGGGAGCAATAGCAATGAGGTTGGTAATTAGGACACCCCCCCCCCATATGAAGCCTGAAGGACAGGCACAAGGCAGGTGAAGCCTGAGAGCTGCTCTGAGGCTGACCCAAGCTCAGGAGAGGTGCTTGCTCCATGCGGACATGTGCTGCCCATGCTTCAGCGCTGGCAGGGTTTGCTAGGGAGCAAAGGACACCTCCACTTTCTCCCCTGCACTTCTGACAAAGCTTGTCTGTGGCACGTTACCTCCTGAGGTTACTCAGAGCTCTCTTCATCCTGATGTCCCCCCCCCCCTTTTTTTTGATGCTGCTTTGCTTTCACTTGGGAACAATGCCCTCTGTATAGGATGGGTGGACAGCCACAGAGAGAAAGGGAAGCTGAAAAAATATTTCTTTTTTCATTCCAGGCCCAAAGCTCTGAAACTGCCCAGTGAAAACCGTTTGTTTCCAGGTGGAATCTACACAGAATGCAGCCTACGTGGCCAACTTTCTGTTTTGGTGTCTGGAAAAGGAAAATCACAAATATCCATGCTTTTCTTTGACTCCTAGCAACAGTGCTCAGTGTTGTGAATAAAACCACCCTGGAGCTCCGCAGGAAGTACAGGAGGAGGACAAGCCCTTGGGCTAATTTACAAGTAATGAAAACACTTTTTACACAATGTCCTGACACTGTAGCAGCCATTTTCTCTACACAAAACAAATCCGGTATTTGTTGTTCTCTTGGCCAGGCTTTTCCTGCTCTAGAAACAGCTCCTCAGCATCCCCTGTGTTGCTAAATTACTTGCGGCTGCTGCAGCAACAGGAGCGTTCTGGTGGAAGTCTCTGCCAGCCAGGCGGCGCACACAGCACCGCAGCCCAGCTCCCCGCTCGCCATGGGCACCGAGCTGTGCTCCTTTGCCTCCCGGCCAGGATCAGCCGCTCCTCGCAGCTGTAGGCCGGCTCCTGTGAGACACCGCTCCGGCATCCCCAGGCAGGCAGCGTGGCGGGCAGGACGGGCCCTGTGGCTTGTAAAAGCTTTGAGGCACCTGCCTTGCAAAGCCATGGGAGCCCGCAGAGCACCCTTGCAGACTCAATACTGGTGACCCATTAATAGCCAGATCAAAAAAAAAGCCTTTTCCTCATGCACCAGCCAGCAACAGCAACCGTGTCTGCACCATCCTCAGAGCTGCAGCACACACAGCAAAGCACACCCACCAGCCCAGCCTTAAGAGCACTCTCCAGTGTCCCCTCCACACAATGCAGCTCACAGCTCTTGCACACATCTGTAAGGAGCTACGCTCTTCCTGTACACCAGACACTTCTTGGACGAGGGATTTTCAGAGGCCCCAGCTCAGCAAGCTGACATCATGTGCCTGATGTTGCCAAACAAGGATGAGCTGTTGCTAGAACAATCAATTTTTAAAAATCTCTGACTGTTACCCTTAGTCCTGCAGTAACTATAGTAACAGTGCTCAGGGCTTCCCCCTCTCCAAAAGGCTCTGCAGCTGCACAGCTCCGCAGCACACAAGGCTGCATGTGGTGGCAGGCAGGTTGCTGGCTCCCAGTACCACCCTCCAGGCCAAGCTGCAGGTGCTGGTGCCCCATGGGCTCTGGCCCTGGTCACCTCAGGGCTGCCCACCTTCCCCTGCCCTGGTGGCACTGTCCTGGGCTGCAGCAGCCAGCTCTGGCCCCCTGCAAAGGGGCTGTGTGGGCACAGGCAGCCCTTGCCCTCTGACCCACCCATCCTGTGCAGTGCCGTCTCCGACACCTGCACTCACAGAGGGACCATGCATGCCACAAGGCAAGAGTGAAGAGCAAATCACACTTGACTTGTTTGTTGAGCTAACAGATCAAGCAATTGATACTGGAATCAGAAGCACACAAAGAAGGAACGGCCAAGTGCATTGTCAGTATGGGACACTTTGGTTGCTGCCAGCTGATCTCTGGGCTCCCTCCAGCATGCACAGTGCCGCCGAGGCTGATGCCAGTGCCAGCAGAAGCAGGCCTCTCTCTTTGAAGTGGGGGCAGAAACGCTGCCATAGGGGTACACCCTGGTTCAGCTGGTGATCCCATCCTCAAGGCACTGGCTGCACACAGCCTGGTCCAGGGCGTAGCGAATCACACAGCCCTGGCAATGTGTAAGGGGACCCCTCCCCAGGCAACCCCCTCCCCAGGCATAGGAAAACAGGTTGCCCTATAGCTTAGGTTTCCTGGAAGACACATGAAAGTAAAGATGTCCTTAGGCTTTGGAGGGGACATTTACCTCATTTCTCTCTACTTCCATTCTGCTCAGTAAAAATGCAAATGAAGTGTTGTCATTAAGTTCACTCTTTCTTGCAATGCAAATGATGTGTATGTTCCCACTGTACCTGCCCACCTTCCAGATTCAGGAGGTGGAGAAGCAAGGAGGGAGGTGGGCTGGCTGAATTGCAATCTTAATTGGACTCCTCCCCAGAAAACATACACTGAATTTTTCAAAATCATATAAAACACGTACTATCAATTATTCAATCATTCTGCTAATCTCAAGGCTTCCAAGAAGACCTTTAGCTTTGTACAAAAGCTATACATGAAGTATCAATTATTGACAGCCTTCTCATCAGAGGATTAACACCCAAGCACATATCCCTTCTGAAACGCAAGTGGAGCATGTGGTGCTCCCCTGGGAGGTATTACCTCTACTACTCAAAAGTGCTCTTGGAGAGGCTTCATCACACCAGATTCCATCACT
This sequence comes from Anser cygnoides, assembly GCF_040182565.1. Taxonomy (NCBI): domain Eukaryota; kingdom Metazoa; phylum Chordata; class Aves; order Anseriformes; family Anatidae; genus Anser; species Anser cygnoides. The sequence goes on along the minus strand of NC_089887.1, from coordinate 397,923 downwards.
GCATTTTATAAATCCTGTATGATTTGACACTTTTATCCTGCAAACAACTTTACTGTATAATTCGTAGTTCTTTCCTGACATTACCGAGGTATGTGTATCAAGGTACATAAGCTTAAGAGATTAATACAGAGGGCACATTTGACAATTATGTATACAGGCGATGTCCAGTGTCCCATGGAATTGCTCAGAAGGACCTCACTGCATGCACACACCATATCAAGAAGGGTCAGACCTTTTGCACACAGTGAAGAGAGCAGACTGTAACACACATCAGGGTAACCTTGAATTCAGCTAGCCTTGTTTCCCTTTCCCAGCCCCAATACAGACAGCTGCATCCTTCATTTGAGCAGAAGGGGGTCTAGGTGTTCTCTGTTGCTCATGCTCAGCTGTACAAGCAGGCAGAGCATGCACACCAAACGCCATGCCCTGCAGAGCACAGGAACCTGCTTTGTGTGCTTGGCGTCACCCAGTGACCATCTCCCAGTCAGCATTCATCAGGGAAGGGTTCAGCTCCAGCCCAAACTCTCCTGTCCCACAGCAGCACACTGCAGTGCATCACAGGCTGTGCATTGCAGAATCTGTCCCCCAGGCCAGCTGGTGACTCGCCTCGTGCCAGAGCCGTGCTGGGGATCCGCACGTGGCTCTGATGCACATGGGGCAGCCTGAGTCGGCATCTGGCTGTTTCAGCCAGGGACAGCACTTTCTGTGGGTGTAACTGAGCACGTGCAGAACCTGTTTTTTTTGCACCGTGTTAGTTTTCTGCCACTCCATCAAGGCTAGAGATCATAGACACCCTCAAAATCCCTCACCAGGGAAGAGGCATGGTAAGATGATGTCCCTCAGAACAGAGGTTTCATGGCCGATACCCCACAGCCTCCGTGGACTGCTGCCCCCACAAGGCCTCTCATTAGCTAGCAGCTCCAACTGCCTAATGAGATGGGGCTTCTGTCATCTGCATTTAGAATTTCCGTCTCTCTGTGGGCTACGAACAATGACCCAATGACTTTTCACCAAGTGGACAGCTCTGCACACCCTAGTCATACATTCTCAGGTGCACAATAGAGGGGAAGCATGTGCAGCCTTGGAGTTACAGCTTTTACACTCAGGAAAGCAGAAGATGGAATGAAAGCTGGTTGTATTTGGAGAAAGGTTCTCCGTGACACACAGACCCAGGCTGAATTCATCCCTGGAACTGAAGGAGGGGTCTGGGCCACTCACCGTTGCTGCAACAGAAATCATTGTCAAAATGCATATCCTAGGTTTACAATTTTAGCTCAATAGCTTGGGTTGGAAGGAGGACATGGGCATGACCTAGTGCTGCTATTGCAAGGATTATGTGTATCTAGCAGAGTGCTGGTCCTGGAGTTTTCCTCCTGCTCATATTGGACAGTTTCAGAATTGTTCTTCAGATGCAATGAAACAGTACCTCTGCCACTGGCACGTATTCATCTAGAGAGCTACCATGTCTCCTCTCAACCTTTGTTTCAGGAGACTGTTTAAGCTGAGCTTCTCTCACAAACTGGGTTTTCCCTGCATAACCTTTCTCACACAGTGCTGGGCATCATGTTCACAAAGGGCAGCTCCCGCACCCTGTTCCCCAGACAGGGATGCTCTCTTCATACCCTGCTGCTGTCAGGACCACTTGCTGTGGAGGCAGCCCAGCAGCTGTCCAGGCATCATCCTAGGCACAGGGTGAATGGCAGAGACTGGCCAAGGCAGATGTTTTTCACTCAGTTCTGAAAGCAGTTGATGCAGCTGCTGCAGGCTGCAAAAAGCCAGGAGCCTGCCAGCACCATGCAGAGGGATTGGATGCCTCCCACAGGCAGGAGGGGCAGGGAGAGTTAATTAAAACACACTGAGCAAGTGTAAAGTTTTATTACAGAACACAAAGGTAGGCTGGTTTCTCCAACACACATCTGCATAATCCAGCCTGGGCTCCTGCAGCTGCACTGCGCTGTGCACGCTGCTGACACCGATATTGTTTTCATCTATTTTATTGAAAAAACAGTATCCAAGGTTTAAGCTGCATAACAAGCCCTGCTGTGCAGTAATGCCTTGCTTTCTTTCTGCTGACAAATCTAACTGGAAACTCCCAGGTAGTAAGTGACCATCCTGCAGACAGGCATGCCCATCTTCCTGCCACCTCCTTTTCAGCAAAAATGTGAAATCTCGGGAACAGGCAACATGACAGCAGGAGGGGAATTCCAGATCCATGGCAGGTTGCAGTTATACCCCATGCTCCCAAGCCATGCCAGAACTGTCTCTGCTGGGCATAGGAGAGTCACCAGGAGATGTGAGGTGGGTACATTTCTCCTGCACAGGTGACTGTGTGCATATGCCCTGGTAGCAAGTACCAATTCCCATGGGGAAATGAGCTACACATGAGTTATACATGAGGCAGAGCCAAGGAAATGGGTCAGCACTAGCAGGCTGAGACCTGCTCCAGCCCAGCCAAGCACAGGAGCCAGAGTGCATCTGAGCTCTGTCTGGAAGCTCCAGCAACACTGCAGGGCTGTTAGAGCCCAGATCGCTGCCTGTCCCTCCGCCCAGGCAGACTGCAGGAAGCAAATGCCTTTCAGAAAATGTATTGGCAGAAGCAATGAGCACCTCGAACTCTGGAGGTGTGAGAAGCACGGGGTTTGGGGCAATACTCAGCCCCGAACCTCTGTTTGTGCCTTTACTGCCAAGCAGGGAGGAGAGGGCATGGGGGAGGCAGGACTGTGGATTCCACTTTGGCAGGACAGATTACATAAAGGGGGAACGAGATTGTGCTGCCTCATTAATCATGATAAAGAACATGCTCAAAGAGAGCCTGGCTTTCAGCATAGTAATTAATGAGCTCTTTAATTTTAGGCTGTAACATCCAAACTACCCCATTAGTCAGCAGAGCAGCTCCAAGTGTCCTTGCCATGTGATGTCAGGGAGATGCAGGGGGAGCTCTGGAGTGCAAAGCACAACGGGCTTTTCCCACAGTGTCAGAGGTTCATGGGCCATGGTTTCAGCACACTGGAGGTTTAAAGCCCTCCTGACCAGGTCAGCCATCCTGTTGGCCTGGAAGAAGCCAGGGATCTGCCATGCCTTCCTGTCCTGTTTCTGCAGGGGCTCTGGGATTCCATGTTTCTGGGGATCAAAACGAAGGGCTGGAGAAAGCAGGCAACTGCCTCCACTCTCAAATAGATCTTGTTGGTGTCCGCATCGCTGTGAGGGGATGATCCTAGCCCTACGTCTGAGAGCAGCCCAGAAGGCATACAGCACTGGGGACTGGGTATTTCCACACCCCACCTGCATGTAGACAGGCGGCACAGCTGAGCCCAGGAAACCTCCTACAGCGAGCAGGTTGTCTTAGAGCAGCAGGCCATGGCTCCTGCAAGCTGTCTGGCCTCCTGACGGTGGAGAAAGGAGCATATGTTGGGAAGAGAAGGTAGGGTTTGGTCCTTCCATGCAATCATCCTGGGATTTCCTAGTGGGTTGATGTTCTGTGGCATCCTGGATGCTATGCAGGAGCTGTGGGGGTTACAGCTAAAAGGTAGTCATCCTTGCCTCTCCCTCCCCATCTCCTGCCACCTTTCCCAAAGCGCACTGCTCTGCCATGCCAGAATTTCCACTGCGAGCTCCTTGGGGCTACCTCTGCTGCTGGCTGCACGGCCTGGCAGGTGAGCAGAGTGCTCAGCAGTGAGCAGCTGCACTGAGAAGCACCAGCTCCACAGCTTGGGAGGGTCCAGCACCATCAGGAGGGCTCCCATGGCCACCCCTGCCAGGGCCACCATGCCAGGACTGGGCTGTGCCCCCCATGCCACCTTGGGCCAGGGGCAGTGCCTCCAGCAGAACTGGAGGGTGCCCAGGATGGGTGCTCCCACTGCGGTTCATTTTTCTAGAATAGCATTAGCAAAAATATTTCTGACTCCCTGGTTAAAACCCAGCCCAGCCCCTGCTGTTCAGGGGAGCGACTATACCATATATACAAACTGGAGATTTGCCCCACATATTTTTCTCAAAGATTGTATGTCTTTTCTTTTTTCTTTTTTTTTTTTTTTCATAATTCTAGTCATAAATGTCACATGTTAGAACCCAGATCTCATTATTGTGAGCAGGGAAATGTATGCCATGTAATAAATTCTTTTGTGGGAAATAACCCTGGTGACTAGTGGAATGTATGAATTTATTACTCTTTGTAGGAGCCTTTCCTCCTATGACTTAAGGAGAGATCTATCATCCTACAGGAGACCTTGCTGGTTCTCTGTTTGGAAACCTTTATAAAGCTTTATGTCACATTTCCTGCCTTCATGTCCTAGGGATTCATTCAGCATGAATCACATTAAAAACAAGGTGTTTTGAAAACAGGCATCAGTGCATCAGAACTGCAAGGGCAAGGTGTGCTGACACCGTTCCCACACCAACCACCCTGCATGAGTGGCCAGCTTCAGTGTCCACCAGGGCTTTTCTCCCAGTGCCCACAACTGCTGCAATTTTAACAGCTGAAAGGTGCTGAGACCACTCAGCCAGAGGCAGCAATCTAGGCAACACCGAATAGCACAAAAGAAAATATTTCACTTCTTGTTGTAAGGAATCTTTGATGGTGGCTATGGTCATAGGAAAGGGCCACAAAGCCCCTGTCTTGTTGCATTGTGAGTTGAGGACAGGTAGATCTGCCACACTTCAGGAGAGGTGCTCAGCTGCAGCCGCAGCGGGTGTTCAGGACCTCTTTGTCTCCTAGGTGAGGAAGCCCCTGGAATAAAGAAAACAGCATAATCTGAAACCTCGTGACCTGAGCCCTGTCCCCCCCGTGCCCCCCTCCCAGTGCACTTCACCTCTCCACCCGGCTCCCCAAGCACAGCCAGAGCAGGCATTGGGTGGCCACGGCATGGTGTCCAGCAACAGCCCTCAGCAGCACTGCAGCCTCCTCTCCTTCCTGAGGCCAGCAGCTGCAGCACCGCAGGGCCTGCCAGCAATGACTTCCCCTTTGGGGTGCAAGGGAGTGGGTGGAAATGCCCCGCCCTGAGCATTTTGAGCACATGGGCTCCATTGGGGAAGCTGCCCCACAAGGAGGCTGCAGGTACCCTGTGTCTCCAGCAGGAGCATTAGGTGTTCTGCTGGCTCCATTGAGAATGGGTGAGCATGCTGCAGTGGCGGTGAGATGGGGCTGACAAATGTGGAATATCGCAGGAGTAAATTGCATCAGTTCAGCTCCAGACATTGCGTTAGAGAGAAATGACACTCCCAGCAGGACACTACCCCACTGCACAGGTATGGGTGTGTGAGCACTTAATGACAAAGCTGCTGCAAAATTATGCCTTGGTATCCCATTGTCAAGTTTATTTTAATATACATTCAAAACATTCAGAATACAAACCTTTTCTGTAAGATTACAAAATGCTCAAGCACTTCTGCAATTTGGATGGCAGGGGATCAATTATTTGGGCATGGTTTTGCATATAATGGCCTGCAACAGATTGTAAAGTTTCTCAGTTAGTGAAGCAATTATGAATACTGAATACAAACTAATGGCTAGAGAGCGGTGGAACTGGGCCATCTGGACTCAGAGACATGCTTCTGGCTAAGAGGGAAGGACTGTGGGGAGGAGACTAAGCAACATGCTTTAAGTACTTTGTTAAGTGTGATCTTTACGGAGCCTGCTGTAACAGAAAAGATGTGGTGTAAGAAACATACTCCAGGAACAAAAATAAAAATAAAAGTAAGCATAAACAAATGCAAAAATAAAAATAAGAGAGAGAGAAGTGCTGAAAATTGTATTGCCAAGAAAGAAGTTCAGACTTCACTTCCGTGTGATTACTGTTTATTCCAGAAGACCGGATCACTTTGTTTGTTTAATGATTCAAAGCAGAATATTTTCAAAAATCCTTGAAAGCATTCACAAACAGTCTCCCATCCAGCCAAAACCCAGCTGGCAAAATTCCTGGGTGCGAGGAAAGATTTATTTATCACTTCTCAGTAATGAATATTTGGTTTTATTTTGTTGAAAAGGGAAATCAGTCAGAGCTTTGACCATGCACAGTTACAATTACTGCTCTCCCTAAAACAACAGAACTGAGAAGAATGGCTCCAGAAACCACCTCCTTACAGCACGTTCCCAGCACAGGGCTCAGGCACACACAGTCCCAGGCTATGTCCTGCTGCTCCAGGTTTGAGCGGGCTGACCCCAGGCTCCCCTGGGGGTATGTCCATGCCCCCATCCTCCTTCCCACCATCATGCCCAGGGCATCGGGCCCCGCACATCCCTCCGGTGGCATGCAGACCTGCTGTTCTTGTGCTTCTGGAAGCATTTTATCGCCAGCACACCGGTACTCGTCATCATGAGAAGTATCACTGCACGAGTGCCCCTGGAAATCGAGGCATCGTGCACCCTGGAACTGCCCTGCTCCGTACTGGCTGAGCAGCCCTGGTCCACATGCAGCGACAATTGGAGCTACATGTTTTATTTCTTGTGTTTTTCAGTCCATTCATAAAAAATGCATGTAGGATGAAAGGTTTTACACAGCAAACAGAACTGAGATTTAGGGCTATAAATGTCAGATTTCACAACGCTCCCTCCATACAACTGCTCAGAGGAAAATCACATCACAGATATCATGAGCTGGGGGATGGGGCCACAGATTTCCTAAAAGTAAATGAAAATGACATCAGGATTCATTTTTCTCCTACTTTTAAAAATCAGCCTAGCAGGAACATCAAAGTAATACATGAGTCTGGTCATTCCCGTAACGTATTATTATAAATCAAAAACAAAACCGTGGTCAAGTCAGGTAGAAAATCATCTTCCAGAGAGATCTGACTGAGCTCAGCAAAGGAGAAAAGGCTGACACAACATCTTTAAACATTTTTAATTACCCTGTCAAACTGACAATTATAGAGCTAATTATTAGGAAGACAATACCAGATATACCAAATAGCACATTACCAGTATTTTTATGTAATTATGTAATTTAATGAATTGAAGGCTACAGTAATGGACTATATCTGGTTAATTAGGGACTCCCTTTCTGCTAATAATGCCATTTATGTTCAGTTCACTATGTTTGTTTTTCTTCTGTAAAACCGGGCATATTTTCTCAGACGATGAAGGATTCTATACAGCAGCTCATATGCCCCTTCTGTTATTGATGGTACGCAGTTTTTTTTTTGTTTGTTTGTTTTTGTTGTTTTGTTTTGTTTTTTTCATGGTGTGGACAATGTGCTCCACTGACTCCTTTTCATTTCCAGCTTTGCCCTATTCACTAAGGGTTAATATGGCCCAGGGCTGGGCTGCTGCAGCTCTGTTGGCACTGGCATCCCAAAGCCATGCAGCACCCTGGAAGAAGCACCCGCCTGCCCCAGCAGCCCCAGCCAGGGCAACGTGAGGGTGGGGAGTGCAGCAGCTCGCAAGGACCCTGCCCAGCAGCATGCTCCTTGCCCTGCACCCACACCGGCAGCAGCACCCATGCCTCTGCCAGCCCCCATCCCTGCACCCCACGGTCAGGGCATGGGGAGCCGCTGCAGAAACGTGCCCAAGCACAATGGGCTGGCCAGTGAGGGTGCGCCCCATGGCATGAGCCACATGAAAGAAAATAAATAATTTAAACATTTTCCCTTGCAGATAAAATGTTGGGAAGGTTTGGAGTCTCCTAATTCCTCGTTGTTGAATGAAAATTGTCTCATAAATTATTGACTGTATTTTAAATGTACCCACAGAAGCCATTTTAATTCTTCTTTTCTCTTTTTGGCAATAATTAACCTATTTACATTTTTTAATCACTTGAAGATATTTCCTGCTGATTGTTAGCTGGATGGGAGGGGTTGCCTGCTACACAAGCCCACCAGTTTTGGGAGATTCCAAAGGGAGGAACTGGCCATGGGAAACCTCACGGCCATGCTCCACTGCCAGGCCAGAGCCTCACATCCCGGTAAGGTAAACCTTTCCCTAATCAGAACAGCAACATTAACGGAAGTACCAAATCCCTCCTGAGTCCCAGCCCAGCCCCAATCAAAGATTGTCACCTGGCTGCCCTGTGGGAAGGGGCTTCTGTGCGGAGAGATGCACCGGGGCTGGATGGGGCTGGGCAGCAGCAGGTCCCATCAGCTGCTCCTTGCTGCCCGGTCACTGCTGCTCAGATGCTTGGCACCAAGGGCCAGTCCCAGCCAGTTCACCTGCACATCCCAGCACCAGCCACTAGCAGAAAACAATGCTTAGGATTAACAAGCAGTTCCACAGAGATCCACCTCAGGGGGTGGGACATGTACTCTTGAGCACACATCATGGCAGGATGGTCCACTGCCCTTGGCTGCAGCATGGAGAGGACACTGCAAGCAGAGTGAGGCATTCTGTGAAGGCACTAACATAGCAGGCTCATCGCAGAAGATGAGATCTAGCAGAGAGGATTTGTCTAGGACATGAACTGCTGACAGATAGAAAGCAGCCTAAAATTTGCATCTGCCCCATCACTTCTGCAGAAAAAGTTGCTGAGCTACCTCTACTGTCCCTTGATCTCCTGCAGATGCACAGCAGAAGAAGCTGCAGCTGAGATGGTATATGCATCTGGGGAGCAGCTTGACTAAGTGGGCAATAGAAAGGAAATCTGTTAAAGCCCATGGGTACAGGCACTTGGATCATAGGAGCAAAACTGCAGTGCTGCCCACTGTGGGTGAGTCAACAACACATCAAAGATGAGTTTGGGAACATGAGCTATGAAGTTTCTGCTGTCTCTCTGAATTAGACGCTGTCATCACAGGTTATGGTAAGCATTGCTTTATGTGCTGCCCACCTCCAAGAGGAATGCTCATCTTCTGGCTTTTCACCCTTCCTTCAGGCAGAGGTGCACATGCAAGGGTAGGGGGCTCTAATCCTGACAGTCAGCCCACACACACCATCTGCCACACTGCTCTTTTGCATTGGTCTCAGTAGCTTTAGTTCTTGTTACAGAATAGGTTAACAGATCCCAAAACAAGGTTAAAAATAGTAGCGCTTCACCCCAGAAATCATGGAAAATGTTGTAGTACTGTATCAGTTTGCTCAGTTTCTGGGCACAATGGGTTCCCTTCAATGGAATTGGCAGCATGTATTTAAAGCAAGTGGTACTATTGAAGTGGAAAAAGCAAAGATGCCAAATTAACTTCTCTGGTAGCCAAAAACACCAAGAACTGAAAGAGAATGGGATTAAGGAACATCTCTGTGTGCTAAGTGTTGGTGTAACTCACAGACTGTCCAGGACAGCCTTACAGAAAGTGAGCTGGGTGCCCATGAGCCAGCTCCGTATTCCAGGGCTGACTTCACACTGCCTGCACAGAGAGGCAGTCAGTCCCCTTTTGCAACGTGCTCCAAGACCTGGCAAACAAAAGCACCAAACCAGCCTCATCATATTTACACTTTCAATAAACTGTAAATATTAATGCATTAATGGCACAAATTTTGGGCCCCTCACTACAAGAAAGACATCAAGGCCCTGGAGCATGTCCAGAGAAGGGCTACGAAGCTGGTGAAGGGCCTGGGACACAAGTCCTGTGAGGAGCGGCTGAGGGAACTGGGGGCGTTCAGTCTGGGGAAGAAGATTCTCAGGGGAGACCTCATGGCTCTCTGCAACTACCTGAAAGGAAGGTGTGGGGAGCTGGGGGTCGGCCTCTTCTTGGAAATGAGGAGACATTTCTTCTCAGAAAGAGCGGTCAGGCATTGGGACAGGTTGCCCAGGGTGGTGGTGGAGTCACCGTCCCTGGGGGTGTTTATGGAAAGGTTGGACGTGGTGCTTAGGGACATGGTTTAGTGGGTGATATTGGTGGCAGGGGGACAGTCAGACCAGATGATCTTCGAGGTCTTTTCCAGCCTTAATGATTCTATGAAATATTTTGCAGGTGACTTCCCCGCAGAGTTCTACTAGCTTTGCCTACCATGCACAACCAAACATATTCAAGCAGTTCTCGTCTAAGTGAAAGCTGTTGTTAAGAAGAAGAAATTCAATAATGTACTTGTAAATTAATAAAATCCTGGCAATTGTGAAAACATTCTGGGCTTTTGTTGGCCTGGAGATTTATTCAGTGTTGCTGGCTTCCCAGCTGAGGCAGAAAATATCATAAACCTGCCAAGAGAAATGCCTCTGCAAAATGTTCCAGGCTCAGCTATAACATTCTTCTACCTGCTGGCACAGCAGCCATGGTGCCCCAAAAAGGCCAAGAGCTGAACCTGCACACTCTGTCCCCTTTGTCCCTGCCACGGACCAGTGAGTAGCATTAAAGCTGACAAGAGTTGATTGTTCCGCAGTTTGGATTCAGTTCGGGGGGATCTTTCAAAGCGTCATTCTTTCTAGGAATATAATAAGCCTGAAACTGCGTTATATGCCTATCAAAATCAGCACTGTCCACGAGGGAGTGCTGGGAAAGCTGTTACAGGGATCTGGTCTGTGTACCAGCTCCTGTTTGCAGCCAGCCCAGGTTCCTGGCTGTGCTAGTGTTCACTGCTCGCTCAGGCAGCGGCAGCTTTTGTCAAAGCACTCCCATGACGCAACCACCTCTCCCCCGAGCTCCCATTTGGTTCCTGGTTTCCCTTTGGGTTGCACCTTCAGACAGCTAGACATCCATGCAAGCTGGGTCTGCAACCTCCTTGCTGGCAGGGCCCCAGTTCACCATGCTCTTTGCGAGAGCAGCGTCATGCACAGAGCTGTCAGGACACTACCACACTGCACATGGGGTGCTGCCAGGGTGAGGAGTGTGCAGGGAGCAACATGTCAGCCACTGCCATGCCTCCTAGGACAAGAGCAGGACATGCCGTACAGGTTCAGGCAGAGCCAGGCTGGGTCCCCTGCAGCCCAAGCCCAGCAGACATCCCAGGACACAGCAGACCTGACTGCTGCAGCAAGCCCCAAAGGAGGAGCATTACTACCTCTAGGACAAGGGCTGAAGGCCATAGTGACCTTCAAAGCCCAGCAACCCCCACAGAATGTGAATCAGAGGAACAAGAGTAGACACTTGCATGTTCCCCAGCGAGCTATGAGCCCGGCAGCTGGTGCTCCAGGGTCCTGCCAGCCTCCAGCTGTCATTGCACATATCCCATGGGAACCAAAGCAAACATCAAGGTTTATATTTGCTTTCTTGAATACAGAATAATGAAGGAGCAGTGTGCGTATGGGGAAGGCTGTTGGCATTGTGCCATGCCAAAGAAATGATACTGTTTAATGAAGGTCAGAAGAAGAATGTTTTCCCGTTTAACAGACAGAGAGCTCTGTGCTGAGGACCATCAGAACAGCCTGCAGCTGGCCACACCAAAGGGCAGATGCATTTGCTGCAATTGGTTATTGTTACCTACACCTCAGGGCTTATAGACAGGAGTGCATACCCTGGGCTCCCGGTCGTGCCCACGGCCTGTGCTGGCAGTATCCCACTTCCCCGTCCTGCATCAGAAATGAGGGTGCTACAGAAACTTGGCCAAACAAAATTTCTTCTCTGAGTGATCCCATCCCAGCTGTGTATGAAAACTCATTATAAGTTTAGGCAGAAATCAAAGCACTTTATCTCTGAAGACATATCAGCACGAAGGAGGGGAAAAGTACAGGGCACCATTGCCTCCACAGCAGTAAGGTCCAGGAGAAAAAGCTGCACACAGACACCTCTTAGAGGACTTGGCAACAACCACAGCTTCGGGCTTCCCCAAGAACAGGCTCTGCTCACTCACAATGGAAAAAGCACAGGGATAATGAGCAAAGCCATGTGCCCTGTTAGAGTAGGGGTACACGGGGTAAGGAGACCAAACTTACCCCACAGAGCCAGGAGCTTACAGTGAGGGAAGGCAAGGAAGGAACAGCCACATCCTGTGAGAGCACAGCAGCAACAGCAGCAGCGCATCTAAAGTGACACCCGTGTTCCTGCACCTGCCTTTTAAACAGGCCAGACACAGTTCTCTTGCCCTCAGTCCCTGCTTTGAGACAGAACATTTTGCTCCTGCGATCTGAGTCAAAAGCATTAACTTCAGCCCTCCAGAGAGTCTCTGAGCACTGTACCTACCTCTGCCACTTCTGTGGGGGTCAGCAGCTGATCCAACATCTTGCTGGTTATCTGTCAAGACAGCAGAATTCACAGCAATTTTTCTAGGGTTTATAAATGCTCTGGAGCCCCCAGCTCAGGCACAGGAGACCCAGGCTCTCTATGAGTAGCATCATTACAAGATGAACTACAGCTGAGATGACAGGGTTGCTGATGGGACCCCTGCCTTGCAAACTCGTAGTCCATATCCAAATGGACAACAAGAACCCTGCTGCTCTGCCCCACATCAGGCCAGCTCTGCAGACTCCCACTTGATGAAATGACATATCACTCTGCCCCTGTGAAGCCAGACACATCCACCAGCACAAATTCAAACTGCCCAGCAAAGACCAATCAATAACTGGTGGTGCAGACACCTGAGTACAGGATGCTTTGTCTTCATAGGTGCAGGAAGGAGGCTGCATCCAGGGACTGGAAAGGGCTGAGCACCGAGGATGATGCTAGAGCTGCAGACTTCACCAAATATTTAATAGACAAATGATCCTGAACAAACACTTCTTCTGAGGAGCAGCAGCATTTCATTTTCATTGGGGAATGCTTAGCTAGCTGATTTTATGACAATATGTATTTTATATATATATAAAATTTGTGAGTGAATTTAGTGCTTGTGAATGCAAAGGAGTAATAGTGCTGGCAAGAATCAAGCATTAGGTGGAAAGATGTGCCAGCCACCTCATGTGGTCATGATGCAGCACAATACTCATGAAAGAAGTTGCTTGTGCCAGTCCTCGTGTGCTGCAAATGATAACAATGAAACTTAATGCGGCTCTATCTGTCAGAGATTCATACTGCTAGTCTCCAGCACGGTTAGCTGAAATCTCCAAAGAGGTACCAGAAGAGAGAGGAACAACTCATTTATTTTCCTTCCGAGCTAAGCATAAATACCAAGGACCTTTCCTGCTGCACTCTCTGGGAAGCATCTCAGGTACACCAGCCCTTCCCACAGCACCACTCCCTGCTTCCAGACTCCAGCTGCTCTCCTATACGTTAACGCCAAATTGTCTGAAAACTACCCAGGCCTTTTGTAATGTCTAGCCATCTGCACAAGCAGTAATGGTCCTGTTGATGCAACATGTATTTCCTCTACAGAATACAAACACGCTGCCTCAGCCCTGAGCCTCTGTATCTCTTGTTTTACTCAGCTTCTCTCCTGTATTCTTCCGCTGCCTTATCAGCCGTGCTGAAGCTCAGTGTCCATCTTTCTTCATCACCATTTCATGCAGTGATACAGACTTTTCTTTCCTCCAGTCATTTACACATTTTTGCTACTTAAAGTCTAAGATTTTCTGGCTGAAAAATCATCAGGAGGGACATCCCCATCACTCTGCTCAGTTGACTGCCTCTTACAACTGCTGGGCTTTTAAATATCTAGGCTGAACTTGAAGAGCCAGCTGCACTTTTCCTTCTAGCTCATTCTCATGCAGACCTTCCTGGACAGCTGTTTCCTATTCCCCCTCCTATTGTGGCAGGTCTTTGGCAGGAGGTCAGCTTGGAGAAGCAAAGCAGTCCCCTCTGGTCTGGAACCAGAAATGCCAGATTCTGCTCTGGAGCTCGGTTTCCATCTATTTAGTGATCAGCAATCCATTAGCTGGCAGTACAGGGTAAGTGGAACTGTGCAGAATCCACAGGGGAAGACAAGGGGCTAGCAGAGCTGTGAGAGCAGGAGAGATGCTCATGGCACAAAGGCAGCACCAGACAACAACAACTACCATTTTTTCTCCTGATGCCATCAGCCCATTAGCGCAATCCTTCGTACCAGGAAGAGACTGGTGTGCTGGAGGACACACAGAGAGGACGAGGGGGATGCCGGCGTCGAGGACCTGACCCCAAACAAAACAAAACTGATCCATCCACCTGCTCTTCCTGCAAGCCCGGGGCACAGAGCAGGGATGAGGGAAGGTCGGGCAGCACCCAGGCTCCAGGGAGGCAGCCCAGGTGCTGAGCAGCTGCAGGGTCCCCACGGCAGCCGCTCCTGCCCCTGCCCGCCCCCCCCGGGGCAGCGCAGCGCGGACCCGAGGCTTTTGGGATGGCCGGAACGGGTGGGTGCGGGGCAACACGAGGCTCCTGCCTGCTTGCTTCCAAATGTTTTTGCAGAGCTCCATCTAGGGGGGATGCTGCTGGACAAGGCTGCAGAAGAAGGCAGGTACCGGTAAACAAGTAAATGGCTCCTTCCCCTGGCCTGAGGCCCCTTGTTACACACTTACGGTGCTAATTAAAAAAGGGAGGGAGCAGCCCATAAATTTTACAGTTTACTCTAACTTCAGTTCCAGCTGGTTTTAAAAGAGCTAATGAAGGTAAGTGCATCTGTGCAGATCACTGGTGCATCACAGACAGCAAGCCAGCATGCTTAATTAAATGTTATTCTAGGAATAAAATTTAGCCCTCAACTGACAAGACTGAATATTAAAGCATCAGTTTCCTGAAGACCAGCTGTAACCAGAGTATCCTACTATGGGAAAGCAAAAGTAATCCCTGCTACTGACACAAACATCCCTCGGACAATGGTTAAAAAAAGTACCACAGCCACAGAAATGCACAGTGCTGCCAAAGGACAGAGCTGCCTCTGTGGGGCAACCAGCCGCCTTACCAGATTCCCCAGGCATCCTTTGCTCTTGGACTGAAGACAGTAGCAGGGAACCAAAGTCCTGCACAGAACAATGACTCCAAATAGTACCTCTTCCTAGGCAGCATGGAGCAATCCTCTAGTACAGAGGACTGCCTTTAAGGCATTAATAGCAAGCTGCTGCTCATAGTTTCTCGCGGCACCCGAGGCATTCTTCCCTACTGCTCTCACCCCTTTCCTGGCTACCAGGAGAGCCCTGAGAGCTAACAAGGGAGAGCAGCACAGCTGCTAAAAAGAAACCAGGAAACGCCCCCGGCCCTGCTGCACCCCGAGCTAACAGACGTGCAGGCGAAAGGGCTAAGTCTCAGCAGTGCAGCAACAAGCTGCAATGCAGGTAGCTGAAGACCCCTCTGGGGATGGGATACAAGAGATCTACTCACATCCTCCATGTATTTTTGTTTCCAAGTGAATTGTGGTGTCTCATTTTACAGCATCAGCCCCGGGAAGAAAGACTAGCGCTAAACTACACAAATCCTCTCATATTGCTGTGCCTACAGTTGGAGGCCTTTACATATGCAGATATTGCTTCTCCTTTGCTCAGAGGTCTCTTTCTAATATAATACTTCCCCAATATTGCAGAAGTCATAACAGGGGCTTCTCCAGGGGAACACATCTTACCTCCCAGGAAAGAGCAGTCTGTCACTGCAGCCTGATTCTCAGCACTTCTGCCACATCCCCACATCAGGACAGCAGGATGGTGGCTGGGAGGCCAGCATGCACATCTCTGCACCCAGGCCAGGCAGTCAGTGCCCAATCCAGCCCGAAAACAAGCAGCAATGACCTGCAGGGTTCCTTCCCTCCTCTGATGGTTCCCATTAGCACCCTGTGTGGAGTCTTGACAAATCTCTAATCCTCATGATATTAGCCAAGGGGGCTGGCAGCTTGATCTGCCCTTTACTGGTACTGTCAGATCAAATAGCTGCTAATTGACCAATGTGTCTCCTTTTGCTGAGCTATTAGCAACGGCACCACGGCGGCTTTCTGACATTAATTATCTGTGAGTTAGCAGTATTTGAAAACATAAATAATAGTTTGCAGGGCGAGCTCGCAGCTCCAGACATACGAGGGCAGGCTGACATGGCCACCGCAGCGTGGTGCAGACTTTCTCCTGAGCCCTCGCTGGGCCCTGTAACCAGGGAGGGCTCAGGCCACGCTCAGGAACAGCTGGCCTGGCTGGAAGTTTAGTCGGGCTGTCAGGGCCCAGGGCCACCTAGCCTCTCAGGCCACCTTCACCTCACATCACAAACCCATCCTTCATGTGATCAGCTTCCTGAAGAAGCGATCCCAATGCCAGCCCCAAAACCTGATGAATGACCAGGCAACAGCACCCCAGCATGAGGCAGACGGGCTGGGCTTAGCCCTGTTTTTGCTATATTATCTTACAGCCAAAGCCAAGCACAAAGTGCAAGAGAACAGCCCATGCAAAGGCCACAAGGCATATTCCTCCAGCAGACCATCACCAAAGCAAGAAAAGGATCAAAAATAGCAAACCTCAGTACACATTTCCTTTCCTGGCAGCTCTAAGAGGTTCCCATTAACCCCAACACCCTTTGTTAGAGGGGCAAACTGTCTCCACAGCAGCTACCCCTGGGATTATCAGAGCTCAACAGTTAGCAAGTAAAACAGCCACAGCAAAACAGACACGCTCCAGGCACTCGCTGCTGAGAGGGCTGGGACAGGTTTGATACTCACTTCTCTGCATTTCACACATGCATTCGCATTTAGCAAACACTCATCTGAAAAACCCTGACCCCTCCTTTCCTCACGGTAGCACTGCTGTGAGACAACCCCTGCACAGTCCTCCAGCCTGGCCCTTCTGGCTCCTCTCAAGGGCCCAGACAGGCACACTGCTGCCTGCCACGGAGCTCAGACACCCGTGGAAGAGGCTTCCTCGTGCCTGGTCGTTGGGGAATGGACGTGGCATCCAAGGATTGCTTCCCAAAGCAGAATCTTGTTGTCTGCAGAGAGGCAGACCAAACCCCATCATCTGGAGCAATGCTGCCAGCCACCACATCTGAGAGGGAAGCAGCTCGAGAAAGCAACCTGGGTTTGTGGCAGTGAGGGGCAGGACATCCCTCTGAGGTGGCTCCTGTCAGCTGGGAAGAGCCAGTTTACCTCTCATGCTAGAGGTGACCCACTGAAGGTTATGCTGTCATCCCCTTTTTGAATAATGTAGCTGACACATGATACAAAAACTGAGATTAAGCGAGGAATAATAAATTGATTTTCACAGGTTAATCCAAAGGCTGGACCCTAAATTTTCTGTCTGCAATAATCACTGTGGCTATTGCACAAGAGCAGCTAGAGGACTCAAGAAATATACTTAATGAAGATTCTGTCACTCAGAAGCTTTGCGTAACACCAGCTAAGAATTAACTAACATTTATACCAGTCATTTTTGATGTAATAGAGTAGCACACAACACACTCTTCTAAGTGAGAAGTGCACTGCCTGCCCTGGCACTAGCATTCCCCTCACTGACCCCAGTGTCCCACTGCCTTTGTGTTTTGATCCCAGATGTTTTTTTTCTAACAAAGCCTCTCACCTTGGGCTATCAGCCCTGTTTTGCCATGCCTTCCTTTCCTCCCACGTTGAACAGACACAGGAGCTCAGTGTCTTAGCAGCCCAGCCTGCGCCCCTTCTACACCCCAGCCCAGGGCCCCTCCAGTCTGTGGCCTACCAACACTGTAGGACTTTCACAAAGTTACATCCAGGAGGAAATGGGAGTAGTCTCAAACCAGTGCTTCACTCCACCAGTGTCAAGCTCAGAAACAGAAAGGATCTAACTGTCATCCAGCTCAATGCTCTTTGCCTGCATCTGGTCTATCCCAGGAAACTTGCGTCTCAGACTGACGAAGACAGGCAGGGCTGCCAGCAGCAGCCACAACTCTTCTCCTGCCGTTCTCTAGGTGCTTGCACCCTTGGTGTCCCTTGGTCTGCCATGGTAGCTGTCCCAGGCAGTTTTCCTCTAGCAGGTGTGGCTGCTCACTGCAGTGGTGAGCCAGGGTGTCACAGCCCGTGGGGTCGGCACTGGATGTGGGTGACGCACACTGAAGAAAGAACATCCCCTCACCCACGTCCCTCTGTCACCCTGCCCAGGCTCCATCCACTTCCAGCCCGGTGCACTTCTCTTATCCTGGCATTTCTGGCAGAAAAGAGCGTCCTGAGTCCATGCTGGGAGACAGCAAGCTGTGCCATCAGCCCTTCTGCCCAGTGAGCTCCCCAGGCAATCATTTCAGGCCTGTAGGGAGCCCATTCTGCCCATGGCCCCCCACCTGCTCAGCCCTGCATTACTGAGGGAAGGTGTGAGCAGCAGGAGTCAGCCCCTGGCACTGCCATGCCCTCCAGTGTTCCTGTAGCAAGTGTGCCAGGACATGAACTGCTGGACCCAGGGGTACTTTCCTTCAGGCCTTCCATCTCCATGACATCTGTCAGCTCCTCTTCTCGTGTTCAGGACATGCTGCTGTGCCCAGCGAGTGCTGCGGCTCTGGGAAGGGGGGGAGGGTTGTGAGGCCCACTGCCAGTGCTGCAGTGGCCCAAGCATTATTTTTTTTTTTTTTATTTAACAAGTATATGGATAAGGAAGAAGGAAAGATGGAGAAAAATCTCCTTCCACCTCCAAGAGACCCCTTCTGGGCTGTGAAGTCTCAGCTGCAGTGGGGCTGGGCTCTCTGACCCACCGGGGAGCTGCAGAGAGCAGGCAGCAGCACAGCTGGCAGGAGACTGAAAAGCATTCCATAATGCGAAGTGAATCGCTTCTAGCTACGGAACTATGTGAGCCTTCCCTGTCCTTATTCTCCTTGTGTTTGCAGTCCTATCCTTGGAACCCATTATGTTCTTGCTCTGTTGAAACAGCTTGTGGGTTCAGACTTGAGGAAATGGAGTATGATTGGTTTCCGTCTCCTCAGGGCAAGCTCATACCCCAAGAGCCAACTGGCCAGTACCGTGAAACATAATATCCTCCATGATATTTCACCAATTATCCTTCTGGATGAAGCATGTAGCAAGTTAAACAAGCTGGGATCATCTTCCACTGGATGGTGGTAGCTTTAAGGAAATTCAGACCTTTAGCCAGAGGTAGATGGATATGACCTTCCGTAGTGTAATTGTAACAATCTTACCATTTTTATTCCCTAGTAGTTGAAATATTTCAAAAACTAAATGACCCAAGGTCATTAAACTTTGTAAAGAGATTGCTGCAGGTATTTCCAGACATCTATCAAAAACTAAGTCACCATGACTGCCTACGACTAGAGGAGAGCACAGACTGGTAAATTGTCTTGTTTCATATCCCTCCAGCATTTTTGCTGAGGTTTCCTAATTTTTCATAGCCAATTTGTTGGCAATGCTAATTAAAATTAGAGTTGAGTAAGAGGTATCTTTATCTGCTTATCACCTTATCTGATATGAAAAATGAGTCTGTCTTGAGAAATAGCATGAAGACAGATACCTGCATAACACGGGACTTTTTAACCAGTTTCTGATTTGAGCCAGGTTACTTCAAGTGACTGCTTCTGCTTGTCTGGGATATTTAAGAGGGTTGTGCAAAAAATTTCCACACTTCTGCTTCCTCTGCTCGTAGCTGCACAATTTGTATAAATATGAGAAGATGCAGGTCTGGGATATATTCATCTCATTTCTGATATTCTCAGTGTCTATCACAGTGTTTATCACAAGAATAAAAGCAATGAAAACAACAAGACGTTTTTAAGCAAAGTGCCCAAGCAAACTCCCCAGAGCTCAGAGAGCCACTTGCCCTGGTCAGGGCCACCAGCCAGTGAGAAGTGCAGCGCCCACCAAGGCTCGGCCTAGCTTCTGCCGCAGTGACAGCCTGCCCCACAGAGATGGGCTCTTTCATGCCAGGTCCTAGGCCACGGTCCCCACCTCACCACAGGAACCACTTGTTGGTGAAAAAAAGTCAGAACAGTTTTAAAGAAATTGTACGTTACGCCTGCATAGCTTCTGACATTACTTCATGCAAGGCTCACTATAGAAGATCCCTACTAACCCCTCTGGACAGCAGTAACATCACTGATGTTCCTTGAGCAATGGATGCAGGAAATAAGATCTTCATTGGCCTCTGTCCCCATATGGGTCTCCCAGGCCAGCAGCTCATGCAGTGTGCAGGATGAGGCCAGCATACTCAGTGCAGGAGTAGGCCTGGTCCCAGGAAGACTCTCTCTGCAAATGGCATATAGCGGCATCAGCTACCGTGCATCTCATTTTAAAAGCATGACACAAACTTATATCACAAGATTAGATTGTTTTTTTCTTGCCATTCTTCTTGCTTTGTTTCAGTGGGGGAGAGGAAAAAAAAAATCAAGCCACAGATAACTCGATCAGGGTGTGCATGGTGAGTAGCCCAGAATGCTGTGAAATCACATAAAAGATTTGATCAGAGTCAATATCAGCTGCTGAGCTATAATAGCTTTTGTGATTCTCCTAACAGGATTTTAATTTTATGTTTATTATTTGGGGACTAGCAAAGCACATGAAATGCCTGTGTGGTGGTGTGGGCTCCCTTTTCCTCTCTTCTCTGAAAGGCTGGGAAAACTCAAGTGCAAAGCAAGCTGACTTTCAGTATTTTTAATTTTTGCTTGTGTTCCCCAGGCTTGGCAGGAGAGAGTGAACTTAATTAAAATCAATGGAGAAAAAGAATGGGATAAATCACAATATGAATATTCTCAGTGTCTGTATGCAAGCGTAGCATATGCAGGCTTCTGCCTGCATTCAAAACAGCAACTCCTTCAAAGCACAGCGGAGCCTCCTTGCTTTCCATTGTCTCCAAGAAACAACAGCTTTTCAAAGCGTTGCAGCTCCAATTTGGAGGCTGCTCCCTCCTTCCGTAACTTGCTCTGCTTGGATGGGTGATGGTCAGAAGCAGTCAAGAAGGTGCTTTTGCAGAGTTTTCCAGTGTGTGCTATCCTGAGCAAACAGCTGCTCTCCCTGGGCAGCCCCTAATGCAGGCACTGCCATAGCCTGGGCTTACAGGGCCAGTCCAGCCTCTGCCCAGCACTGCCCGCATGCAACAGCGGTACCACCACCTGCCCACAGGCCCCAGCACAGCCAGGGAGACTGTTTCACAAGCCATTTTCTTTTTCTTCTGTTTTTGGCATTTTGCTAGTAGTAAAGGGAAGCCATCCGATTCTTTTCTTCAATTGGGAAATGTGCTTTCAAAGCGTGTACTTTCCACAACATGCAGAATTGTCCTTTACTCATTTTTATTTGTGCATCTGCAACGAATGCATCTGTCCTAGTGCCTGGGACCTTCCTGCTGCAGAGCAAGAGCTGGGAGGGCTGGGGACAGTAATGGCAGGGCAGTAAAATGGGTTCAGCTCTCCTAAGGACCATCACTGACCCTGAACCATCATGGATCAGAAAACGTGAGCAAAAGAATTGGAGAGAGGAGTAGAAGAAGAAGGAACACTGGGAAGGAAACCATCTCTCTGAGCATGATTCAGCCCCAGCACGGTGAGCACCAGCACTGCCCACTCTGCTCATTCCCAAACGGGCTGTTTCGGGGAAATCTCGGGCTGGTTTTCAGAGCAAATAACAGCTCTTTAGAGTCACCTGCCAGCATAAGTTGATGATGTCAAAGCCTTCACCACATCGGTCAGACTTTAATTGCAATGTGTGGTGTGCTGAGCTGTTTAGTGGGTTAAAGCAGCAACAGGTGCACCTCGCTCCAGGGCCAGGGAGGCATCTGGCTGTGCTGGCTCAGCGGCTGCTCCAGCGTGTAGCAGGGACAGCCCGGGCTGCCCTGATCCTGTGCCGTGTGGGCAGTGCTGCGCAGATGGCTGGAGGGCGCTCCCACATGTTCCTCTCCTGCCGAAAGCGGACACTGCTGCCCAGCAGCCTCCTGCATTACCAGTTTTCTCAAAGCCCTTGGGACTCACAAGCATTAAGCAGGCCCCATTGTTGACCTGAGCCTTGCCAGGCCGACGCATCTCAGCAGGTCCATTTGGATCTCCGCTACCCAGACCTGCCCCCTCTCCGCACTCTGAACTCGTGGTTGGCACCGTGCCTGGGCCTGTTCCTCCCCCCCCATTTAGCTAAGGCCAGGAACGCACCACTGTAGCCATAAAGCAAGAGCTACAGGGCTTCCTCTCACCATGCAGCCAGGGCTTTAGTTTTAATAACATAAAATAAAAAATCATTATTCCATTGTTTAGCACTTGTTGCCAGTCCCTTCCAGATGAATTAATTTCTTAATCACGCTTTTAATAGGGGAGACTGTTAGAGCCCATGCGGGAATGGTTAATATTAGTAGTATTTAACTGTCAAAAGCTTTTCATATCGTAAACCAGTCTCACGGTCAAACAATAAAATTCACAGTCTAATTGGTGGGTAACAGGCCTCCAGGCACTCATCACTTATGACAGCCAACAGCAGCAATGCCGCGTGCCGGACCACGACAGCCAGCTGCTCTGGGCAGCCCACGAGCAGCTCTGTTCATTCCCAGCCCCAGAGGCGCCCCAGCCCCCTCCCACCAGCAGGGAGACCCTCAGAATGACAGCGGGGCCATTCACCATTGCCCATTCGGATGTCTGCTCATAGCGGCTCCATGCGAGTGGGTGTACAGCACAAGCGAGCACTCAGCATCTATGTGGGTTGCTCAAGACAGCGTTTTTCTTCCAGTCAATCTTTCACAGATTTATGCTGGAGAAATGGGAGCATTAAATATCCCCTTGCTGTAATTCAGCATGCAGCAAGAGATACAGATTTAAATATTTAGTAGCACATAACTGGCTAAAAGCCTCAGCAACATTTTTAAAAATCACTTCTTAATAAAACTGGACTGAAATATTCCCCGCAGTTAGAATTTATGGTTGGTAATTGGTGTTCTTGTGATAAATAGGAGTGAATATATATTTATGAACAACAAATATTAATGAAGAAATAATACAGGAGCCCAACTTCAGGCTGTGCAGCTCGCTATTACTCTACAGTATTCCCCAAGGAACACTGACATTAAGCAAACACAAAGGCATAATCTTGTTTGACTGAAAAATCCAGGAGAAAGGAAGTGTGGTCCTAGGGCACAGAGGCTTCCCCCAGAGGCTGCAAGATTCAACAAAAGAATCCATGCAGTCCATACAGGGACGCTTGCATCCGATGCGAACTCTACTCCCTAGGCTATGTATCAGATACATCTCGTATCTGAGTTGCAGTTTGCAAACACTCCAGCACTATTGATTCTTATCATGGGTGAGACATTAATTTGCATGTGTTCCACTATGATTAAAAACTTGGAGGCAGAGTCTACAGTAACTGCTCCTTTTCTGTATGATGGCAGGATGAGATTTATCTATAGGTGATGATCTTGATTACTGCTTAGGCACAGCTTATGCAGGAGAAGCATGTTGATTAATCTTCATTTTTCACCCATCAGGAGCAGTTTTTAATGCCTGTTGCCTTCTGCACCAGAATCTCAAATTAACGCATAAGCCAGATAGAGAAATCCCACAGAGCCCCGTCCACCAGCACACAGGTCCTCTCCTGAACACAATACTGCTCTGAGGCTGTGCCTGGGCCCAAGCTGGGGGCACGGAGGAAGAGGCAAGCCTGGCTGGTGTCTGCAGCATGCCAGGCACCTCTGACAGGCTCACTGGAGCCTACTGGAGTAAGCCATCACATTTCCCAAGGTCCATGGAAGGTACCAAAGCCCACAGGCAGGCAGAAACAAGGTACTGACACAACCACAAGAGACTGGCTTCAGGGAGTGAGTCCTGCTGCATGAGCAGTTGGACCAGTGGTGATGCCCCAAGCCTGGCTCTTCTCCCTGCTGCTGTAACTGCCCTCCGACAGAGGCTGGCACTCTCCACCATGCTCTGACAGCGTGGAAGAGCAACATTGTCTGTGAAAACCACAGCAGCCACAGGAAACATTTCTAGCATTAAATAAAATAAAAGAGACTTTTTTTCTGCAATAGAAACTCTGTGATCTTGCAACACAATTTGCATAAACAGATAATTTGGCTATAAACACTTTCAATGTTAACTTGTAATTACATATAGAACAACTCACTCAAAATACAATTAAAGACCTTGATGAATTGGAAAATGTCAAAACATTTAAAAGGCTTCAACATACATTTGATTTACATCTCCTTGGTCAGACATTAAACTGGAGATTGTTTACATTTTCTCTTCCAGAGCCTAGAGCACATGGAGATTCTGTCTCCCCGCATCAACAACCCAGCCCACCAGCACATGCAGGGATCATTAGCGGTTATTCTTCCACACAGAGAATCATCTGTGTTTTCTCTAAGAACAAATTTAAAATGAGAAGTTTACAGCTCAGATTCCTAGACTCACTTCACAGCTGTCTCCACTCATTCGTTACCCTTAAAGGAATCAGTAGGCCCAATATTTTTCACATTGTCCAGAAAATACAGGCTGGGAGGATGCTACTCATCCTTCAGAAATACAGAGCTACTTCAGCAGAAGGCAACAAAGCAAAGAAAAGCCCATCTCACTCCAAGCAGGCTGCTACCACAGTTAGGGCGCCTGACACATATATGTTCAAATGCCCTTGGAGGGAAGGTAAGACACAGCCCGGGCCCCCCTCATCCTAGAAGACCCTCTGCCAGAATGATTGGTGAAGGAAGGAGCCTTGCTTGCACTGCACACACCTGCACAGCAGCATTTGCCAGTGGGGACCAGAGAGGGCCCAAGTAGGCAAGGTGAGACAGCAGAGCTTTACAGAACACAAGTGCCAAGTTACGTATTCGGAACCAGGCCTCGGGCCTCTGTTTCTCTCATTTTCTTACCACCAGAGCATGTCTGCCTGAGACCAGAACACGAAGCAACCTGGAGCTAAGGACCCCTGGAAATCTCACCAAAAACTTGGTATTTTTTCTGCCAAGTTCTCTGCCTCTGATTGCACACTGAGGTTATCTGATAGCTAGTAGAGTCCTGGAGAGCGAGTTGCTTCCCAAACCACACCAACCTAACAAGGCTCACCTACTGCTGAAATAATAAGCAAGAATGCTTGTCCTTTCTGTTTCCAGAACATTTTGAAGGCTGGTCACAGCTGTATGTCTTCTCTTCAAGGTCAGATTCCTTAAGGGTTACAGGCTGAACAATTCCACATATATCCTAAAAATACACAGCTTTATTTGTAAATCACCTAATATATTTTAAAGGGCAGGCACTCCATGTTTTACTTTTTATTGCCACTTATCTTCCATCTCTGCCACGGTGTTTATCCTCCGCTATGCAAAGGCGCATATCCACAGCCCTCTGTTTCTGGAAGGCTGACACGGCAGAACACCAGGAGCTCAATCAAGTGTGGCCCTTGTAATCTGTTAGAGAGCTCATGAAGGAGATCAGCGCGCTTTCTGAAATACCACTGAGCATATAAAGCAAAGCAAAAACCTATAAACAATCATTGACCATGGAGCTCAAAGGAGATAAAGTCTGAGTCGCACTCATGAAGCCCACGAAATTAGCCTGGGAACGTGGTGCACATGCAGCTCCAGAAGGGAACATGCTTTGCTGCTGGTAGAGCAATGTCCCTGGTACTGGGAGTTCGTCCACCTTACAAGGAGTCACTTGCTTCATACTGCTCTTCTATACTTCCCTCCAGGCTACGGTCACCACCAAACCTCTGTGCCTGCATGCTGGGATGAATGCTGCTTCTGCCTGGATGAAGCTGCTGAAAACATGTCCCAGCCCCCGGCCAGCCCCCAGATGCACCAGCCTGCCTTGGGCTACGCTTGTCCCACAGCACCAGCACTCAGCCCCGCAGCCAGTGTTGGGCAAGCAGCAGGATGAAGCACACATTCACGCCACCTAGGTCACCAGTGCAGTACTAATTCAGCTCACAGAGGGTTCTCATCCCTCGTTAGTCTGTCACCCAACATCCATTAGCTCCTAGCAGGGCGCTCCCATAGCAAATCCTCAGCCTGAGCCCTCCTTCCCAGGCCATGGTTAGAGCCCTTTTTTAGAGCTGCTGCTGCTACTGCCCAACAAGTCGCAAGCTGTAGGTTATTACAACACAGCATACAGATGCTCTCTTTTTCCATTTGTCTGCATTAAATAATTATTTAAGCTATATTAGGTATTTATCAAGTAAACTGTCAGCATCTGAAGTTTCCTTATTGTAGCTGAAGATTGAGAGCAGCAATTTGTATGCATCCTGGCCCTTGTATGGTGTCTCTGCACACTGAAATTATGATATGAACATGATGTTTTATGAGATACTAGAACTTAATTTCAAAATTTTGGGAGGAGGGAGAAGGAAGTGAGGGGAAGCTGGTTCGCCAGGTCCTCCAGTATAGCGAGGGGCTCTCAATTGTGTTTCTCCTGGAAACTCCGGGGCAGCAGCTGATGTTCAGGACAGTGAGAGACTAGCCAGTGGCACTGCCAACCCTGGGTTAAGGGTGCTGAATGTGACACTGCAGAGCACCTCTGCATCCCCAGAGGGACTCGTGTGAGAAAGCAGTCCCTGGCTGCTGTCATCTCCACTCCCACCCCAGCCTTTCCATTTCCCACCTCTTCTGGGATCTCACAGGCTTCCATGAGGGTGCTTCACTAGTGAACTGGAAGCCAAATTCAAGCCAAGCACTTCCTCCAAGGATCCTGCCCACAAACACCCCATCTGCAGGGCAGGAGAATGGGTCCTTGGTTAAAAAAACACAACTCCATGTGGAGGGCTGCCTCCACCCCATGCACACATACTGCATGCCTACCCTGGAGGATCTCAGCACAGCTGGGGTTCACTGCACCATTTATTACCCCAAGTTTCCTGCATGTTGTTCTTACACTCCTGACTCAGGAGCCAAAATGGTGAGGGAGGCTGTGTGCAGAGTGGCAGCAGTTCCTACCTTTCTGAGAATGTTCCCTGAAACCCCAGGAAGCCTGGTGAAGAGGCCTGGCCTGGGAGAACTGATACAATAGTTCTTTTTCCTTACTTCCAGCTTTGGAATTTCTCTCTTCCACTCTGGTTCTGACAATTTTCACAGCAGGAACCCCTCCATGCTGGAAACTGTTTCCTTGAATTTCACAGATGTCTCATGCTGCTCCTTTCCTTTCCCTCTCTCCTCTTTGCTTTCCTCCATGTCTTGTCCAAGCTGGACATCCCTGGAGGGAAAATGAGAGATGCTGTTTACAAAAGATGTCAGCTCTTGGCAACCTGCATATCTGAGGGATTTATCTGTTCTCTGCATGAGCAGCAACTGCCGCAACCCCAGCCACTCTCCAGCCATCACCATAACTACCGTCTATGTCAGCCTCCCACAGCAGGTCTTTCAACAGATTAATTTAAAAGGTTTCAGTTTGGCTGATTGCATCTAATTTGCCTTGAACCACTGTCGTGATGTGGTGGCAGAGTTGTAGCTCTTGTTCTGGCAGCCTCCTCTCACCTCACCAGATGGCTGCCTTGGCAATTGCACTTCAACTGAAGAGGATCAACACGTACAGTGCACACTAGGTGAGCCCCAGGAGATGGCACAGTGCTCCTTCCCATGCTCAGCTGAAGTTTTGCTCCATACCAAAGGAGTCAGAGAGCTCTGGGAAGTGCTTCAGCCCCCTAAGGAGACCTGGCAGGGCTACGCATTCAGCTCTTCTGGAGAAATTAGCAGCAGGAGTTATTATGGGAACAGGAGAGTTAGGAGAGCGCCAGAGAAGGGGGCCTGTGTGGGCAATGATCCCAGGTCCCCAGTAGTGCCACAGTTCCCTAGTGGGAAGAGGAGGCTGGAGGGGTGTGTGCAGCAGAGCCCAGTCAGCAGAAGTCTTGGTGATTGGCATGACCCCAGGCCAAGGATCAGCTAGCTCTGGGAGAGGCTCCATCTCTGCGCCTCTCGGAACTGCCAGTTGTCACCTTTGCCGTAGGAGAAGCTGCGCAGACAAGGGCACTTGGTCTGCATTTTGCTAGCTGTGTTTCATCTGGTTGGTGTGTGTAAGCGTATAGCGTACACAAGCGTCTTGTATCATTCCAACAACAGCTTCAACCTATGAGAAAACAGAAACAACTACAAAGACTGAAGGAAAAGTTGCTTCTGAAACACAGCAGCAGAGAAAAAGCACAGACACCAGCACTCGGTAAGTTCAGACCAGGGCTGAATTGTGAGATGATAAGGACAGAGGTAGAAACCCATCCCATTTTCAATTCCTATAAGAATGAGCACGAGCCATTTTTTCCTTTATATATTCTTGACACTTAACCTACTCAATGCTCTTTATTTGCATTGACCACATTTTGTAGTACGATTAAATTTGTATGGAAGAGAACCAATTAGTTTTGTTTTACACTTATTGAATGCACTTTATGGTCAGACAAATGAACTCTCAGCAGTTAGTTTGATTTATCCAGCAGCATAAAGTTTGACAATCTGTCCTCTCAGATAATCCGTTTTAAAAGAATTATCTTTATTGTTATTTTTCTTGTTTGGGAGAAACCATTAAACCTGGAGGCAGGTATGAAGAGGAAGCAAACACTGTCAGGAGACTGGCCCTGTCCAGAGAATTCAAAAGCAAACATGCCTGTTTGCCTCTTGACAAAGCCTCTGCTGAGAGGCACCAGTATGTTCTGGAACAGTGACTGTCTTTGCAGACAAAGTGGAGCTCCAAAGAGGAGCAAGTGCCAGTCTGTTTTAGAAATGATGCCTTATCCTGTCAGAGAATTTTAGGTAGGCACAGGACATAACAGAGGAGCAGGTGCCCAAGCAGCTGCCCTGGGGAGCAGGTGGCAGTGCTGAGCAAAGAGGACACTAACCAGGGAAAATTACCACCAGGAAAGCTAGCGGGAGAGCTCTGGGAAAGAGCAGTCTGGGCATTCTGTCTAGACCTGCCAAACATGGAGGACATGCTGATAGAAAGCCCTTCCCTCAGCCCCACCTGAGATCTGCCTGTCCTGGCAGGTGTGTGGCCTGCCCTGAGGATGAGCTCCATCCACGCTGCTGCAGTGGGCACTGGGCTACCAGCACGATGCCCAAGGCATCCACCGAGCATCTCTGGCAGGGCTCACCACTCTGCTTCATGTGGGCAGCCAGAATCAGAGGGGACACTGGCAGCTCCTTTCCAGCCCATATTTATGACGTGCTGTGCTTAACAGGCTACACTGTCCAGGAGAAGCAAGCCTCAGCTGTGAATGACCTGAGCAGCCTGCCTCTGGCTGCATGGGCAGTTGGCTCCACAGGCCTGGACGCTGAGAGACCAGGATGCCCAGGATGAATGCCTAGCACAAGCCCATTGCCACAGCAAGAGTGCATCCTGCCTCTGCTCCCAGGCCTCACAGGAACCCTGATTCCTCCTGATACCCCCGTGCCAGGAGGGGCTGCCACCGTGTCTAGGGGGAAGGCAGGGAAAGACATGGCTGGGAATGCTGCAGGAGAAGGAATAAGCAAGCGGTCACAGACTGTGAAAACCTCTCCTGAGAAAGGTGTGGCAGAGCTGATGCTTGAATCAGGAATGATAGATTGGAAAGCCCTCATGAGAAGTGTGTGCAATTGGAACAATCCTTGCTGGGCCCAGCACACAGCCCAAAGGGCATCACTCTTTACCATTGCTCTTTCATTACAGATATGTCTGTTGGCATTGGGCACAAGGCATGGCTGATGGTTGTGCTAAAGAAGTTGCCTGCTCTAAGGCTGTTCCCTCTCTCTCTGTTGCTTGGACAGTTTGGAATAAATGATTGCCAGTGCTGGTAATGCACCCCTCCAAGCTGGAGCAGACTGCTCCCAACACAGTGCGCAGAGGTGGGTCTCCCAGTGAGTCTGGTCTTCCTCTTGTGTAAGCATTGATTAGCTTGGGCTCAGCAGCCCACTCCCATCTAGCAGGAACAATCCTGCTAGAGGTTTATTACTAGCAGAGTGACACTGCCATTGACACAAGGACAAATGGGCCAAGGAAGCTGTGTGGTGCCTGGGAAGCTCTGAAGCCCAGTCTCGTTTGTATTTGGCAACTATACGTAAAAAGAATTTGGACCCAGTTAGTAAATGAAATTTAGATAATAAATTGACTCACGTGAGCATGCTGCCGGTTCTTCTCATGCAATGGAAGAAACAAGGAGATGAAGGTTTATTATTTCATAAGAACGAGCTGTTTTCATACAGGACAAGATACTGGAGAGGCACTGCTATTTTTTGGCAGACAGTGGCCACATTTGATGATCATTCATTTTAAGGATCTAAGCTTAGCAGACAGGATGTTTCCCAAGCCAACTAAGCGATCAAGAAGAGCCCCCTCCTGACAGTTCTGTCACCCACCATGTCCTCCCCACTTCCTCAGCATCCTCAGGCAGGCAGGTATGGTTGAGGATGATGCAAGTCCCACATACAGCAGTGACAGAAGGTGCCCAGTCACATTACTTTGTACAATAGATAGAGATCCACTCAGTGCTGCAGGTCAAACACAGATTGATGTGAAAACCAGGTATGGTAGAACTGAAAAACATCCCAACAAGAAGACCTCGGAATCCCTCCAGATTTCCCGTTCCTTTGCCCTTTTGTTCACAACCAACTTTCATCCCTTGCTAATTCCACACAGACAGGCACCATAATCTAGCATTTGTTAGCAAACATAAAATGATTCTTCTCTTCATGATAGATGAAGACGTCCTTGTCTGGTTCTTACAAAGGTCTTGTGGTCATCTGTCCTGCAAATATCTAGTGTATGTGTTTAGATCCTATAGTGTAAAATGCAAAAGTAGCATTTCTTATCAGATATAACACTACTTGTCCTCTAACATACAGAGCCTAAACATGATACTGAAAGCATATCAGGAACAGACTTACAAGCTGGGGGACAGAACTGCAATTTGGAGGACAGCACCCAATAAACAAGACAAACCTAGCACTCCTCTGAAGCGGACACTAACTTTGGAGGGTCCTCAAAGGACACAGTTGCTCCTCTTCCTGTGCAAGAATCCCCTTGAGAAGCTTCACATGTGTAGACTATGCAGCTGCCATTTGGCCAAGTCACAAAGTATTATGAAAGTCAAAGCTTGCACTGGGAGTAGCATGCCATCTGTTCAGGCTTGAAAGACAGGAAATAACTATCAAAACTACAGTCTAATCACAATCAGCTGGCTGGCAGCTAACAAGTACACACGTTGTCTGGCAAAGAACTAAGATGCTTATCAGCTGAGCATCTTGCAAGAGAGAAATGAAGTATCTGACGGGCTGAGGGAGAAATACAACAAGAGCAGGCAGCCAAAACAAGGCTAATTAATGGGGAGTCACATGGTCCACTGAAAACTAGGAAGCATCTACACAAGGATCCTCTCATTGCTCCTGTACACCTCTGTTTAAATTCATATCCACTATTAAAGGATACAGAAAATGCATAGGCTGGGAAGCAGCCAACTATGTCTGCACGTAGCAAACTAAAGACAACAACAGAGATGGGAACTGAACCACAAAGCACAGCAACTAAAATATACAGTCGATAGAAGAGCTTAATCTACAGGGAAGTATGTAAGATGATCTGTGAATAGGGATACTGACAGCTCATGGTCAGTAAAGGTCAGTTAGGTTGCTGGTCTGCTTGACTCCAAGTAGGATGTCACCATAATTAGTAGTAATGCTTTGGTTCTTGCTATTTGCTATTTAGCTCAATAAAGAAGTGACATATTCATCACAGAGTTACATCTCTGCTCAAAGAGAACTGATCTCAGATCAATTCCTCAGTATGCCTGAAGAATCTACATTGCTAATGGATGTTGGGTGAACAGATGTTCCTGGGGTAACAAGGCTCTGGAAGGAGATAAACACAGAAGATACATTTGAACCCAAGGAGATGCTACTTTTTAAATCAGTCAGCAATGAGAGACAGTCTCATCCTCACCAACCTGTCTGAATTTTCAGCCAATTGACAGTCACAAGGGAGCACACATCCACTTATGCTCTATGCACCCAAACCAGTAGTCCCTAACTGTCTGTATGAAGAAATATCAAAAGATTTTGCACGGACAAACTACTCAGCAGCCTAAAAAAATGAAAGTCAGGAACACCAGACTCATCTTTGGGCTACGCATGTCCAGAGGCAGATGGTAAATCTTCAGAAACAGTAACAAGCCATCTGCATTCCCTGTGTGCTGCAGCAAGCCATCACTGTCAGCCTCAAGAGGAGGGACTAGGCGAGTCTTTTGGAACATGACCAGCCGACTGACATGGATGAAGAAAGAAGATGAGGAAATATGTGACTGTTAAAAAAACCATGGGGCCTTGGGACTATGATACCCATGGATGAAGATGTTGTAGAAAGGAGAAAGACAAATTGTTCAGCTGCATAGCTGTCCTCTCTCAATACTTTGTTGAAAGACCCACCTCAATAGCATCAACATTCAATGTTCGACAAATTGGAAGATAAGGTGAAAAACTTAACAGAGGCATATTCACTGTAACAGCTGTGACAGATATTCCTCAAGCACCACAAAGCACAGCTCTACTTGTGCTCAGTTCTGCACAGTAAACGGTAATTAGACTTTGCCAATCAATGTTGTTTCCTTATTGATGACGATGGGGAGATGAAGGATCTGTGATAGACAGATTCTCCCGAAGCTTTTCCCTCCTATTTGTTATTTCAAGCTTGCAGTCAGAGCAACGGGATTTGCTCAAACTGTGTTTCAAGGATTTTTTTTCTACATTCCTGTTCTATATGTAAAAAACTTCAATTGTTTCTGAAAAGGGTTTGTTTCAGTCATCTTTAGCACACAGAAAAGTGCAGCAACACAGACACACCATAAAATAATCGGTGCCAGATCACACCTACAGTATCCTATCAGCAAAATTATGAATCGGATCCTGCATTGGTCTTGACTTTTTAAGATAATTGTGAAGGCACTAACACAGAAATCAAGACCTACTTTTAGGCGTAACCCAACACAGCTTGTCCTTATCAAAAGATAAAGCATGCTGCATTTGATTAACATGATGGGCTAACTTTGTGGTCACAGGACATCCCACAAGAACCCACAGCAAATGGTAAAGAGTACCAGGGAGGACAGGTAGGATAAAACCCTCTTCACCTGGCCCAGGCCCAGGGACTGTTAAAGCTTCTACTCTTGAAGACTGCATTTGTGCTTAGGGTATGAAATGCAAGACTTGATATTGACCACACTGTCACTTGTTTCTTAATCAAAACAACTCTGTAAGCCAAAGGCAGCTGAGTGCAGTTGAGGCTGGGTACATGAAGGAGGATGCGCAGCATCTGCACAGCACAGGGTGCGGAGCAGGGCTCCAGGCTAGAGCCAGAGGCAGGGCTGGTCCCTGCTCCCCATCTCCTGCAGGCGGAAGGAGATTAAGCAGAGCCCAGGCCAGGAGGCAGCTCAGGGGAGATGGCGGTGATGAGGTGACAGCTCTGCTTTCATGTTTGGATAGAATAGGCTGCCCCTCCATGAAAACTGAGAAACTTGCTTCAAGATCTGTAGCTCCACGAACACTTTTCTGCTGTTGAAATTCAGGCCATGCATCTCTGTACCTATGAGTAACCGCAAACAGAGCGCCCCTCAAGGCCCTGACCCTGGACAAGTGCTTGCACAGTCACAGTGCTCACAGAGGAGCACACATGCTGTCTGCTGGACAGCACAGTCTGCAGCTCCACCACCTCAGGGAGGACTTTCTTCCAGTGCAGGGAGCCAATTTCAGAGAAGGAACTAAACTCAGGAAGTTTTCAGGCTGGTGTGATACATTCAGTTTTGCTTTTTAATGTTTGCTTTTCTTTTTCTCATGTCCTTGGTCTTTGCACTTCTTTCTAGAAAGATAACAGGAGCAGAAAAGCTTAATCTGCTCCTGGTGAAAAGGTGGAATTCTGATTGCTTGCTTTGCCTCTTTTGGGCAAGCATTTTTATCCTGCATTACTGTGGGGAAAGGTCTTGGCTCTTCAGGCTCCAGCTTTTGTCTTTTTGTGAGCTGAAGGGTTTTTCCCAAAGTGAGTATTGAAATGCTTCAATGATCTTAAAAAAAAAAAAAAAAAAAAAAGTGCAGATTTTGTGAGACTTTGGTCTGCAGTAAAAGAAAAATCTAACAAGCTGAATGTCATTTTTTTTTAAGGAGATAAGAAAAAGGCTACTGGAGCTGTCAGAGCTTAAGCTTCAACCTTTATGTTTACAAAGCAAAAAGGGCAATTAAATGTGGAAAAATAAATCTTTCCAAGACTCTGCCAGTGGTTTTTCTGGTTTGTACTCAGACTGCTGAATGACAGGCTAGTTTAGTGCCTTAGGCAGGGACTCAGAATAGAGCAGCCCTGACATTTCTTTGATGCTAAGTAGTGTACCCTAATAAAGATGTTCCTTAAAGACATTCCCTCTTGCCTGGCAACCAGGTGCTACAGAACATCCTCACTGCAACTGGATTGCCTGTCTGCTCTGTGCCTCGCCATGCCTGGCACTCTTCTTCCCTTCCTACCAAAGTGTAGCTGCTTCAGACCTCTTGTACATCTTTGTCATTGAATTTGAGGAAGAAATTGTTGGAATAAATCAAAGATATGGTAAGTTGGCAAATTCTGTGCTTTCACCTCCTGGCTATTTCACAAAGCCCAATTTCCACAGAGGTGCTGACGGATTGCAAACATCATGGTTCTGCAAGCACAGCGTCAACATGCAAGCACAGGCCATTATATGGCGAGGATGTCTGCCTGCACCTGCCACAAGCCGCAGCCCTCCTCGCATCTAAAAGAGCAGCTGAAGAAAGCCCTATTTTCTCAGTACATGGAGTAAGCTCCTTTCGGATGCTTGCCCTTAGCCCCTGGGCACACACCCACACAACTCCCAGGTGCAAGGCAGGGGATGGGCTGCAGAGAGGAGTACACCAATGCCAGCTGTGAGGTGCTGGATGCCAGTCAGGGAAGGACCGCATTCCCTTCCAGTTTCCTTCCCATAAGCCTCCAGCTCTTCACACATTTCTATTCTCTGCAAAGACTGAAGTGCAAAAAGAAAGATGAACAGAAGTAGGGGAAAGGACTGGGAAGCTCATCTCCAAGTGCTAAGTGACAGCAGATGGTCGAGGCACTGCTCTATGACAGATGAAGAAATCAGTAATGTATTTGTCAAAGGCAATGTCATTTCAGCAGCCTGCCTGGCTGCCTTAGCTCCCAGAGCTGCCAGCACCCATTGGACATGGATCTCCCAGGGACGCAGCATGTCCTTGTGCCTTCTCCCACAAGGCTGCATGCATTGGCATTGGCACAGCCCGCAAGGGAAGGACATACCGGTGTGGGATCAGATGATGTCCCTGCAGCACAAGATTTACTTAGTGTTGCCTGCGTGTGAAATGTTCTTCACATGTTCAGCAAAGTAACGTTGTTCCCTCTGCCATTCATCACCCAGAACATCACTAACTGAAAGCCAGGAATGGCTTTTGGCATGCCACCGCATACACAGCGATGTCTGGGAATGCAGTGCTGGGAGGGAGCAAGCTGGAACAATGGCAGCACAGCTTCCAGAGGAACAGAAAACAGAAAAGGTTCCATCTGCTGACCTGCAGCACCCCAGGGTCTCTCTATGCCTTGCTCTGCAGAGAACTGTAGTCTTACACATGAGAACTGGCACAGCACATGGCAAGGGAGATGTTCAGAGTGTACTGGGAATGGAGCAGGATGGGTGGTGAGCCTTGGGAGGCTCTAAATTTCCTGTTCATTTAAGGCCAGTTTCTACTTCCTTGGTTTTGTGCTCCTGCACTCACATGGCAGTTGGCTGATATAACACAGCCCTGGGCCTTCTCCTCTAGAGTCTTTCCACTACCTGGCCGCTGGCTCCACGCTCCAAGCTCCACTTTCACCATGTCTCCTGGCCTGCACACCACTCCACCCCATTAAAAATTGCATGCAATTAACAAACACTCTCCCAGGTGCTTCTGCAGAAAAGCATCAGGTTTGCAGTGTCTGTGAGAAGGTATCCAGCAGACAGTGACAAGTGACTTGTCCCCCCTCCCAATTCATTAGCCTGGGAAGATGAGTGCCTCCTGCCTACTGACCCAGAGCATTACAAACAGTGCAGGAGCATATGTCTAGGAGAGAGAATGCAAACTGAATTAACCTGTTGAACAAGCATGGAAAATCTCGTTCTCATTATTTACACAAATAAGTTACACACTAGAGAAGATTCTACCTGCTAGTGAATAGAGTTAGTTACGTATCTCCCTGCTCCTTTGTAGAGTAGGAGAACACTGAGGTTGCCACATTCTTGCTGGAAGTGGTTTTGTGGCAAGCTCACAAGCCTGTCAGGCTTTAAAGAAATCCTTCAATATTGCAGGAAATAGCAGGCATTTGTAGAGGACAGGTGAATAGGGAAAAAAAAAGGAAAAAAGAAAAAAAAAACTTTTAAATGATGTAATGGCTAGTGAATTGCTTCCTCTGCTGTTTAAAAAAAAAAAATAAGAATTTCTGCAGCAGTTGTTCAATGCACAATACAGGAACTTCAGAATTGGGTTTGAACACCACAGACAAAACAGTAAAGAAAACTGGAATGATGAAAGGCAGCTTTTAATTCTTTGCAGTATTTATCAGTCACAGGGGGTGGTATGGATTTCCTATTGCAGTAAACTGTACGTAAATAAAGAGGTTATCAGAGTTTCTAGGGTATGTTTCATCCTTCTTCAAACTACTCACATTTTCCACAGGAAATATATGTATTAAAGGTTTTCACATACTGCAAATTCACACAGGAAATACCACATCTAAGTGATACCCAAGGCAGAATCTACGTGTGCCCTTCTTAACAGTTGCCACAGACATCTAAAAAAGACAAACAAGTCATCAATTGCTGGTTTCATGTTGTACCCGCTGACAGAGCAACATGAGTTTAATCTAATATGCCTGACTGCTTCAGGTAATAAGTCTTCCATGCCCAAATAGCCAAAGTGCATACACAAACCTCCCTAGAATACCAGACAAAAGCAGGGTTTTCTGGAGTCCCAGTGAAGGTGCTCACGTGGTTTTCCAGGTAACAAGCATGAGAGCTGCAATGGGACTACTTTGCAGTCAGTGGAGTCTGCTGCAAGTCTGGCGCCACTATGCCCCCAGCCTCCTGCTCCCCACTGCCCCAACAACATGCCCTCTCTGAGTGTCCAAACCAGGATGCTGATGAATCCAGTGCATCACTGTGCTAACCAGCCTTCACAACATCCAGATGACTTTTTGGAGGAGGCAAAGAATGAGTAATAGACTCTGACATGATGCAAAGCATTCTGTTCCCCTAGAACTGCCAGCTAAGATTGTTCAGGGATCTTCTGTTCAGGTCATCAGTTTACTGTGATTTGCTCCAAGCTCTAAGTAAGCTGTTCACACTGAATGACAAGATAAATGCCTCTGTATCACATAGCACTGCCATTGTGCTTGTTACTTCTGGTTTGTGACCTGGAAAGTCATAGAAGAGCATGTGCAATAGGAGGTCAGTTCTCCTCACCCTTGCTTCCATGGCATCTAAAACTGACTGGTGGATAACAACCCTTCTCAGTGCCCCACTTACATTTTCTTTAAGGGGCTGGCACAGGAACAACTTCACACCAGCCCTCCTGTTCAGATCACAGTACCTGATGGCGTGTCCATGCCTGAACTGTCCTTTCCAGGGAGCAAAGAGAATCCAACACCTTGAAGAAGTCAGTTCTTATGGATGTGCTTTTTCATTTCTGTTTGAAAGACCCTTAAAACCCTGGTGTGGATGAGAGAGAGGAACTGGAATAAGCAGTCCGGTGAGGAGAAAAGACTCAACAGGGTGACAACAGTAGTTGTGCTCTGCTCTGGGGCTGAAAAGGAGGAGAGGAAGGTGCCTACCCTTGTGCAGTTCAGTGCCAGTGCCTAGGACCAAGAGAGCAGCAACAGATGAGGGCTCCTTCCCACATCACATGCTGCAGGTGCAGGAGATGGGCTTCAGAGAGACCAGCTCCCAAAAACATACCCACAGCGATGCAAGGTGAGGCCCAGCAATGGGCAATTTCCAGCCACAGCTCCACAGTCAGCCCTGCCTGTGTTTCCCTTCACAGTCATGACCATGTCACTCTCCCTCTGCAGCCCCATCCTCTCCCAGCAGCAGTCAGGAGGTAGCAGCCTCCAAAGACAGGCGCAGCCAGCTCACACCCCCCAGAGCCATGGTGAGATCAGCCCATTGTTACCCCAGGGAGCTTGTGAAGCAGGGTGCAGTCAGCAAAACTGGAGACTTGACATTGCTGTTGCTTGTAATGAATCTCACAAATAGTGAAAACTTAATTAATAATAACACTTGGCACTGCTATGCTGCTTTTACATTTACAAAGCACTGTGTAAACATTAACTAATTAATCTGCTGTACTTAGCAATTATATAGTGCTTTATATTTTCCAGCTCCTGTGCAAACATTAGCTAATTAATCTACTTAATTATTTCCATGTTTTATACTCTGGAGCACTGCATACCAGCAGCACAAGGAAGAGGCCTTAGCAGGGATACTTTTGAGTGGCTCTTCAGCATTTACAGTGCCTGCCACGTTTTGGGGCGACACCTCCAGCAGGCATAAATACTGCCAGCAGGGCCGAGGATACAGCAAGTCTCCAGGGAGCAGAGGCAGAGCCTTCTACAAGTTATTTAAAAACCATAAGGGGTTCAGAGCACAGCTGTACGTCTACAAGACCTGCTGTGCAGTGAAAGACTAAAGTTACTCAGTATATAGTGCATATCAAAGGGAAATATAAAAGGCGACTTGATCACAGCCCATAAGCCCTGATACAAGGATAACACTTGAGATATTTAGATAACATCTAATTAGATTTGGCACCTGAAAGAGACAAGTAGGAAAACTGGAATTGAAATCTATTTTTCTACAAGTGAACGTGAGCAATGCCGAGCCAGGGAAGATCATACTGAGGGGCAGCTGAAATGGAATTTGGGAACTGTGATTCTGTGTACTGCTCTAATTGCTTTGGGCTTTACTGTTGCCTCAGATTTGACCACTTACAGAATGCACATTGATTTAGTTAAAGCACCTTGGCTTAAAAAAAAAAAAGATATGCACAGGTATGAAGCATTAATTCCTGGGGAAGTGAGGGCAGACTCCAGACGCACAGCGTGTGTGGCAACAGTACACTGCCTCTCCCGCTACATGGACCTTGGAGATGAACTGTCCTGGTACAGGACACAGGGTGACCAGGAAATTAGACAATCCACCCTAATTACCAAAGCTACAGAAATATGAAGCATTTTCCATCAGAAAAGTCCTGAAAGGACTAGGTTTGCCAATCAGACACTCTCTAACCAAGTATTAATGTACGCTCACTCATGCAGAGCTGTATCTCTCTGCTGCTTATTGCATTTTAACATTGTCAACAGAGCTTGCTGAAGCACTCACAGTGCTCTGCTGACCTCTATTATTTATGATAGCAGGTGAAATTGATTGTGGTTGAAAGATCCTTACTGGAATAAAATGAGCTTCTCTATTATTGCCACACACACACAAATCTCTGTTTTCCAGTGATCCCCCATAGGGAGCACTTGCCTAACCTTGAGTTCATGACTACAGATATCTCCATCTGGCAAAATACAGGTGACTGCATTGTAATGACCGTCAAGTTACAGGAGAGCAGAGGTCAAGTGATCCTCTCTCTGTATGACCACATGGAAGGTAAACTGTGGGGACAATGTAAGGTTTTCTGGTGTTTCTAGATGGATAAATGATAAAGTCTCCAGAAAAGCAAGTTGACATCATTTTTGATACTCTGTCAAACACAGAGCAGAAAACATGCTCTAAGTATTAATGGGATTATGAAAAGATGAACAAGACAAATGAGTCTTTCAGAAACTCTACCTCCTATTTGTCTTTCCTTTCTCAGAAAATCCTCAGCTACATATAATTTAATGAAAGAACTTAACCCACTGCAACAATCCTGGAAGAAGTCTTACTGTTGGTTTGCTGGTTTTATCTCTCTCTTTCCCAAGAAATGCAGAGCTCTGCCCATCCAATAGCCAATAGATTGAATGAGCATCCCCAGCATCCCCACATGCCCATTTGCCTCGGTCTCCTGGAGGGCAGGCCCTCACCTCTACCTGCACCAGCTCCTAGCACACGCTGTCCTGCCCTGAAGCACCAGCCTCTCTGAATAGCTGAGTCCTGGTGGTGCTGACTTCAAGCTACAGGACTTCCCTCCCCGGCCGTGCATGTCAATGCATATCCAAAAGGGAAAGAGGTAGGCTTGGAAGAAAAGGAGTCATGGAGGGTCCTGCCCACACTATCCTGCAACAGGACTGTAACAGAGTGAAGAGAGAGGAAAGCCCACCCTGGGACACCCCTTACTGCCAAGCCTCATGCTCCTGCCCCTGAGGCCAGTTTCAGGTGACCTTGTGTGCTCTGTCCCAGCAGTCTGGGGCAGCCACGTGCTGCAGAGCCCTAGGAATAGCCTGACTGCTCACTTACTGGAGCAAACAAGTCCTCCAGCATCCATTTCAGGTGATTTTCCAGTAGTCTGGACCATATGATAGAGCATGCAGGAACCTGAACTGCTCTGCTCATCCTGCCTGCTGGGCAATCCCTTTTCATGCTCTCAGGAGGGCTGCTGAGTGTGCAGTGTCTGATCAGGTCCTCAGAGGGCATGCAGATAGAAGGGAAGTTGGCTGTGACTCAAGTCAGTCCACCTGAAGGGACAACTGCAGTGTGCAAGAAATATAAGAGTGAACACCCACGCTGCCCCAGAGCCTTACAGGTGCTGTGGTGGGCAGAGGTAAGGACATGAGACGGAGAAGGGCACAGAAAGGACTATTGCCAAGCTGCTGGTGGCAGACCGATGTTATCAGGCAGCATCATTATGGAGGAACCTTGGGAAGCCTTGGCTTACAGCTCAGCTCTTGCTGGAGAACCTGCTCCAGCCTTGATTCCAGTCAGACTCCCCACCCCTCCTGACAGGACACTAACCACCAGGCATGATGATCACCTGGCTCCTTTACTGCACGGCGTGCCTCTCAGAGCCCGGGAGGATGTGTCCTGGTGGCATGGTCTTCTGCCAGGTGCAAAGATATCCCTCCAAACACAGCTGGAGCACTTGGTCTTGGGGAGAAGTAGTCTCTGCCACTCAGGAGAATTTCACAGGAACAGAGATCCACTGGTGATGGAGCTTGGGCCCCCATTTTCACATTTCTATCAATGCCACAGTGAACTGAGGATTTCTCTTGCGCTGGTTAACACCATTTTTCTGTTCTTTTAGTTCTTTTAAAATCCCTTGTTGCTAATCTTCCAGGTGCATTCCCATTCAGTTGTATTTTCATGGTTACCTTTAATATTAAGGAACATTATTAATTCTTGATTTATTTAAAGCAGTCTA
Organism: Anser cygnoides; assembly: GCF_040182565.1. Classification (NCBI taxonomy): domain Eukaryota; kingdom Metazoa; phylum Chordata; class Aves; order Anseriformes; family Anatidae; genus Anser; species Anser cygnoides. Next base: position 357,058 of record NC_089887.1, on the reverse strand, counting down.
TTTTGACAAGATTGCAGGAGAAGACACCTCTCTGCTGAAGGGTTACAGACAAACCATTAATTAAATGCCAACAACAGAGCACTGAAAGCTTTCCAAATGTCCACTTAGGAGTCTCTCTCCCTGCTCCTTTCTCCTCCTTCCTGTTACAGAGACCTTTATGTGAGGTATGGAAACCTGACACACTCAAAGGAGACAGGAGCTCTCTCCTAACATGGTCTCCCTGAGCTTTTAGTCTCTGGGTAACCTGGACATTGAGCATCCTCTCATTACATGCCCATTTAACCTCCATTTGTAAATAGACAAGGCCTGCTTTCAGTCTCAAAACTGCCTTCCAAGGATCAGCAGACCGGATTAGCCCAAGTCATGTCTCTGGTCATCAGTTTGGACACCACAGCAGCTGTTTGAGCAGCAGCTGTAACATGCCACAGAAGGAAAGTACTATGTGGGTCCAGGGGCACAGGTAGGACAGCTGGGCTGCAACATCTGCTACAGCAGCCTCTTTTCAGCATCACTCTGCAGCGCAATCTGCTGCATGATCTCCAGTCTGCTTGCCTGGACCAGTACCCTACAAACTTGTGCAGTCCTGCGTTCCCACTGCTTACTCACGCAGCAAACCTAGGGTTTAAACCATGCCCAGCAGCTGCTCTCTGCCCTCTGTTCTTGGGACATCCCATCTGCCCATGCCAGGTGTACAGGAAAACCTGTGAGCACAGCTGGATGAGAGAGAAGCAACCCATGGTGCTGTGACTGCTGCTTTTGAGGGAGTCAAGGGTGAAACATAACTCCATCAGCCTACAAGGAAAAGAACCAATTATCTGACAATTGTGTGCAGCCTATTTCAGTGGGAGGCTCATAACCTAACCAGTCCTTGTAGTCAAGGGGAATAAAATATATGCTGATATCAGTACACAGAGGTTCCCACTGGAAGCCACTTTCACTGCAGTGTCGTGAATCTTTTCAGAAACAGCTAGAGAAGACTCGTTCTGTGTATCAATCTTCCTGGGGAACAGAGCTGACAGTGGTCATACATAATAATGCTTAAGTCAATTCACATGCACAGTCAGTGTCTGTCTACAAGTCTTGGCCCTAATCAGTACATTAAATAGAAACTTATGACTAAGAACTCTGAAAGGGCCTCTCCAGGGGCAAAGAAATGCTCCTCTTTGGCCACTGTCAGCTCCTCAGGCATGTGCTGTAACAGCACGCTTTCCCCTTGGGTCCAGAAAGGGAGAATGGAAAGTTATAACTCTTCTGTTTGTTTGGCTGACACATTTTTTATGAGATGAATTCTTTACTTTAGGTTTTGACAGTGATTCTGTGACTTTATGTCTGTCCTGTAATCACAGTGCCTCTCTGGAACAGGAACAAAGAACATAAAAGCTGCCAGTTTAGCCAGATCCAGGTTGGAGGTGAAGCAGGCATCCTGCCGTAGCCCTTCTAAAACTGCTCTGGCTGCCCTCTGCTCGGGCACAAAGTGTGCAAGGGCGAGCTGGCTCTTGAGCACAGACTTCTCCCCTACAGCCCCAGGCCAGCATGGACAAGTGGACCCTGCACTGTGCTGCTTGCTCCTCATGCCATGAGAACCCTGGAAACTGCATGCTGAGCAGCAGTGCGGGCTGGGAAAGGACCGGGCTATCAGAAAGTGAGACATTCATTTTTCCAGCTTTGGGTATTCTTGCTTCTGACTCAGCTGTGCTCACAAGAGATGCACCTACCAGCAGCCTCTACATCCACAGCTTTGCCAAGAAAACAACACACAGCTGCTCTGCTTGAATAAAGTCTGCTGGACGAGCTCAGCCTTCCTCAGCAGGCAAAGGTAACCTCACTGCTCTTCCAGGAGCAGGCATGCAGAGCGTTCATCCAGCCCCTCACTAGTCCGGAAGGCTCCGACCAGCCCAGCTCTCTGCACAGCTGATTTCCATGCATGCCCTGTGGAGATGCAGCTGAGCTGAGCTTGGTCAGGGCAGAGTGGGTCCCAGGATCCAAACAGCCTGGGCAAACCCTGGGGGTGCAGGAGGAAAGGGCGAAACAGAAGACCATACCACAAGCAGCTAAGAGGAGCCCATGGCTTCCAGTTGTGTTCAGGACTCCTGCAGATCCAGTGCAGGCAGCACTTGGAGGTTTTCTCCCTAACCAGAAACCTCCAAGAACAGAATTAAAGAAATATGTTTTCTACACTTCCACATGCAAATGCCCGGAGCAGATCTGTCTTTGCTGTTCAGATGCATAGTTTTTATTGCTTGAAAAATTGGGATATGGAAAACTATTTCTTTCTTGAACAAAAAAACATTGGAGTTCGCTTCCTCACATTTTTTCTTTTACCTCCAGCTCCCTTGCTTCATAAGCCAGCTGACTTGAGGGATCTCCCTTTTATTCCTCAAAGGGAGAGCAGAAAGGCAGGCGCTGATCTCTTCTCTCTGGTGACCAGCAATAGGACCCAAGGGAATGGCTTGAAGTTGTGACGGGGGCAGTTCAGGCTGGGTATCAGGAAAAAGTTCTTCACCAAGAAGGTGGTCGGGCCCTGGAACAGGCTCCCCAGGGAAGTAGTCATAGCACCAAGCATGCCAAGAGTTCAAGAAGCATTTGGATAACACTGTCTGACATATGGTCTGATTTTCTGGGTGTTGGACCCAGGAGCTGGACTCAATGATCTTTGTGGGTCCCTTCCAACTCAGGATATTCTATGATTCTATGATCAGTACCTTTATTAGGGCTAACAGAAGCGTCCACCTCTCTTTTAAGCATTTAAAAATGACCACGTATACCAGTGCTTTCCCGATGGTGCTGAGCTGCTGGGAGCTGAAATGGGCACAATGGTATGGAGCTGAATGCACAAACCCAGATGAATAAAATCCCCCATCTTGTGCAGATATCATCGGCACCAGACACCCAAGTAGGCATCATATGCTCCAGTACTGTTGGGACTGTTCACTACATGTGCAGGAAAATTCCTCTAGGAGAAACATACTGCAGTGGGTAGATTTTACCGGGTAACAGTTCTCCTGAGACACTGTTTCTCTCTGAGGTTCTTGGTATTTTTGTTCGTGGTGGTGTTGGTGTTTTTTGTTGTTGTTGGTTTTTGTTTGTTTGTTTGTTTGTTTTAACAAGTAGCAAACCACCTCAAAACTCACCCTGTCATCAACATATAGAGAAAATCTGGCTATCAACCTCCTGTTCACCCCCTGTGCACAGACACCAGTCGTTATAGTGTCTGTGGGAGTCACTCATTTAAATAATGAAACACTTATTTGAAACTTGTTTGAACTTCAGTGAAGCTGCCAGAGGAATGTAGCATTTGAGAGGGAATCTAGTATTCACCCTTATTTACCTTGACATGCACTACACTGAGTGATTCACAGGTGGGCAGTGCATGGTGGGGCTGGCAGTAAGGTTATGCAGGATGCTGTAGAGGTAGGCAGCAATGCAGCAAACCAAGAATTTGACTCAGTGAGACACTGCCATGACTTTTTGGCAGATTTATAGGAGTGAACTGTCCTCCTAGATCAAATTCTTCTGAATTATTCCCCATAAAGAAGGGAGATAGAAAGGAAAACATTTTAGAAAGCAAATCCTGGCTGCCTCCACCATCCCCACCTCTGTGTGGCTGTGATGCTTCTCTCACTAGGAGCACATGGGAGATTGCTGGCTATGTCCAGATCATGCAGACAGCAGCTCTGAGCTAGGACTCTCTGTGGCACTCCCCATAACACCACACTGAGGACAGGAGAGCCTAGAAGGGGAGTCTAGGCTGTCCAAAGCCAGTGCAAAGAGCTTTCTATACATTTTCTACAACAGCTGAATCACAGATGGTGCTTCATTAAGTTTGAGATTCATCAGCCATTGTTAGTGTTGTGCTCTGTAATAAAATAATCATTTAAAGACAACACCTATCAGAACTAAGCAAGCTCACCGGCTGCTGGGTTGGACTTCCCCACAAGTCCTGGCAGACAGCCTGCTGCCTTCCGGTTCTGACAGGCAGGGCAGTGATGGGAAAACCCTGGATGGCTCTTTTTGTTGTGAAAGCACTATATGAAGCTGCAAACCTATCTGTCACCTTCCAGTACATTGTTTACCAGCTCTCCTCAACATTCCCCAAACAATATTTTCTAGAGACTGTAATTCAATACCTCACACCCCTGAGCTGTAGCATCAGCCCAGAGAGCGACATGATGCATGTGTCACATCCCTCTGGGGTTTGGGCTGGGGAACTGGTTTGTAGTGTTCCAGCTGTTAATTATCCCTCAGCTTTTTGTTATTCTCATCCCAGCTGTGCCTCAGTATTTATCATATGGGGCTACATGCACTAAAAACATTCTAATTGCTTTAAAGTATAAGGAACAATTTACCCCTTTTTTGCAACGCTAGACGGCTCAAGAGATCAAATGGCAAGATTTGATCAATAAGGTGCTCACTAGATTAGAGGCACCAGGGCTCAGACCTCAAAGTGCATATCTGTGAGAAGTGCAAGCGAAGGAATGCACCGAGAATGTTAAGCACAGACACACACACGACTTCCATCATTCTCCTTTCCACATCCCTTCCCCAGCCACCACCAGAGTCCCAGAGATATCCTCAGATTAATCCCTGCACTGAGACGAGTGCTGAACAGAGCATCTGAAGGCAGTGCAGCCCAGGCCCAGCTGTGTTCTGGGCAGAGCTGCTCCTGCTGCTCCCAGCCACAACTGCCTCGGCTTTGCTGGGAGCTGGCACTCAGCGAGCAGCGCCCAGACAGCACCACCGCTTTCTTGCTGGGGAGCACCATGCCAGTCCCGATCTGATCCAGCTCCCCAGCACCTGCACAACATGGGACAGTGGCCAGGGAACCTCCTGGCCCAGCAACAAACCATCCCCAAGCCACCCAGGCTCTTCCCCAGGAGAAGTGGGGAGGTAGCCTCCTACTTCTTCTTCTCCTTCGGCTGTTACCCTGCTTTTCCAACTCTCATGGTCTCACACAGGGAGTCTCAGATTCTGCCGCTCCTCAGGATACTTCTTTTTTTCTATATATTTCTACAGCTCTCAATCCCAAACCTTTTGTAAATGTGGAGTATAAATGCTAAGGGCAGCCCATGTGCCTTTTCACAATGTGCACCCCAAATGACTAGCCAGTGATACTGCCGTGGAACTTAACAATGTATTTCTATTGAGCGCGTATTATGCCTACATATATGCTACAATGCACCCTCCCCTTTGTCACAACTTCATTACTGCTGCAGAGCTTTTTCATACCTGCAATGAAGACTTTCGTTTGTTTATAATGACCACTTGGGTTCCTTGTGAAACATGCATCCTGACAAAACAGTCGTGATGTGATGTACCCAGTTCAGGATCCTCACAGACTCTCCATCCCACTCTCCTCCTGCACAGGCACTGCGCAACACCCAGCTCCTTCCAGAAGTGAGGGACAGTGGCTGCCTGCAGGCACAGTCTGCATGGGGCCCTGGCACTCTCAGCACTGTAGAAACATTACTCTTGGCAGTCCCCAGGAAACAGGGAAGCAAATACTCTTATGCCCACTTTGTTTCCAGGGACCATATGCAGGTAATTAAGACCCATGCTGCCACTTCTTGAGCTGTGAATTGCTGATATTTAATGACATTTCCCAAATATTTTAAATAGAAATTTCAGGTCTCGTTCCTAATCTGACATTTATCTTCTATTAGCATGAAAACAAATAGAAGGGCCTGAGAATCATTGCTTATATTATAAATGACTTTAGTGTTGGTTTTATTACCTTCCCCATTAAGCTGTCACAATCTGTGCCTCTTCCCATTTCTGTGATGACCAGCCAGTGAAATCTGTCATCTTTTCCTTGTGATTTATACAGGACCCTAGTGATAACTTTATTCTTGTGGAGGATAATTATCAGCTATATTATTAAGGTTGCTCAGTTGCCCTAGGGGATAATGTGTCAGAAAGGTTAAAATATTGACAAGCAATAAAGCATGTATTATAATTATACAAGTGCCAGGATAGATAACTGGCTGTGAGCAAGGAGCTGAGCTACAGTTTTGCATTCACTCAGCAAAGACAGTAATGGTATGGTCACATCTTACACCTTCCACTGGGACTGCAGAAGTCTAGGTCAGTTACTTGGAGGGCAACAAAGAATATGTCTTATCCCATTAATATATATTGATCGCTTAAACCTAGATGACCATGACCTACAGCTGATTTACCATTCATAATTGAACAGGGTGTGGCAGTTGAAGTGGACAAGGTTTTTCCACAATCCTTCGACATTTCTTCCCACACACCCCAAAGAGTTTGTCTTCACAAGAATGGCAAAAGGAGGAAGAGCAAAGAATTGGCATCTCTGAAATGAAACACGGATTTCTTCTGGGATTGGAGCAGCAGGTGAATGCCTTATTGGGCAAATGGTATATAGGTATAATCTTAAGGACATCACTGAGATGGATTGTCCTTTGGCTCAGGCACTAACAAAACGAATCACTGAATAACTTGGCAGTACATCTGAATTGAGACTATAAACCTAACCTTGGTCATTCCTCCAGATCTACTATTGTTACATCACGAAGAGTAGACGAGTGACTCAGGAGCTCATAAACAGTTTCTCATGGAAAGCACGTATGCTAGCCAGATGAAATCTCTCTCTGAAAAAATGTGGAAAAGTGATAGATTTAACCTACTTCAAAATGTCATTTTTTGAAGGAAAAAAAAAAAAGTCAACACCACAATACACATTTCTTTCTCGATACTTAAAGGATGTGTCTGTACTGTAGAAGCATTTTAAACACCAAACTCTGGATTGGGCTTTGGGCAGCTGAAGGAACTCGCTGCAGCAAACCCTACCAGTTCCCCTAGTATAATCATAGTGAAAGTATATTATGAACTATAGATAATCATGACCAGAGAAGAGCTGTAAGATATTTAATAAACTACATTGGTTAACTTCACTATGCAAAGGAAGTGCCAAAGACTATAGAAATATTGTTTAGCTCAGCTTCATCTATGTCTTTCTGGATATGTCCAGGGAAACATAATTCTTGTAAAGGATGGAGGTCCAGAAGACAGGGGTCAGAGCTCTAGCCCAGTCAGCAAGAGCCATCTGGCAGTGTTTCCATGAAATATGGGCTTGTACCACTCTTTCACTGACCCTTTGAACAAACCATGGACACTGGAGACAGCATCTAAATGCTATTAGAGCATATCCTTTCTCCGCTTGCTCTAAGAATAAACGTGAGAGCACACAGCTTTCTTCTTCTACCAAAACTAAGAAGCCTGATGCTGTAGATGAAGCCCTATGCTCATGAGTAACACAGTCTGTTCCATGCTGTACAAGGATGAGCCGAAGATGAGCAGTGAGAGCTGCAAACAGGAATTCATTTGGTCCATGGGAGCTGAGTGCATTTCAGTGCCACACCAGCAAACGGGGAACAGATTACATAAATGCAAGTGAATTAAAAACCATGATCTCAGGAGGGCAACAGCTGTTGCATGCAGCACCTGCTCAGCCTTCACCTTCAGATCAGCAGGAATTTTAAGTGTTACTATTTACAAAGGGTCATGTCCACCTTTTGTTTGACTGTAAATCTCTCAGACTTGCTTTGTAAAACAGGAGTGTGAGAAGTCAGGAGTGACAGAGGCACTCTCTCCCTCTGTCTCTCTCTCCAAATATGTTCCTTTCTGATGCATTATAGATCACCTCCACAAAGAGAATACATTTGTGTTATGGAACATGAATACACCTTGCAAATAAGTAACTAAGACACATGAGCACTACATGTGTTTGAGAGCAGGAAATTTGCATGTACCTGCTCCAACCATTAGCTGGGCCTGCTAAATTGCCCCTACAGTCCCCATTAATGGTCCTGCAATGCCCAGGAAGAATGGCCTGTGCAGAGCAGCCAGGGGAGTCTGGAAGTGCTCATTCTGCACTGTGGATGAATTTGTGCTGTAGCAAGGAAAGGGATATTACCTGCCGCAGTGCCCTCCCTGCCCTCCGTCAGGTGGTTATCTTCTTTCCGTCTTCTCCTCCGGCACTAACACTGTTTGACCAAGTGTCAGCAGCAGAGCATTTGTTCTCCTGTCTGTATGTGGTGGATATCTCCTGAATTCCTGTCCCAGATTTGCTTCAGTGGGCTGTCCTAGCTCCCTCAGGAATTTGCTTTATCAACCCAGACAGTTCGGAGTGTCCTGTGCCTTTCAGGACAGCTCTCTCTATGTACAAACTTGATGATCGGTGTAGTCAAAGACAAGTCTTGCCTGAGTCTGAGTATGCATTACTCTGAAACAACAGCCTAACTTACAAAAGCTATCTGAAGTGACAGTTCTGAAGAAGGGTTACAGACGGACATTAATATGGAGTGCAGGCAAAACAGGCGGCTGTTTCACATAGCCCAGATGGACAGGTGCTGTGTTTGGGTACCTGTCTCCCCATGTCCCCTTCTCCCCATGTCTTGGGCAGCTTCAAGCAGAGCCTCAGGCAGGGACTGCTGCTGCTGGGCTGCAGGACAGGAGGTGCAGAGACCTCACTCCGCCCCCACGGCACCCAAGCATCCGGCAGTTTCATGGACTTGGGGTAGTGTGTTGGGTAGGGCATGGCACAGGGACTGAATGTGCAATAGTTAACTTTAACACAGCAGGAAAAGATGCCTCTTTAAGACATGCAAGGGAAATCATAAACATCAAGTCAAAATAAGTGGCTATTCTCCCAAGCAACTGTATATGCTGTTTCCACTTTCTTTCATGTAATTTGTCCAATGGCATGCACACACATCACACGCAACATAGAAACTCCTTCCCTCCCTTGGTGGTCTAATGGAGCTAACCACAGCCATAACACAAGGGAAATGCACCTTCCAAGGTGCAGACTGCCTGTGTGAGGCTGCGGCAGCTGCAAGCTCCTAAACTGTTGGCACTGCTGAGCTGGAGACAGGTCTCAGCATGACACCCCCATGAGAGACACAGTGGCTGCTCAGGAAAGTGAGAAGTTAACACAGGGTGTTTTTACTACAGGAAGCAAAAGCACAGATCACACTACCTGGTAGAAGTTTTCCTGTGCTTGTCTTCTTCCCATTATTAAAATGTCCAGACGAAAACAAGGAGTGAGAGGGACTGGTGTCAACATGGAGAAAGCACAGAGAGAAGCTCTATATATTCTGTCTCCTACCAGAAGCACAGGAGGATGTATTCTCTCCCATACTTTGGAAGAAACCCTCCTAAGAGGTGTTTACTGACAGAGAATTAGGGAATACAGACTCTTAGAGGAAAGCATGTTTAAATAGCACCATTCCTAGCACAATGCATACAAATGCCTACTTAGGCTCTCTGAACACCAACATGTAGAATCACAATACTTTGCAGAACACCAGGAGACTATCTCTACAGGACTATTACCTCTGACTCTTGACAAAACATCCCCTGCTGTATTTTCTCCCTGTTGTGCTTTGCAGATGCTTCCTCTTTTAATTTGTCAGAGACAAGCAGCTGTAATTCTGAAAATAACACCCTTCGATAACGCTCTGTTTACTGCCAGATCTCCTTTCTCAGCTATAGTTATGTTTATACTTGTTTATCAGAAGGGAAAACTGCAGCCCAGGCCCACGGTTCAGGTTAACCTCACAGATATGCGCAAAATAAAAATCGACTTTGCACTATTCAAAGCTCTGTAGCTACAGAAAGATGGGAAACACAAAGTCTTATTTTAGCTACATATCATAGCTTTCCAGTTGTGATAACTTTGCTGAGGACAAAGGAGTTTTCTACTCCTTACGAATAAAAAACAGATGGCACAAATTTTGATAGTCACTTTCACAGAACTGAGAATGCTTTTGTAGTGCTGGATCTGTTGTAAGCTAGTTAGCTTCAAAGGTAATCAGATATTTGACATATCAGTAATTCAATGTGAAGAGCCTGGGATGAATGAAGTAACGAGCTTGTTAATTGTCAGCTATTTAGTCAGAAAACAATGTGGGGAGCTATTTAAAGGAAGTTATGAACACAGTATTTGCTATTTGGGGCAGAATGTCACTGGCATGCCCAATCTCAGTTTGCTCTCTCTCCTGGAAGAGAGACACCCAGCCCCTCCAGACAGCCTTTCACTGATGGGGAAAGTCATTCCATCATTTTTCATTCCAGGCCACTGAGCCAGCCACAGTTCACCATGAACAGGCACTTTAGCAAGCCAAGCCCATCCTCACCAGCACACTTGGAGCTCTTAGTTCCTTGTCTTCCCCATAGCATAAAAAATCCCCCGCTGCAGTGCTCCAGAGGGTTACAAGAAGGCCTTCAGCAGACCTCTTCCACCTGCTGTTCTGGTTCCCAGGCTAGATTCACCTATCATCCTTTCTCAATCTCATACCAGTATCTGCAGATACATATTCCTATACCTCTCCTTAGCCAGTCCTGCTCCTGCTTTCTCAGCCCGTGCAGGACAGTGTTCAGGAAAAATTGCTCCACCCTTCCTGTTTCACATCTGCACTACTCCTGTTGCAAACCATCATGCTTGCATTGCATCAGCCTCCCTTTATAATCCTCTCAGACCCAGCTCTTGTTCACCTGCAGGCTCCTATCTCATGCTCTCGTGTTCCACAACAGGAGTATATTATGAGAGAAAAGGTCCCTGATCTGTGTTTTCCTGTTTGGGTAGGACTGTGGTGCTATTATCAAAATAAGCTGTTTCCTTTAGACCACTTTCCCCTCTTAGAGGCAATGCTCTGTGGCCCAGGAGATGCCAATGGTTCCCTTCCATTTCTCTTAGCCAGTGAACCAAAATGAAATAATGGATCTGATCCTGTATAATGAATGAACTGGACCTGGAAGCCTAAACCTTTCCAATTATTGCCGTTTCCAGCCAAGTCCTTCTGACAATCAAACACCAGAGCCTCAGATTTCTTCAAAGAAAGATGCACAGCTGTGCAAGCCAGGCAGTACTCCTCTGCTCCCATGCTCTTTGTAGCAACCACTGTTCCCTCATTTCACCTGGGTATCACCCTAGACCTCCTCCTTGTATCTGTGATTTTGTGCATTAACTTTTTGCCTTCATAATGCAAAAATTGCTGGTGTTTGATGACTTGGAATAGGATGAGGAGATAAGCAGGTACCAGTCAGAGAGCTAATAAACTCCACACACGGTGTGACTTGTTATTTACTTTGGGAACATGAATTTCAGGAAAGAGTATCTTGTGCCTTCTCCTAATAGCAACTTTAAAAATCCACCAGGGATCAGTTTGATGCTTTGGAAAAGGTTAATGTTGTTAGGGATTTACAGCTATATTTGAAATAGTTTAAACCATTATTTTTATTTCCTTGAGTAAAATGGAATTTCAGTGAATTGTGCAAAGTTAGATGGTCAGTTTGTATATGAAAGAGGTCATTAAAAGCTTGAGTAGTTTTAAAGAGAGTCTAATTCTGTCTGTTTGGCAGGGAGTGGGAAACTGCTATCACCTCTGGGTTAGCTTCTCCAAATAGATCCTGAAACTGCCTTCCTGTACTCTCAGTACAATGAGAACAAGCATAGCTAGCATGCCATGGAAGTGCAAAACTATTCCTGTCCGCCCTACCCCTGTGCCACTCTCACAGGCCGACTGGCCTCTCTCACACACAGCAGGAAACTGCCAGGAAAGCAGGAGCTACCTCATGCATCCTAGGAGCACCCACAGCGCACAGAAGGCAGCGCAGAGAGCTCCAAGCACGGCGCCCCATCCTGGCAGCTGCAGAGCTCTTGTGCCCCACTGAGCCTTCACATGAACTGCTGCCAGCTTCTCAGCACCAGAGCGGGCACTCATCATCCCATGGACGTCTCAGGTCTCCTTACGCTTACCAACACCAGGCAGCTGTGCCCTCTTGAGGATGAGGATTTTGTATCTCAGTTTTAAGTTTTTGGGTCTGGTGAATGTCCCATGTGCCTACACTGCAAGTGAACACCAGCATCCCTAACAACTCCTCTGGTTTTCCCACTGTTGAACACAAATCCAAGGTGTTTTCTCTCCATGCACAGCATACCACCTTAGGCGCTGACATCGTTCTTCAGAGAAGCATCTCCAAGCTCCCTGACAACATGTCACTAACCCCCCCCCCATCCATGGCAGAGGTGTCTTGTGGAGAAAAATGCTGACAAGGTAAGTCTATGTGTAGGCTGTGCAAGAATCGAGTAATAACACTGCTTCTTGCACACAACAGCAGAGAAGTCTCTGCTTGAGATATTTGGCATTGGCCACACATTGCTCTGAGAGCCAGCAACTCTTTCCTGTGGTAGAAGTTCAGGGCATTGATGACTCCTGATGCTCATCTCAGGGGTCATCTGCTAGTCTACAATTGGTCATTTGTGCAAAATACTGTGACAATGTCAGCTGTAATTGCATCAGTCATGCCACACAACAAGACAAATGTGACTGGAGATGGCGTGTCAACATCAGAAATTGCTTAAGACTGAAAAGCAAGTGGAGGAAACAGCAAGCATTCAGAAACAATCATTGTACTGTGGTAGGAATAACAACAGCTCTCATTTCCTACACACAGTTCTCCTGGGAAATGATATAGAAAGCTGCCAGAGTCTCCTCCCTTTCCCATGGGATACTATCAGACTGAAAAATAAATAAATAAAATAAAACTCAGAAAATGTGTCCCATTTTCTTTAGAGGTTCTGAAGATATAGGATGTACTTGTCCTGGACACAGGAGTATCCTTTCTGAAGTCTCCACTCTTCACAGCACACAATAGCACACAGATATCTGCCTCTACAGAAAGTCCAGTTCTGCTATATAGTGAGTAATTCTGCCCTGCCAAATTCATGTGTAAGAGAGAATGCAATGACTTGTCCCTGTTTCCTTCAGTGAGCTGTGAACAGACGTCTGATACAGCCCTGTGAAAATGTCGCCTTGACCGCACATGAGATTGGCAAGCCTGTGCTGAAATGACTTCACATTATACCCATGGGAAAGGACAGGGCAGGTTTCCACCTCAGCAGACTCTTAACCTTGTACCAGAGCTGCCTAGACCAAGTAGAGGGTGTGGGAGGGATTCTTCTTACTAAAATTAAATAAATCTTATGTGAAAAATGCCATTTTCAATGTCTTGAGCTGTCAATTGCAAGAGAAGGAGATATTGATTTCTACAGAAAATTTATTTAAGTGAGTGACCTATTAAATGAAACTTATTTGACACCAGATGGCTCTTGCAATTTAATTCCTGAATGAAGAGATGTCTCCAAGGCTTTATTATGTTCTTTATCCTGAATGATGAAAGGCATTTTCCTTACAGCCATTTGCACCTGTATCCATGGACATTTGCAAACGAAGTCCTCCAGAGAATCCAGAATGCTTATACCTCCCATTAGCGAACTCCAGCCAATAAACAGATAGTCCAGCACATACCAATCCTTAGGAGCAAAGCTAAAAGGTGCAAAGAGACAGAGAACTGCCAGGCTCCAGCCTCCCAGACTAATGAAGGCGCTAAGGAAAGCAGGAGGAATGCCAGGACATCAGCTGCCACAGGCTCATCAGCCCTGGCCCTAGCAAATGCTTGTGGTCAGAGAAGTGCAGCTCCCAGAACTGAACAACCAGGGTGACCTTTCAGTCCTCATCGCAGAACTCTTCTTCTCAAAAGCATGCCTGAGGCTATGGAGCGTGCATACCACAACACAAGCATTCCCAAGAGTTGCCTGCAGAAGCCCTGGGGCTGCCTGGCCTCACCAAGCTCTCTCCTCCCACCCTGGGGCCATGGCAAGGCATTCACCCAGGTGAGCCCTCCTTTAACATCAAGGCAGTTACACTCATGGCTTTTCTGTCTGCACCAAGGTTAATTCCCTAGGAATGGTCTGCCAGTAAGGGGCTCCTGGGGACATACACCCAAACCCTTCCCTCACAGGCAAACTTGCCCTGGGGCCTGACCGTCACCCTGTCCTTCCCCAGCACCCACTGCCAGCCACAGCTTGGGCTCAGCATCTGCCACCAACAACCAGCCTTGGCAATCTGCACGAGCCACCAGTCCTACAGAGCAGACATCAGCAGGATGCTGCCTGAAGAGGAACAGGCCTGTGATTTACAAAAGCTGCAGATAAACCTCCTAAGCCAGCAATTCCTTCTACATGCAAACTGAACTCATCATGGTGGCTTTAGATTTGCTGCTTCCCAGATGCCTTGCAGCCTCTGTGGAAGGTGGTCTCACAAAGGTGACATGGGTCCAGGAAGCATCAAAACAGACACTCTGCCACCAACATCTGCACCCTAGAAAAAGTAAGTCTGTCACTGGCAGTCCCCAGGAGTGTCAGCCACTCCCAGGCAGCCCCTACAGATAAAATCTGCCACTGTGTGGTCCATGCCCCATCTCAGAAGGTGGCAGCAGCTCCTGAAACAGGCCACCACAGGAACAAAGAACCAGCCTCGGAAGGGTGAAGGAATTGATCACTATCAAACAGGTGATGCTACTACCTCCTTGACTGTTCCTTGCAGTATCCCCCGAGACCATCAGTTCTCTAGGGCAGGAACCATGTCTCCCAGAATGCTTGGGCAGCATCTGCACTTGATCTCACTCATCCCCTTGCGTGCACTGCAACAGAAACAGCAAGCAGAGAATGCACCAGTGTCACATTAACAGGTTTTCATAAGCAGTGAAAGTGAGAAGCACCCTGCCACTGAGGCAGGGAAGCACTGGGAAGAGCTCATCAGTGCCAGCAGCGTGCTCTCTGCAATGCTTTTGTGATGGTGTTGATGCTATGCCAGCCTTCTGGAGGGATGCTCAGACTCTAAAACCTCCTGCCTTTCCTCCTGTGCATTTCTTTCCACAAGTCTCTCAAGGCAAAGCTAAAGGTGGGAAGAGGCATTTGCTTTACAATCCAGCCCACTCTGCACTGGCCATTGAAGTCCTTGTTATCTGGCTGTGCATATAGAGCTATCTGCCATGCTTCAGAGACCACTCACTTCTGTTTACAAAAGCTTTTCTGCAGTTTGTTCTTTTAAGAGAAGCCAATTTATTTTTATTCAAAATCTATAAGAAACAATTGAATAGTGAAACTGTCAGATTCTGTCTGTTCTATCAAAATGGTTTAGTCGTGTCTGAAATGCCAGCACCAAATAACAACCCAGCTCCTTTGCATGCCCACACTCCCAAATGCTTCTGCTGCTGCTGGGCATCGTGCAAGCTTAGCAAGCACTAAGCTCTGCAGCACAGCAGTAAGCTCTGCAGCACACTCCAGGACGCACCACTTTTACAGAGAGCTGAATCCTAATGGTCCTTCTCACTCAGAAGCCCTTCCCAAAGACCCTTCATGGGCACAGACCCACAGTTATTTTGTGGTTTTAATCTCTCTCTTCACCGAGACCAGGAGCTAAGTCTGTCCCAGTTTCAGGAAGCCTTCCTGCAGCTTCTTGCCATGCAGCACTCACAGGAGGACAAGGCAAAGCACCTTGCCTGTGTACAGGATCCTACTATGATGCTCTGAACCACGCGTGGGATGGGCAAAGCCACACCTTGTTTGTGCATGTGTTCATGGGACTGCTCCAGGAAGTTATGGGGCTTAGCAAACACCTCAAGGCTAATGATGGAGACAGAAGCAATGGCCGTAAGTCTGGGGAAGATGCCAAGCCAGTGGTACTCCTTCCTTCTGGGAGACCTCAGCCCATGGCACTGGATGCTGAGCAGCCCTAGGGAAGTAAAGTTGCCATCAACAAGCCAACAACACACTTACAACTTCTTGATCTGAGCAAGAAGCTATCTGACAGCTCTTCCCAGTAGGTGTCAGCAAACATCCCATCCCAGGGGCAGGTACAGCAAGCAGAGGCCTCTGTGTAGTACGTCCCCCTTACAACATCAGTGCAGCGTTATGGCTTCAAGAGCACTCAGCTTTTTCCTCATTTCTTATCACAAGCCTACTGTTGTCCCACCTGCGTCCTATAAAGGGGCAGTACAGCCCAGGCACCAAGTGCTTCCTCCTAGCAGGCAGACATCCAGACTGTTTCTATAAAACCACTTCTTATATTGCCCCTAATTCCAGTTCAGTCATGGCAGAGCAGCCCAAGGGATGTGAATGCAATTTTCTCATTGAGTTACACTAAATCCTTTGGGGAAGGAGCCAGAATTATGTAGAACCCATAAAAACAAAAGCAACATTACTATTCTGCATTTGAACTTTGTTATTATTTAGAGTTAACCTTTTCTACTTCTAAATCATAAACTCATTTTACATTCCACCATCAGATATGGGCCATAAGCTGCAGGAAACATGAGATGACTGTTTCATACTCTCATGAGTTAAAAGATAACGGGGCACCCAGTGGTCATTGCTCCTCAAAACCAGACCTAGAGCAATAAATTCACTGAAGCACACTAAACTATAGTCCTTTTGTTAAAAAAGGACAAAACAATGCAGATGAAAAGAAACATGGATTATACCGCAACTCACCCAGCTTGGCACAGGGTGCTTCATTGGCAGTGGACATAAAAAGCACTCTCATTGCAGCAGAGATCCTCCCACTGTCATCTCCATCAGATTTAAATGCATCGGTTGGAATCTAGAACATAAGTACTTGTACAGTAAATACTACAAAAATTGGAAGGCTACATGTAAAAAAGATCTGCTCTCTGCTAAGCTGTGAGAGGCAATACAGCCTGTAAGCAGCACTAGAAGCTGGAAGGACTACTCTCTTCCAAAGCAATGTGTATTAGTTTTTATTCCAGGAACGGAAAATGGACTTGATGAACAGAGAGTTATACTATGACCCCTTCCATGTTCACTACCTGCAGGACCAAGTTACTGAGGGCTGGAAGCAGCTGCCACAGCCACAGCTCTCATGTCCAATCTCTCTGCTGAACAGCAGTGTGGCATTTCCTCCACTCTGAACAGCCAGACTGCTGCACCTGTCCAGCCCCAGAGTTGCACTCCTGTGGCTTCTTGTACCACAAGAGTTAAGGTAAGATCATTTCAACCTTACCTTGGAGGGAGGAACAGAAGTGCCAAGTATAGCCTCAAACGGAACAACAAATTGGACTGGTTTGTCAATGTATGTTGATGGTAGTTTGATTTTCCCAGGAACCACAGCCTCACCTGTTTTGCTGGCAGTGCACCTGCACAGACTGCATGGACATGGCTGTGCAGGATCCTTTTCAGCTAAGCTTTGATGGTATCAGTATCTAAACTGCTTTGAAGCATAACAAGGCTTTCTGGCTAGTGCACTGGGCATGTGCTCTCTCACAGAAAGCAGCAACAAGTTTAATCATCCTGTCAGTTCAAAGCAGCAGCTCATGCCACAAACCAGCAATTTGCTACTAAAACCAATTCCTGCCAAAGGTATTGGTACACTGCTGGAGCCTCCCTGCATACAGCTGATGGACTGCCACAGTGATCTCTCACAGCTCTCTACAGATAACTGAAAGAATACATCCTTAAAAAGAAGTTTCCCTCATCTAATGTTTGTTTTCTGTCCCTGCTCCCTTTTCAAATGCCAAACTCTCTTTAAAAAGAAAGCACACAAGACAGAGTTTAATTTATAAAACACTAATTTCCTTCTGAAATTTCAGCAAAGCTGAAGCTTGACTTGAAAATTAAAACAAGCTGCATTTAATTCCCTTCATGCCAAGTGTTACTTTGGGAAAGAGAAGCAGTCATAAACATATTCACCTGTAAAAAAAAAAAAAAAAAAAAAAAAAAAAAAGATAAATAATTCAAGAGATTTAAAAATAAATTCGCACTTTAACAGAAACAGACTTCCAAGCTTCTTTTCATCTCTTCTCAGCAGCACCTTGCTGTAATAGAACAGTGATACAAATATAACGGGAGAGAGAACACAGAGCAGGTTCTGGGCCCGTCTAGCTTTAAAACCAAAGGAGTCTGTTTGCAGGGACAGAGTCCTATGAAATTCATACAGAGGCATCCTGGATTTGCAGGTACATCTAAAGAAATTAAACCCTTGATATTCTGGGAAAATACAGGCTTTCAAAGCATACAGGACTGTGTTCTGTTGAATTCCTGATCCAGGAAGGGGGACTCTACCATTGGCACACCCTCTTGGAGGACCAAGCATTTGCACTGGTGAAGGTACATTTTGCTTCTTGCTTCCAGGATCATATTTATACACAGCATTTGTCATACGTTAGGAATCTTCTTTGGGTGGAAATTTACTTCTTATAACCTTCATAGAAAAACTGCATTTCTCTTTGGTTAGAAAATGGCATTTACCTAGTCTCAGTAGCTAGGGAGAGCATGGCAGCAAGGTGACATCAATCGCCTTGCCAGGGTTTCCCTAGTTTTGGCAAAAGTCATACTTTCCACTCTCAAGCAGCATCTTGGTTAAATACACCTACCTCATGTAACATGAAGAGTGAAACTACCTTCCAGCCAAGAGCAAGAAGCAGTAATTCCTGGCAACTCCATCTAAAGCAATGCTATTATAATGTTCTTTAGGGCAGTTTCTGTGCCCGAAAGAGCATCCCAGTCTCATTGACTGAGACAGTTAGATACTTCCATGCCACAAATTGTTCTTATGGAAGTACTAAACACTGCCCAATGACTTTGTGCTGAGTCCCCTACCTTGGCAGATCTCTGGCAAGATGACTTCAAGTGCTCATCCAGCAAAGGAGAATGTGGTTTCCAGAAAAAGGCTGCATTTCGTTCCTGACAACACTAAGAGTTCCTGATATCTCTTAGTTCAGCACAGGGTACACATATTCATGTTGAAAAGCACTTTGCTTAAATGTTACATCAGCCGAATCTCTCCAAAGCGTACCTGCCAAAGTACCCAAAGTCTTTCAGAAAATGTTTCCAGCATGTGCTGGCAACAGTAGGCTTGCAGGGCCCAATACTCATTCTTCATGATGTGGACCTGGTCGAGCAGACAGACTGCCAGGCAGGTCCGTGAAGGGATCTTGCCAGCATCTCTTGCTGAGACTGTGTGGGATATCAGCATTCTTTGGGCCCGTGCAAGCCAGCTCACTGGTGGCTGTGACACGGAGGATAAAACTGTCTCATGAGCCTTGTTCCCTGAGAGCATTTCTCTTTGCAGTGGTTCCTGGGAGAAGAAGCCAGAAGACCAGGCAACAGAACATGCGACCTATTGCTACACCTCCTGGGTTGTGTTGCAGGAGAAAGCGAGTCCAGACCATAGGTGTGCTGAATTCTGGAGATCACCCAGGAGCTGAGTGAGCAGAGACTGAAGAGGGATTGGGAAAGATATGCTTTGGACCTAGCACAGAGGCAGGGTGGATGTGGAGCCTGACACAGAGCACGTTGTTCATCTGCCGAGAGTGAGGAACAACAGCCCCACCTCAGCACAGCACGTCAGGACCGCCCCCCGTCTGCTTCAGCAGCTTCCCCTCCTCTGCTTGGGAATAGGGAGAAGAGCTTGTCTTTCAGAGAATTTCATTTCTTGTCTTTTGCAATCTCAACAGCAGGATGGAAGCAGATAATGTACAATTTGTTTTAATTCATCTTTATCTTATCAGTCTTGGCTCTAATATTGTAATAAGCATCATTCTGAAGAATATAGTTGCAATGGTGCAGGATGAGACTCTGCAAACCCTATTGATTACATCACAAGTCATCGCTATAAATACTTGAAGGAGAGAAAAACCCTTGTTCTCTCTGAATATGTTCATCTAACAAGGTGTGCAAATGAGAGTGAGAGAGCTCTAACAGGACACAGATGCTAGAAATCAAAGCATTTAAGCTGTTTAACTTTGAGCTTAACATCCATTAAATAGAGGACTCAGACTATTAAGAGTGAAATACAAAGGATTCTGTGTGCAGGAGCCTCAGAGGTATAGTTGGTATGTCATGGAGAAAGCACTGTGTTCCTAAACACTGCAGAGAAAATAGGGTACTTTCTACAGCTCCTTTTAGGGCCAAGAACTGAAGCAAATGTAGAACAATGAAGTCTAGAATTTCTGGATGCATGTATGTGTATGGGCCATTGGGCAGTATACTGCAAGGATTTAGGTGATCGGCCAAGGACTGTTCTTGCTTAGTGCTATCTCCTGCATATTTCATATAGCCAGCCATATCTTGCTTGACCAAGGGTCAAGCTCACATAATGCTCTTGACTTTTCATATGAGTTCATTCCTATGTATCTATATTAACTTTACCAGACACAAAACCTGATCACACAGGGTGGTTGCTGAAAAAGTGACCCCACTGGGCTGCCGGCCACAACAATGAACCCAAGACATTAATATGCACAAACTGTTACTAGAAAAGTGCTGCTTCTGTAAGTAGGAACAAGCCTCAACCACGGCCCAATGCTCCATGGTGCCTGGTGGTTCCCCTCATCCTGGTCGGGCTCTGGGACTTTCCCTGCGGTTTTCAGGCCTTTCCACATCTGGAGTGGTAAAAAACTGCATTGTATTTATTGGATACAGCGTGGATTCTTGCCAGCCATGAACGCCAGACCTTGTGCCCCATGCACCGTGCTGAGTGGAGGAGAGCTCTGACAGCATTTACAGACACGAGAGCACCACTGCAGCAGAGCAGCTCGTTTACACCCTGCTCAGTATTCCAAGTTTGTCATTATGTCAAAAACTATGTTCTCACTGTGGAGGCAGCAGAGAGAACAGGGCTGTCTGGTGGTCCCTGGCCTGTCAGCTCTTGGAAAGGAACCTGGGCTCCTGCTTTTCTCCAGAATAAAATCCAAATGCTGGGAGAAGATGATGCATGCAGTCAACACTGCCATTAGCAGCTGAGGGCTCTTGCCAAGTCTGTCAGGGTGATTTGCACGGCCAGTAGGCTGATCTCCCAAAAACAGGGCCTGTGGTCACAAACCCTGTTTCTTTCCTTGCCTATAGGAAGCAACCTTGATTCATTCATTCAGCTTGTATTGATCCTCTTTTCTTTATTTTTATGAGAAATGAATGGTGAGGAGCTTTTTCTCTGTTTAAACTTGAGGGGATATTGTTCAAGGACTTGCTGTGATGTTTTTCTGTCTGACAGCTTTATTGGGTAATAGCCACTGATGGTATATGTGTGCACAGACAGTCAGACCTTTTATACTATGTGTGTTCCCATAAAAATGATTGGTTTTAAGGTGTTATTCTAGCATTGTTGTGATTGTACCATGAGACCAAACAGCCAAAAAGGCAGATGTGAACTGAAGGCTGATTAGTAGATGTGCATGGATTCTCCCTCTTCTCCATACCCCAGCAGAGAGAAGCCAGGCCACTATCTGCCTGCTAAAGACAGACAGCAGGGAAGGCAAAAGCATGGCTTGTTGGAATTCAGTTAGTAAATAATAATCAAACATCCCAACTCCCAGGGAATGGCTGCACCCTGTATTTCCCTGCCCTCCTGAACCAAGCTGGAGAAATTTTTTGGGCCTAAACAGCCAAATGCATCTCTGTCACCCTAGGTACATTCTGCCCGTGACAGTGACCCCGGCACCCAGCGCCCAGGCAGACAGCACTGGACTTTCAGAGAAGCAGTGTTCTTTAGTAGGGAGACAACCAGAGCTCACTGCCCTCCAAAGCCTCTGGAAGCCCACTCTTCTAACACCAGAAATGTTATTAGAGTAGCCTCTGCACTGCTGCAATAACAGCAGCTATTTATGTAGACAGCTAGTTCTGCCCCCTTAAAAGCCATACTGAAGACATAATTGATGCCACTAGCATCCTTGTTACTCTATTTCCAAAAGAGAATGTGTGCTTTGTTAATTTCTTAGCCAGTGCCATTACCTACCAACAGTTAATTATCACACATTAATTGTAACCCAGATTTCAGATGATTTATAGTTTTGATTGCTTATTTTTTCATCAGTGGTTTCAAAACCCCATCCAGCCAGAAGTGAAAAAGTTTAAATGTTATCCCAGGGATGGCTGGCTCACTTTGACACTGGTAAGCGAAGGTAATAAGGAAGAGTCATTGATTATTTCAAAAGAGAAGAACAGATGTTCCACATATTAAGGAGCTATTACACTAAGTGTCATTCCAGTGACTTGCGGGAGTGGCACACTCATTTGTTTAAGATTAGCTGTTACAACAAGGTCATTTATGCTTTAATGTAATTAGTTATGCCAGTATTGATAAAGAAAGAAAAAATAGAACCCTGGAAATGAAGCATCAGTATCTCATCACAAGACTATCTCCTCGAGTTCAAGCTTCCTCAAAAATCCCAATAGAGTCCAGTTCATGCATGACACAAGGTTTTGCTCCTTCCTTTCCAGTGCTGCAGAGGAAAAAGGAGTATGTCTGTTGAACCCAATACCCCAACAAGAAATCAGAAAAAAATTTAGAACGCCACTCTCCTGGGAAGCAGCAGAACAGCTAGAGAGCCCAAGAGATCCTTGTCCGAAACAATATCCAGCCCCATGCACTTAGTGACCAAAAATATATTGACTCCAGTTACTCCTACTGCAACTTGGTAACTTCTCTTTGGGCTGCACCAGGCAGGACTTCGGTCCAGTGACCAAAACTTAAAACCTCCTCAGACCCAGCACTGGTTTTCTGGGCTTGACCTGATGTAGCTGTCATGGTAAAGGGCATTGTGTTCCTGGGAGTTACTGAAAGAACACAGCTTTTTTTGTATGTACATATTGTTAAGATTGAACCAGAAGCCTGGTGGCGATACCAGCATTTGTAAGCATTTCTATTTGCCTACATTCCAGAGGCGTGTTTTTTGTGGATGTCAACTAGTCATCATATGAAATACTGATGCACACAGTCTTGACATCTACAAACTGTGAAACAAAGCAACTTCAGAGCACTGCCTCCACTGCAGCATGCTGTTGAAACCTCACTAGCTGTTTCTGCAGCTTTTCAGCCTCTCCTTTCAGCAGCATCTTGAACAGCAGAGAGCAAGGAGGCCTCCATGTATCCTGCCCTGATGTGCAAGGAGACAGTGGCCTCTGGTTTGTCATCCTGGCAAAGGTTTCTGTCCTACAAACAAGCGAGATGAAACTCCAGGACCTTCTGGCAACAATGGGAAGAGTCCACCTTGTAATCTGGCATGGCAAGGGACAGGCAGGTATCTCACCTGGTGTGAAACAATGCCAGTATCACAGACAGTAACCATGCGAACCAGCTGCTAGAGCCAAGCACGTGAAAGGGATGCGGGAGCAAACATGCCCACAGTCTGCAGGCCCTCCTGCCACCAGAGCATGCTGCTCTTGGCTGCTGCGCCCAGGCCTGCCAGCTGCCTCAGCCCACCCAACTCCACTCAGTAGCCAGGTGAGCCTGCCGGGCCCCGCGCCGCAGCCAGCCACGGCCCTCACCTGTCCTGAGTGAGGCAGCCACGAGAGGCACCTGCAGCAGGTCCAGCCCCCGCGTCTCCTCTGAGCCCTGACCTCGGCACACTCCACCACAGGTCGCCCCCAGCCCACACCTCGTGTCGGTGGGCAGAAAACACACTGAGCGTGCATCCGCACCTTCTCAAATGGTGCAAAGTAAGTGAAAGAAGAAATGAGACTTTTAAGAATATTAAAATGGCTTGTGAAATTTGCAGGAAAGATATTTTAGAAGCTTGCATCATATTCAAATAGTCTAACAATAAGTTTTTCAACAGCTGTTTCAAGAAACCCAGCTCTGAATCCACCCTCTCTTCTCTACAATGCATGTCAAATCTGCATCAAACCGCTTGCCACCTGTTTCCACTTTGCAGGCAACCAATCATTGTTTATCAAAGTAACAAAGCTGCTTTCAGTTTGAAAGCAACAAATCAAAGTTTAATTATTTTGTCCTTCAGAGCTTTATGCTATCTTTTACGAAGGCTTTTTCAGATACGAAGAACTATCATTGGCTGCCTTAAAATAGGGAATAATTGACTGACAGCTGAAAAAACACTTCTAAGGACAATAGTATTTGTCAGTCTGGTATTTTTCACTCTGAAGACAAAACACATTTTATCAACACCCTGAAATTATTTTGTCAACAAAATTCACTTTGTTGCATTACCTTCATCTGTCAAACTGACAGGACATTCTCCAGAGCATTTCAAAAAAAAAACATTTTGCTAACACAATTAATTTCTGCAAAATTAAATTTTGCCATTTAATCATATGTATGGGAAGATGTTGCAATACATGCACAGGAAGGTGTGAACAGCAATGCCATTAGCTCGCTCACAACTAGAAAGAGGTCAGGCATGCAAAATCCATGCCAGCAGAACACTACATCAGCCTGATACAAGTTGAAGAGATGCAACAGCTGATCAGTTAAATGTAGACAAGATCCCCTCTTAAGTATATCATGTTTCTACAAATTATTTGATCATACTGAAAACATTTCATATAACTTTATATAGCATTTTCCACAGCAATTAGAGAAAAGTGTGTGTGAATACACAAAACGAAGCATTATCTCCCTAACACAAGTAGGATGTATTATATATTCACTGGGTGGTTCCATCACCTAATGGCATGGATGAAGTAGAAAGATGTACAAGTACCCCACACAACAACAACACATTGTACTACTGGAGAATGATTTTTTACACACTCAGTACATTAATACAAGTGGGAAACAAGTGCTCTGGTTTTATGCCATATGTGGGATTTTTAAAAGGACTTTTCTGAACAGACCTTCATCAAATGCATACATGTGATTTAGACACCAAACTCTCAATTACTTTGTACATTTCCTCTCAGACTCTTCTGACTGTGCTTCTACCTGAATTTAAATCTGCAGCGGATACACAAATGGACAATTTTCATAGAATCTTCGAATCATTTGGGTTGGATATGTAAATAGACAATTTTCCTTATGCACACTTTGGTTTTTGGTAAAATAATCCACAAAGAGATCAAGTAACTTTCTTAATGTCATGCATTTAACCAACACCAGGTAAAGGAGAAAAACCTAAGCTTTCTGCCTCCAGTTCTCTCCCCCTACACAATAATACCAATGAATGTTACTCATGCATTGCCAGAATTACACGTGAGTGTGCCTAGATGAATAATGGATAAATTGAGATGTTCTCAGACAGGATTATATGTGCACTTGTAGGGACAGAAAGTATCACACACACACACACACACACACACCCTTCATGAATCACACAAGTTGCATTTTGAAACACAGAAGGTTGAAGGAAAAGGCATTGATGAAACTTTAGAAATGAATTTACAGGCAACTGAAATACATTTCCCAAGAGCTGTATGACTGGGACACTTTGTGAAATCAGTAGATAACTAGAGAAAATGTTCAAACTAAAGTGTGGATCTTCCCAGACTTCTGGTCTTCTGTTCAGAAGCACAAACACACAGATGCTCACAAATACTCAATACGAGAGTTGACCAACACAGTCAGACATTCAAATTTATACTGTATGCTGAGAAATGCTGATAATTGTTATTCTAGGAAACAAAACATTCCATCAAAGTGTCTCCTTAAGCTTGTTTCTACATCTTTTACCAGTTCCTATCATAAACCTCAGACTCGAAAGTCAAACTTGGAGAACAAGTTCTGCCTCACACCTTGGTTTCTTTTCTCTAGTATTCTGCAATGCACTTTCTGATTTCCTGGGAGCTGATTCAGGCTGAAGCAAGGAAAAGCTACTCAGTAAAGAAAAGCCAGAACACCTACGCAGGTTTCATCGTGAACACAAATTCCTTCCAGATATAGCAGTGTCTGTGCGGTATCTTCTTTATGACTTGTCTTCATGGTTAATGGCTGAGCTGCAAAACTTGAATTTTGACCTAGCAGGTGATGCAGCTGGTTATCTTTTACTTTGGCACTGCCTTCTGAATGCCCTGAGAGCCCACATCTTCAATAGCCATTCACTGTCATGGAGTTAAAATCTGGTACACCCCCTTCCCTGTCTTGTCTTTTCTGGGGCTTTGTAACAGCCACTCAGCCCCTCTCCCAATGCTCAGTCTTCCCAGCTCCAGAAAGTGCTGAGGTTTTCATAGTCACAGCCACATGACTTAAGTACACTTACTCTCTCTGAACCCCTTTTTGACACTGAATCATTTATTCATTAATCTGTTTTTCATATTTCTAAATAGAAACAGACAGTACTGGTGTGAATGATCAGTCGCGCTTTCTCTCATTCCTCTCAGTTTCCATCACTTTAGAATCTACCCTGCTTTTAATCTTGGGTCTTTTTATTAGAATTTGGTTTTGTTAAGAATTTGACACTTCATTATGGCAGTCCTATGCTAACAGAGTTATTAATTCCTATCTGCATTAGTCACTTATAGCTGACATTGTACATTCAAGTCACTCTTGCATCTACCAGAAATACACCCCAAGAGCAAAAAGACTGGCCTTTGGGATCTGTGCCTCACTTTACTGCCAGTAAAGATACTTCCAGGGTGCATCAGGGCTAAGTCCATGTGCCTTGCCTTCTGCTGCTAGGAGCATTCTGCTAGCGCTTTCCTCTCTCCTTTACACTAGCCTTGTGCATTTGATGCTAGCTGCAGCCAGCACAGCAGCCCAGCTCAGAAAGCACAGTCCAAAGCAGCAGAGGTGGTATAGCCTACAGCAGCACCGTAGCCTAAATCTCCACAAAGGGCTCCTTGCAGAGCTATCAAGACAAAGATACATTTGGCCAGACTCAGCCCAGACCCCTTCCAGCTCTGTACTCACATACTTGCCGGTTAACCTTCAGGAACCCATGTGCTAAATGCAGCGAGAGAGAGCCCCATTTCCTGCAGTACCAACCAGGTGACTCTGGCACATGGATTCCTGAAGCAAGAGACATTGCAGAGCCAAGCTAAAGCACACCATCTGGTGGAGTCCCATCTCTTCAAGTCACCTTGTTAGATGACATCTTCCCTAACAGGCAGCCCAGTATTGTCATCTCTCCACCTGTCCTGTTTTCTCTCCACCACAATCCCTCTGCTGTGATCCAACATGCTAGGCACATTCTCCTAGGCAGTGACTCTTCTCAGGCTGTGGTCCGATGTGCCAGCTGCACCCATCACTGGACTCACACAATCTCACATATGAGTGATCAAGTGAGCTGACAGGTGTGCAACACTGCAAGGCTTCATACAGAAGGCAGCTAACTGAAGAACCCTGTGACCAGAGCTGCCATCTGGCTATAATGTTCCAGAAAGAAAAGGACAAATTAAAGACAATCAGGTTCATAAAATTATTTGGGGCCCAAAGCTGAACACAGTACTCGAGGCGTGGCCTCACCAGAGCAGAGTACAGAGGGACAATCACCTCCCTGCTCCCGCTGGCTGCACTGTTCCCGATACAAGCCAGGATGCCGTTGGCCTTCCTGGCCACGTGGGCACACTGCTGGCTCACGTTCAGGCAAGCATCAACCAGCACCCCCAGATCCTTTTCCTCTGCACAGCTTTCTAGCTACTCTTCCCCGAGCCTGTAGCGTTGCATGGGGTTGTTGTGACCAAAGTGCAGGACCCAGCACTGAGCCATGCTGAACCTCATCACATTGGTCTCTGCCCATCGATCTGTCCTGTCCAGGTCCCTGTGCAGGGCCTCCCTACCCTCCAGCAGATCGACACTTCTCCCCAGCTTGGTGTCATCTGCAAACTTATTGAGGGTGCAATCAATTTCCTCATCCAAATCAGTAAAGATATTAAAGAGGAAGGACCCCAACACCGACCCCTGGGGAACACCACTGGTGACTGGTCACCAGCTGGATTTAACTCCATTCACCACCACTCTCTTGGACTGGCCGTCCAGCCAGTTTTTAACCCAGCAAACTGTGCAAGCCATGGGCTGTCAGCTTCTCATGGAGGATACTGTGGGAAACCGTGTCAAAGGCTTTGCTGAAGTCCAGGTAGACTACGTCAACAGCCTTTTACACCAGGTGGGTCACCTGGTCATAGAAGGAGATGAGGTTGGTCAGGCAGGACTTGCCTTTCATGAACCAGTGTTGCCTGGGACTGATCCAGGTTGTCCCACACGAACTGTGATAAAGGCATATCCCAGGATGTAGAGAGTACAAGAGAAAGTTGTAGTTGTCCTGCAAGAAGCAGTGCCAGAAAGAGGTCCTACAGTACCTGGCAGAGCTCAGGATGTTGCTGTCTGCTACCAGCAATGGATACAGGACAGAGACAGCTACTTGAAGTAGCCTTTATAGGAGAGGCATCTTTTCCTGCCAGGCAGCCTAACTCTTGCACAGATCCTCAGCACAATAAATCCCAGTATTACCTCTTGCAATCGTAGATAGCTCAGTTTTGCCCCTGAACTCTGTGATTTCTCTTGAAACCAGCTGTTCTAGAATCATGTGCCTCAGGGCAGGTCTTCTACTAGAAAATAGTTTATGAACACAAAAAGTTCACAAAGTTTACTTCAAACAGCTCAGCCTAAAAAAAAAAAAAAAAAGGCAGACAACATATTTGCTGCAAATTTCAGAGAGAAAACCATGTCTCCTGCTTTTACGGTAACAGGAAAATCTGAAAAAGGCATTAACAGCTCCTTTAATCATTATTACAGAAGATGTCATTCTCTCTTCCTGAAATGAATGAACACATTGGTAGTTGGCCCCCAAACCCTCCGTAGCTGAATTACAACTGCTCTGTACTAGATTTCAAACCAGACTGAATGAAGGCTGCATTTCCTTTCACTGTTGCTACAGTAAAAGCCTAATGGTCAAGGCTGCTCCCTTGAAACAGGACTTTGCTCTGTATAAAAGGTTGTAAACCAGCCCAGGTTCAGCCCAACCAAAGAGGAAGCAACAAAACATGAGACAGACAGCTCTGCCCCACACTCAGCTCTGTACCCCACACTCTGTCCTGAGGGGAACACAAGGTAACCCAAGAGGTCTTTCCCACCTTTTACTCTGGTGGCTTTGGAAAGGGAAGGTTTTACCCTGGAGTTGCAAAGACAATGACAGAACATTATAACTTTTGTTTACCCAGTTCCTGCCTGTGCTTTCAGGAGGTACAAGAGACCACAGACTGCACCGTTGCCTATGCAGTGTAGCGAGCTCTCTACTGAACCATGCAAAGATGAAAGCAGTGAACCAGGGACAGCACACAGAGCTGCTGCACCCTGTGGTGACTTGTGTGTGTGAGGCAGAGAGAGAGAAGGCAGCAGTGCCCACCTCCCTGTCAGAGAAGGGCCTACACCTTCCTGCAGCATGACACCAACAGAGCAACATAGCCCAAGCCGCCCATTCCTTCTCTCCTCCTGGCCCCTCCATGGTCCACCATGGAGGAGAACCTCTCACCCACATGGCAAGCAAAGGGGCAGAGAGGTGGATCACACAGGATTAGTGCCTTCAGCTGTTACACACACCTCTGGCACCAGCTCCCTTGTCAACCAACCCCAGCAAGAATTTATTAATGAAACTTGCCTGATTGTTGATTCATTTGATTGTTAAAGCTTGTGGAACTCATACTGTTATTATTCATTGTTATTAATGTTCACAGCCCAGGTTCTCTCTTTCCAATATGCTCCACAGAGGAAATCGAAGGCTGAAGCCAATCGTTAGAGTAAATGAATGATGAAGCAGCTCAAGGATAGGAGTACTCCTGCTGCTCTGGGACTGTTGCATGTTCCTGGGAGTCAGCTAATCTTCAGACACAAGAACTGCAAACTGAGAGGCTGTTTCAGGTCCGTTCTCTGCTCTGTGCACAGCTTCTTCAGTCAACTGGTCAGTGAGAGTCACCCTGACAAAGCTGTCTCTGCATAGGACCAGTTACCAGGACAGGCTTTGATCTATGTGTAGAAACAGGCCTGAGTTCAGCAGGAGCACGGCCCCTGCTAGGTGTGTTAGACACAAACGCTGAGACAGACACTACAGGAAATTTGTCACAACCTTGCAGAAAGCACACCTCCATATGACTGCACATGCTGGAAAAAGCAGAGCTGGATGTCCTCAGAAAGTTTCTCCTTTGCACTCCTGTGCAAGTGCATAGGACAACACCAGAACAGTGCAGTAGGTGGTAGACAGAAGCTCAGGAGTGCAATACCTGTGTATACCGTGTAGAAGAGGAATAGCACACTGCTTGTTTCAGTATTTTCCCTCTCTTCCACTTCTGCAAGCCTTCTCCACCTTTCCACAGCCTCTTTGCTACATGATGATTTCCAATTCTTGCACCACTTATAAATTCCCCAGGCCAGAATGGTAGAGGCCCCACCTGTCTGGTAGTCAGAATGCCTCCAAATCCTCAACAGAGTTCTTAAGCCAGCTTTCCAGAACAATGTATTGGTTCATGTTATACCTTTGGTGTCTACAGAGCTGTCACATACCATATTCAGCCTATTATTCATCTCAAATAGAGAATTCTGCAAAGCAAGAGGAAATAAAAGAGAGCTTAATACAGCTTTACTAAAATGGAATTTGCCAAAGACTCTTAGAAAAATGGATTTAATTAGGGCTGCTAATGGGGAACAGTTTGTTCCTGTGATTTAAGGCAGAAGTTAGATAGTGTCTATAATTTCAACATTTTAAATTATATATGGCAAGTTATTTCTCATTTCTACCTTAATTACAAAAATTCATCTTTATGAATCACAATTTTGAGGCAAATAAAGCAAAGGCAGAAAAAATGATATTTTATTTAATAAAACTTGTAAGAACTCGCAAAAGAAACAAAAGACAGTGTGGATGAAACAAACTTAGCAAAAAATTGTTGCTGGACAGACCTCCGTACAGTACTTATGGACAGCACAAAAAGGCTAATTTTTTATTTGGGAACAGATGTGTAAAGGAAGAAGGTGTGTTCTGTTATAAAAAAATGAAGCTCTGTATGTTTTTTATGCAATAACGTGAATGTCCTTCATTTTATTTTGCAGTTAAGCAGAATACTACAGTTGCAGGCACTAATTGCACTAATTGGCCTAATGTGCTCCCTCTAGAAATCCCATATTCTAGAATTCTCTGCTACCCCTTCTTAATTGATTATTGTCAAAATCTCTGAATTGCCTGAAAATTGTTTCTCTAGATAAAAGGGCCAAAAGATCTTGTTAGAACCACTCCTCCTATGCCTCTGCTGTAGCCTTGGTTTTATTTAAAAGTAGTGAATGTCGCTTTTGTGAAATTCCTCCTGTTAGTTGGCTATTACCAGGTGACCTAAGTAAATGAGTCCCAGAATTGTAAAGCACTGATTAATTTAATAACAAATAGCACAGACAACTGACTAGCAAGCTAGACCTAGCTTCTGTCACTGCTGCAGCTTCTGTACCCACTGCAATGTATTTTAATGCTGCATCTCAGATCAGAACAGAATCAATGAGTGAAGTTCAAATGTGGCACATTTCCTATTTCCCTGACAGCTTATTTCATGGATCACAGGGACCAAAGTACAGCTGCTTACTCAACAGAGGAAAGAATGAATCAATTTTCATTCTTTAATACACTATGTGACCTATTCTCTGATGCTCTATCCTTTACAATGGCTCTAGTCTCTTCAAGGCCTTCAATTTTGTCAGATAGAGAAAATTTAAAATAATGACAAAATGCCCTGCCCTAGGTCTGCTTCCAACTAACTGCTCTGCTTGTAATAAGTCCAAATGAAAGATACTGTGTCACTCAGGTTGAATTAAACAGATGAACTATAATCCTATATCATTAAGAACGAACCTATCTCCTGGAAGATTTCTATGCTTTTGCTCCAGGTTACCCATGAAAGGTGCCGGACTCCATGAAGGTTTTGATCCTCATCTGCTCCAGTAATTTCCCCTACTTCTAAACATGAAGGAACAACATGACAAAATGGCAGCCACCGCAGCAGCATCTGGCTGGAAGAGCAGGCACTTTGCTGGGGAAATCCTGCACCCGCCTGCTCCCTTCTTACTCGCAGAGAGAGCTCTGGCCTTATGATGTCTCCCAGGAGGGCAGCGAACTGCAGACTAGCAGGAAGGCGAGACACAGAAAGGCAGAGAATTCTCCCCAGCCCCAGTGCCTGCACTGAACTAGGAGATGAAGTTCTGTTGCTGTGCTCACCTCCATCAGACTTTCTCAAGATGGCAGGTAAGGTCGACATTTCTATTTAGGCAGTGCTAATTTGGGCAGTATTAATATACTGAGAAGCATCATTTTGCAATTTCAGTGTGAAGATTATTTTTTTTTCATTTAGAAATATCCCTTGGTATTGTGGTTTTAATTACCCTCTGTGTGCCTTGTCTTTGTCTTGCCTTATTATTTATTCCGAGTTCACAGGTGATATTCACACTGTTCTTGTCATTGATAACTTTGTTTCAGCCTGAGCATTCCCAGGATTGTAATCTTTTGCAGAGGGAAGGTCAGGTTCTGCAAAGGAGAAGGAAGCACAGCAGTGAGCGTGACAGACAGCCACCCTGGGCACCACGGCCAGTAGGTGCTGGCTCCCCTGAGCCTGGGCAGGGGGCTTCCTGCACCCCTGCTGAGGGCAGCATGCGTGCACCTGGCACCAAGACACACAGGCGGACTACTGCACTGTGTGAACTGGAGAGACTGCCAGGGAAGCACTCAGAGACCTCCACTGGCAATCAGGATTTCTGGCTTTCTTTCTCAAGCTCTCCAGCAGGCCCTCCTTCTGCCTCCTTGTATTTTATGGTTGGGACAAAGGTGAGATCCCATAAGGCTTACCTGGGCTTAACCCATGATGGTAATAAATCAGGCTTTATCAGAATATTATGTAGATGAAACTGACATCTCATGGCTGCCTTTCTTTGCTTTTTTTTTTTTACTTTCTATTTATCAGGTAGTTCAATTTTAGGGCTTTCAAAGCATATGGATATAACAAATATCAGTACTTCAGGGCACATGGGCAGACAAATTACTTTTTCCAGTTCAGAAGATGAATCTGAAGAGGCTGGGTCACTAAACTGTTGCAACAAATGTTCCAGCCCAGACCTGTGTTTAAACAGGCTGGCAGCTGTTGTGGAGGTTGCTGGTTTGATTTGTTTGCTGCTGAGAGATTCATATTCCTTTTTTATTTTTCTGCCTTTCACGAAGGAAGTCCAGAGACACATCGCAGCTTAGAACACCCCATTAGCAACAGCTGTTCCACTTGCTGCTTTGGTCTAAAAGCAAACAGGACACTCAGTCTGTGGGAGCAGGTGGCTGAGCTGTGAGCACTACAATATTTGCCATCCCTCCTCCTGAGGCAGCATTTTAGATGACAAAAAGCAACTTGGAAGAGCAGAGAATAGCAAGTGCTCTGATTTTGACATGCAACCCTTCTCCTTCCCCTCTCCCCAGATTATCCATCTCTAATACAAAGATCTGTTCTTGTTGTTTGATAATGGAGCAGTTCTGAATGTTAATCAATTCTCCTTTCAACCATTAAGCTGCCCTTGAGCCCTGAAGGCCTCTAGAATGAGAACAGACCTGAGGGTGCTGTCCAGCTTGCATTCCCTGAGCCCCCCCCCCGGAAGACAATTCTGCAGCAGCACTGGGTGCATCCCAGTTTGCCCTTTGCACACGTGGAATTGAAGTGAAGTGCATCTACATGAGAATATTACTGCTGAAGCACTCCCCAGTTTTGGGATCGCAACAGAGCCTCATAGCTGGCATTGAATGGTTTAGACCCTTCTCACCACAGACATCTTCCCTTCACCCCTGCCTGTAGACTTGAGGCTATCTTCACATCTTCCATAAAAGATTGATTTTTCCTTCACAGCTTTACCATGCTTATCCTTCTTCTCTCCTGTCCCTTTCCTGAGCAGATGAGCTGCCCATGGACTGGCTACTAGCAGTGCTCAGTTCACTGTGACAGTAACCTGGAGCTTTGCTCACCTGGCCAGGATTGTACTGCAGCTGAACTTCACATATATCAAGTTGGACTAGGTGATCTTGGAGGTCTCTTCCAAGCTAAATGATTCTGTGATTCTGTGAAGTTTTGGCAGCCAGTTCTAGAGGACAGTGTTGAGAGACGGAAACTGAGTGGCCAGCAGCTGTTGTACTGTCAGCTGCTGAGTAAGTGGATTTTGATGAGGTTCACCTGATTAGCTTTGGGTGCACAAACAGGAACTGTGTATGCAGCACTGAGCACATACAGCCATACGGGTTAGCAGTTCATATCCCTGTCACCAGCACCCATTTGTCCTCCAGCTAGCAGAGGACATGAAAACTGCCCACTATGCTCTGTCAAAGTAATGTTTAAAATGGAATTCTAACAAAACCTTTTCCCTTCAAACAAGCTACAAATTAACAGTCAGCAGCATTTGAAAAATGGCCCTAAGCCCTGTCTGCATTGGGAGTTTGTTCCCAGTGCAATGTGGCATATTATGACAACAATATATTCTTCAAGTGAATGAAAACTAATGAATAACTAACCTCCTGACAGTCTTGCTATTACTGAGTGCTTAGGAGTTGGGTAAAACTGACAGAGCAAGATGAATACGGCACTAAGATGAGATGTTACTTTGCATGACTGGTCAGGGGAATCCAGATTTAACGGACATTACAGATGGGTTAATTCTAAAGGCTGAATTTGATTCCAAGCTGTAGCTGCTCTTTGAGCGAGAGCTCATCTTGCAAATAGGAAGGCTTAATTACTTGGACGACTGAGTCACAGATTGTAGCCCCATTTGTGAAGGAAGCAGTGGGGACATGGTCCTGGGAAGAAAGAACGTGACCTGTTGTCTCCATCTCCTGGGAAGCAGGCAGAGCCCTTCACCGCCTTGTCAGAGTCCAACAAAACTCAGGCAGATGCCTCATCTACAAATGCAGCCAGGAAGGTTGGACTGTCCCTAGGAGGGATCACCAGAGCACGATGAATGTGCACTAGCCTGTGTTCACAACACAGGAATCACAAGGCACCAGTGAAATTGTCAGGTATCAGGCTGAAAGAGGAAGGGCAATATGACCCCAGAACCAAATGTAGCACTTTGCCCAGAATGCTGTGGAGCCCAGATGTCTTCACGGGTTTTAAGAGGCTTCAGGGACGCTCCTGGAGCATAGGCATAGTCTGATGGTAGGACACAACCACTACTCCAGAAGAACTGTGAGAAGAATCTCTGAGGACCACATGCAAATAATCATGTAATCCATGCCCTGTCTGTTACATGCTTTTCACAAGCGTCTGCCAATGGTTATGGCCAAGGAGAGGCCCTGAGCTGGCTGACCACCACACTGAGTTTTCTCTCAGATTGCCTCCATAGTGGTGCTGGAGACCTTTCAGCAAAGGATCACCTCTCCTGATCCTCAGCAGAGAACCACCGCCTCCTGTGCCTCAGTGAGCTCTTGTCCCTCCCCAGGCTAAGACAACCAAGTGCAAGGCTTGCAGCAGCAACCAAATAACACACATTCCTGGAGTTACGACATGGCTGCACCTTGTTTCCACCCTCTTTCCCGACCGTTTAAATGCAACCAAAGTCAGATCTCCTCTCTCCTCTGGAGATGTGGAACAGGCCCCAATCTGTACCTCTTTTTTCAGGTGATGATAACCTCACACTGCATCAGCCCAGTAAAACTGTGATCACAGTCATGTTGGGACATCAGGCACAAACCAGGAGGAGCCAGTTCCTGTAATTACAAAGTTGAACCATATCAGAGGAAAACTAATCAGCTTGCTGGATGCCAGCAAATTAAATATTAATCTAACTATTGTGAACACAAAAATGTTAAACTTCAGATATTTTCTGGCACAAGTGTCAAAATCAGAGCAGAACTAAGGCTTTGTTCATTTTTCATTATCAGTTTAAATAAAAACACTCAGAAAAAATGGGCAATGATGTACAGAAGCCACTCAGCACAGATAATTAGAATGTAAGTTTAGGCAGCTAATCACTCCTAGAATATGCTTCTGATCGAGATAACTCGGACTGGCTTGTTTCCCTACTTTGTTAAATCAGCTCAGACAGTCTCTCAGCTTTGCCTGATGGGGATGAAGCTCCCAGAGGCAGCATCTTTAAATAACAAGTCGGTTGTCTGGGAGGCTTGAAGGTTCACCCCACCAGCCTCTAGAACAGGAAAGCAAAGCAGGAATAGGGAGGGACACAGCAGCCACCATGCTGGGAGGTGGAGAGCCAACAGGAGCTCTCTTGATGGTGCCCAGACAGGACAAGCTCCACAGGTTGCCCATGTAGCAGCCAGCTGCACAGTCCTCGTGCCTTGTCATGACCACACAGTGGTTGCACAGGGCTCTCACCTGCTGCTGTGCTCCAACCATCGCAGCGACCATTTTCCCCACTGAGCCCTAACAGGCTGGAGCAGCAACACTGAGAGAGAGGTCAGGCAATGCAGCCAAGAGGAAATACTGGCACTGAAACCAAAGGATTCTTCTCCAAGGAAATTCATTTATTTGGACTGTGGGCAAGAGGTAATTTTTTACAAACCTTTCATTGGCTTGTCCCAGTCCCAGCTTCCCAGCGGGTGCCAGTCCACCTGCTCTACGTCCCACTTTCAGCAAGGGCCTGACTGCTGCCCGCAGTCACAGCAAGCACACACGTCACGGTGGCAAGCAGGAATGGTGAACTCCCGCTCAGCGTGGGGCAGATGCCGTGAATGTGGTCTGTGTACTGGGAGATGGTGAAAGGAGCACCTGCATGAGACACAGAGTACACTCAGCTGCAATATGAATAATTTTGCATTCACCACTATGTTGAAGCAATGTCTGACCATTGTATTTACTTTATCCAGAATGGAAAAAAAATGAACTCCTCTTTATAGTTCCAGTTTCAATTTTTATGTTCTCAATCACTAATTTACATTGGCTTTTTGCTTGGAACTAGGGCAAGAAATATTTTATAACAGCAATCATGGATATTCTCTCTTCTGCTTAATTATTAATTTTGTTGTAGTAAATAAAGGGCGTTTATGAATTCCATCAATCTCAACAAACCTTTTGCATGTAAGGCACTCCAAGACATTTGTAATGAAGAAACAGCTTTCACTTTTCCTTTATTTAAAGGAATGAAGTGATAAATATAGTTCTGTGGATGCTCTTGTGCAGTTCCTTAAATTAGAATGCCTGCCAGCAATTATGCCTGACTTACTAGCTGCATGGTTATAACAACCTAAAAGATAGGAGTGGACTGGAATAAATTGGGACTTTAAGAGCTTATATGCCCTTCAGCAACACAGGTTTTCAGAGGCAGCAGAAGCTGTGTTAGTTACCACAGTGCTCAGTATTCTGTTTTGAAACTACGGTATCTCTCCATGTCAGGAAATGTGCATCAGTTGAACTCTTCAGACGTGTCTCTGAACTCTGCTGCTCACAGACTCTGATCACTGTGGTGGTAGAGAGCTGCTTTGGAGGGAAGTGCAGAAATTCCATATTTGTTTCCTTTAGCACATTTTATGTCCAGCCTTTCTTTAGTCATTCTGATGGGCTTGTATTTTGAGGAGTGCTGCATTGCTCTATTTATTGTCCTCAAGATCCCCATCAGACAGAATGCACAAGGAAAGTGCCAGACCCTGAATTATTCAGGGTAGCCCCCACAACTGGCCTCACCATTGCAAATGCATCTCTCTAGAGACAAAAACTAAAGCAGACACTGTTCCTGGCTGTTACACATCCCAAGACAGTTCTTTCATCTACTTATACCCCATATTGCTAAACAGGCATTGACAGGGTTTCTTCTTCTAATCAAGTCTGACCTGGACAAACAGATGTTTCCCTGAAACAGACACTGGAGAATGTTCACTTCTGTCTTCTAAATAACTATTCATCTTCCCCCCCCCCCCCCGCCCCGATTTCAAAAAACCATAATCTTTGGGTGCTTAGTTGTGCTACTTAGGATGCTAAGGGCTCAATGCAAGCAACTGATACAGAAACCAGCAAATGATTTCAGCTGAGCAACATAAACAACTAGAGCTTTTGTCAATATAAAATGAAAATGACCATGCTCTCATTTGGGAAGAAACTGTGGTATTAGAAAGCACAGGTTTGACAAGAAAAACTAAAATCTACACTCTTCAGATTCCAATAGGCCTACACCATATTAATTATTTATCAAGATGTTTTCTTAAAGTAGTGTCTTTGTGCCTTTAATTTTCAATTCCCTTAATGCTATGAGGATCTCTGCTGGCAACTCATCAATTATTAACAGAGTTAAAACAATATTTGTTTTCCCCTTAATACATTTTTGAATGCTGTCCTCATACCAGTTAGGTTTTTCTGAAACTTTAATGAGGGTCTCTGATTTTCTCCAGACTCAGCTGAGGCACAGACTTGGCTGGGTCTTTGATTTGGCTGTCGGAGCATGCATAGCACTGCATCCTTCACACTGTCTCACTGGGGTTGGGGGAGTGATCAAGCTAAACAGCTGTGATGAGGGAGGAGATGCAGCAGCATGTCTGTAATTGGGAATTTCACTTGCTGAGTTCAGAGGTTCTTTTTTTCTAGGGACTTTTTTGCATTTTCTTATTCTAGCAGGTATCCCCAGGCTCAGTAAAGAAAGTCTGTGCTTTTCCCACTTTGGAATACTTTTCTCCTAACAAAGAAAACAACAGCACAGTTCCTTTAATCTACAAGAAAGCCATTTCAATTCAGCAAAGGGACATTGAAACATCAGAGTTTTAAGAATTTTTTGCTATCTCAGCCACTTTTCTCACTGCCAGGGCAGATATAAAAAATTAAAACCCCAAATACTGCTTTGTGCTTTTTTATGCCCTAATTATAAATACACTTTCACAAGGAGGAGTCAACTTAAGCCTAATATTGTGTGAAATCTTATAATTTCAATAGTCTTCACTTGATGTGGCTTGGTAATTGGAGCTGTGGAATCAATTTTTCCCCTACTTGAAACACCCAAATGGGTATAAAATGTGTTGCATTTGTTCCATGCACGTCTACAGTATGATCATTCTGATGTATTTTTTATAACAGAGCAATGTTTCCTCAGACTTTGATGTTCCACGTATGGAGCTATTATAACCATTTGCTATTTAGATGCATGATCTGTGGCTAATCTCGAAAGCTTTGATGCATGCAGTAATTATTACTATTGATGTCATTCAACCATATTTAAAATATGAACATGTTTTTGTAAGTCCTCCACTAATAAAAAAGGGAGGCAACTTGTTCACCCCAAGGCTGGAGATTTCCTGTTGGTAAAGAGAAAACCTCTGAAACAGTGTAAGATGACATCCTATAACCTTCAGCGAGGCAATGGTGATGATGAATGCAAGGGCTCAGAGGGCGGGAAGGTGATGTAATGTCTGCTTTGGACTCTGAACACAGAGAACCGCTCCAGGAAATTAAGCCCTGGGGTCTCCAGACGCTGCATTCTGACAATCTACTCTTGACGCTTGACCTCAACTCTGCCTTGAGGCATGTTTCAGCTAACTCCCGAATCTAGGACTCTGAGTAGTTTTATCTGTGCAGTGTGTCACTGGAGCCTGGTGTTCACTCAAACCTTGGTGTTCAGATCTGGCTAAGCAAAACACCTGGAAGTTCCCTGAAACTCTCCACTGCCCTATCATGAAAGCTGGGGCTGGACATGTTGTTACTTGGGTTGTTGTCATGATGTTTTTTTTTTATGAGGGCTGCAAAACACTGTGATTCAAACATCCCTCTTGGACTAGCCAAGACAATGTCTTTCAGATATTGACATTTAATCAGAACTGCTTGTCATGTACACATGCACAGGAACACGAGCATGGGGAGAAAGTGAAAGTCCCCAGACAAGTTTGCTACTTGGGCATAAATTTTGGGGGTGGGTTTAGAACTGGAGGAACAAATGTGTTTGTAAAATTGAAGATGCTGTGACGTGGCTTTGTTATGCTGCAGTGAAGTCAAGGTTTCTCATGAACTTCATCAAAAAGTTAACTTCTATTCTCCTGCAAAGTGTTCTTACTCATTGACTGCTTCTTCAGCTTTTGGGGGAACTTCTGTGAAACAACAAAAGCCCAAATGTTCAATAGCAGCACCTTGTGATGAACTGGGGACCAGTGAGGAGGAAGAAGCTGCCATTTTTTTATGTCAAAGTAAACAGACCCTGGAGAGTCTTTCTGGTGTTGGAGGCAGAGGGAGAAAGCTGGGGTTCCTCTAAAAAATGTCCCTCTAATCAAAGTTTAAAAAATAGATGAATTCAAGAATCAGAGTAAGTTCAGAACACAGGCAATTGTTAATCATGTCTGGCCTGCATTCTGGACCTGGCCAAGAAACTCTCCGAGATGCACATGAAGATGACACAATCACCTCAACAAAGCTGCACAAGAATCTCTGGGGTATTTAACCATTCAACGGGCAATGTAGCACATTAGAGGGTTGCTTTAATGTAGATTACCAGCTGCCCTTCATGATTTGAGTTATTTAAAATAAAATGGAAGTACTGATGGGGGGCATTTCTCATAAAAATATGTTTGTGTATCTAGATGGTATGCTCTCTAGATGGAAAGCTCTCTGGTGTAAAATTGATAACACATTAACCCTAGGTGTATGTGCCTAGGGTTACCTACATTTCCAAACTAATATTTCCAAACAAACACTTCATCTAGATTGCTCTGAATTCACAGAAATAAGAAGCTCAGCCAGCACAAGGGCACTTCTGTCCCATCCCCGTGTGCTCAGTTCTTCTGCATCTGTCATCAGTTCCTGGATGGAGATGTGGCTGAGCAAGCAGCATTGGCTGAGGACAGTACCACTCTGTCAGATTACAATCTGAGCACAGCATTTTTTTCTGGACAGAGCTCTAGCACACCTGCATTGTCACCCAAGGACTCAGGATTATGGTGACAGGAAAGGAATGATGATATTTCCACAGGGAAAAAAAAAAAAAGAGCCTGTTAACCTGCTGCAGAGCACAGTGCTCTTTCCCATGGCACAGGAATTTTTTGGGCTGTGTTTTATCTGGCAACTTGTTCCAAACTCATTTCTCAATGCGAAAACAGAAAGACACACTGGACGTTATCACCAGAAAGATGTTGCCTTGGATTTTATTGTACCCCCAAACAAGTACAGCTGAAATACATGGCACTTCATTTTTAGCCAGTAATGTCAGCCTTGGCTTTTTAACTCACTATTCAACCTTAACCTGCCACAGGAATCAGAACGAACAAGGCTTGCTCAGCTTCTGTAGCATTCTCTCATTTATTAGCTGCCCAGGTCTTAGCATGCAAAGCACATAGCAGTTGGAACAAATGAACAGTCCTGTCTGAGAGAGAAGCAGCTGAAATATCCATAATGAAATGTTCTGAACTTATTTTCATTTTTTCTGTCTCATACTGAAAATCATTATTATTATTACCAAACACTTGATTTCATTTTTAAAAGTGATTATAGAACTGAGAATAACAGTAATACTGAGTTAGCCTTCTCAAGGTAGGCATCAAAGGTAAAAACTTGTTTAGTTAACTACCGAGCCTGTAGATGGAATGCAGGCACCACATAGCTTCTAAGATACAAAATGGGAGTCTGGAAAGGATCCAGATATGACTCAACTGGAGAGCAGAAAGGAGAAAAAAGGAATTTCAGTAGTTGCTGGTCTGGTCACTCTGTCAACAAACCGATAAAAGAGCCTCAATATTTACCACAAGAACTTCAAATGCTGCATCATTTTTGCATCCTCAACAAGATACTGAGTAGTTTCCCTGTTCTCTGATATCAGTTCCAAAGAAGAAGAAATTTTTTATGAACAATTTGATGACACATTGGCTGAACAGGCTTTGCATAAGAACACCAGAACTCCTTATCTCTTGTCAGCCTACATAGGCAGTGGAAAACCTAGGGGGAAGTGACCAGGCATCATAGGCAGCAACAGTTACACTCAGTGCTTAGCAAAGACAAAAAAATAGCAAAGGATGAAATGCTACGCACAGAGAATTTCAACTATTTTTTCTTACTAAGTTCCTTATTTTTTCTGTACAATCTCTATCACACACGTTAGTGACTCCTAGCACAGTCAGATGATGGCCTTCTGTGGCCAAATTCTGTACACATATACCATGTGGGAAACTGTTTTTACCACTGGAAGTTTTTCTTCTGAATCCCAGAACAGAAAACAGCTGCGGATGCCTTTATAGCAGAGAGATAGGGCTTGGCAACAAAACAACAGTCACTTCAGTACCTTACTGCCTGTGAGAACTTTGGTTCTTGTCCCTACATCACATCTGCAGAGAGAGTTCTCCTCATTTTTCCCAGTGAGGCTGGAAAACTTCTCAGGGCTAGGTTCACTACAGCTCTCTCCAAGCAGTTAAGGAATGAAAAAACAGCATAATTTTTCTTTACTCAGCTCTCTCTCTCTTCCTCTCCCATATCTTTTTGGATAGCCAACTAGTCAAAGAGTCACGTTCTGGGCAACTTCAGGAATAACAAAAAGTCCCCAATTCTTTCAGCAAAGGCCCAGAGCTGCTTATCATCTGGATACACTGAAGAAATACCTGTATAGTATATAAATCACCTGTCATCACCCTCCCCAGAAAACTCATTATAATAATAGCCTAATCATTGTGATATCCACTGGTGTTGCTCCCACTAACATTAATCCTGATTAGTTCATCTGGTATTAATGTGGATGTCACAAATACTTCCACTGGATTTTCCAGATTTCTTGTATGCTTTAGCCCATCCTGGTTTCTGCTTTGGGGAAAGAAAAAAAAAAAAAGGAAAAAAAGAAAAGAAAAAAAAAAAGCTGTTCATTCATCACTTGTAGACAGTCAGGCACCAAAGTCCCAGGATTTGTTAACTATAAGCTGATCCTTTCCCTTACATCTCAAAATGTCTTCCTTTTAGTGAAAAGCACTTCATACGCTGTCATTGTACAAGCTTCTTGGTTTAGGGGCTTTGTGTTTTCATTTTGTTATTTTGTGTATGTTCCACAGAATGGAGTACAACATCAGTGCTCAATAATTAATTCTAGAATCATCAAATCCAGCTGATATGTGGGGTCAGTCTTTTAAACTGGGGGGAATATTTGGGGTTTCCTAATGTTCTCTTCTGTGTCTGTGCATTCCACTGGACAACAGAGAAGGACCAGTCTGTAGACAGGTCACACAGGCACCACTTATTTTCATGTCAGACAGCCTGTGGCAAGGTAGCGCAACTGCTGGTGAGACACATATTCTCCCACAGTAACAGGAAGGGGGATAACTCTGCTCAGTCCAGGCATCTTATCACAGAACCAAGAGTTTTACTACCAATTCCTTCAATGCGCTTCTAGATTTTACTAGCCCTGCCTTAGACATGGCTGGAATATAAAGTATAAATCCATGGGAAGGAGCATGAGCTAACCCATGCTGCCCTCTTCAGGAGCTGCTATTAATTCATTTTCAGGGTGCAGCACCAGCCTGCTGGGTAGAGAAAAATTTGGGCTTGGTTTTCATAAACAGGCACATCAAGAACTTCGCTTTAGCAAAGAAGAAAAATGTTATCTCTACGTGAAGAGAAACAAAACAGAGGACCCTTAAAACCCTAAACCTTAAAAACCCTTAGCAACAAGCTCCTGAAATCACTTCCCCAATGTCACTCCAGTGCGCAAAGTGCAGCAGGGGGGGCCCAGAGGCACACTAGGCAGAGGCAGAGCACCCGTTCTCTGGAAGCCATGTGGTGAGCAGAGCAAAACCACTCGTGTTGCAGAGCCCTGCAGAGGTTTTTAGGTCACTGGGCTGAGTGGCACAAGGTAAAGACAGTGCCCCTCAAAAGGAAGAGCTTTTTCTAAGGTACCAAATACTCTCGTATTTGGCCCAGGCGCATAGAAGCAAGAATCAGCTTTTCTTCAGGAAGAACATGCACCCAGGAGATGCAAAGGAAGATGAAGGGCAACCATGGAAGTAGCTATAGCCTTTGTGTGTAACTGGGGTGGTGTTTAATGGATGGAAGGAGAACAGCAAAAGCAATACTCCCTGTTTCATCTCTGACAAGGGGTCTTATAAAAAGAATGGAGAAGGACTCTTTACTCGGGTAGATAATGACAGGACAAGGGGGACTAGTCTTAAACTAAAGGAGGATAAATGTAGATTAGACATTAGGAGGAAATTCTTCACTGTAAGGGTAGTAAGGCACTGGAACAGGTTTTGGAGAGAAGTTGTGGATGCCCCATCCCTGGAGATGTTCAAGGC
The DNA here is from genome assembly GCF_040182565.1 of Anser cygnoides. NCBI lineage: Eukaryota > Metazoa > Chordata > Aves > Anseriformes > Anatidae > Anser > Anser cygnoides. The sequence goes on along the minus strand of NC_089887.1, from coordinate 313,330 downwards.
CAGACTGGATGGGGCCTTGGCCAACCTGCTGTAGTGGGTGGCATCCCTGTCTATGGCACAGAGGTTGGACTTAAACGACCTTTAAGGTCCCTTCTAACCCAAGCCATTCTATGATTCTGTGATGCAGAATATATCATTGAATCATTCTGGTTGGAAAAGACCTCTAAGATCATCTAGTCCAACCCTTAACTTTTAATATGGCACATACTGGCATTCCCTGATGGCATACACCATCACACTTAGATCATAGTGAGCTCAGTGGTTTGATCACAGTCACAGACTTGAAACACTGGAAGGTTCTACTTTGACAGAGGACTTCATTGCTTAGGAAGCACCAAAGCAAGCTAGTTGGTGCACCCAGTGATAGGAATATGTTTTCTCAGAACTGGAAAGAAGGACATCTCATGCAGAGGAGAGGAAGAAACGCCAGGAGCAGATGAACATTCTTGTCTGGGGCTTGTCCTGTCATAAACACCTGAAGTAGGTGTGGAGAAGGGATGAGTATCAAACAACACACACAACAGAGACATAACAATCAAAATGCAAACACGAATGGATCACATGAAGTGGGAACAAGGGAATATTTTAGCATTACATCAGTATGAGTGAAGACCTGAAAGAAACTCAGAGAATTTCAACTAATTATGTTTCATTAAAGAGCTAAGAACTCAGCACAAGTCTGTGTTTGAAAGGTGCAACTCTGTCTGGGAAGATCATAGTCTAGCATGTGCTGCAAAGGACTGCCAATAATGGTGTCTCAGTGAAGGGCTTTAAGCTTCCTCCCATTACACAAGAGAAAAAGCTAGACCCATCATAATCAAAGCAGATATCTGGAGGCAAGCTAAGGCACATTTCAGAGAGAGTGTGCTTATAGTCCAATGATATTTAAATCTTTTGCTTCCGTCTGCCACCCAGGGACATCTTTGCATTTTGCTTTTATTTATCACCAAAGTCTATTCTCATTCCAGCCCACAGAGACTGGTGAACAACATTTCTTTATTTTTCATTCCAGGGGAGTATTACTTATGTTGAACCCATTTGTCCCTAACAGAGATGCAAGATGTAGCTCCCTAGGAATTCAGATGTTATTTAAAGTTCTTTTACAATATCTAATTTGCCTTTTATTTATATAGGGAGTTATTTCAGCAGGAACCTTGCTGTTGAGAGACACCATGACTTGTTTACAGTGCTGGTCCTGAAGGCAGCCAGGAGCTGCAGGAGTCAGGCAGGCAACAACATTACAGATTAAAGAAGTAATTACAAGAGAGAATACAACACTATTAAAAAAAAAAAAAAAAGACAAGGGAGGAAAAGGAAACATAAACTGGGAAGAACACACTAGTGCTTCGAATAATCACAGTGAGGGGACTGGACTGTGCTCTTGTGCAAGCACTTCTCAGCCAGACATCACCTCTTTTTGGAGCAGTTCTCCATACACGTCGTGATGCAGTATATGACTGCTAAATGGGCTAGCATGTCACCTTTCCAAAAGCTGTAGGCCAGGACTAGTTGGTTGCCGGGCTACTTCAGTAAAAACTTGTCTTGCTGCAGCGTGAGCAAAGGGCTGATAACTCCCAGCAACAGATACAGGAATCCCTGTCCATACCCAGCCCTGCCCCGTTGCAGAAATACTGCGCAGCCCTGAGCAGGTCTTTTCACTTTCTCTTCTGTCCGAGGCGCTAGGTGATAACAGCACTCCTTGCTCTCTCACAAGAAAGTGATATACTTGTGACTGTTCACAGCTGCTCTGAGCTTGCCTGGTAGGAGAGGAGGGGCTGAAGAAAATCTTGCAGCCAGGCATTCCCAGGCCCCCTCATGGCACAGCTTACAGCCAGACACAGCAAGGAAGGGGGCCTGACTCGGTCAGGGACCAGAGGCTGAGAAGCCTCATCCATGTGGAACCTCCCTGGGAGTAAGCCTGCTAGTACCGAGAGTGAGCTCAGGTCCCTGTACACGGCTCCACACTGCCAGACAGACACTCCCTCTGCAGCAGCAAAATAATGCACTCTAACTGCTCAGACTTCTGAACAAAAATTAAGAAGACATGTCCATGCCTCAGATACAAAGTAGCTGCTAATTATTCCCCCTGCTTTTGGTTTCATTTGGTCTCACTCTGTGATCATTTCATGGGAAGTAGATTATGCAATAATTGAATGTTGGAACCAGCAGATCCCTCCACAGCAGGGGATATCTGTTATTTGCCCGTAAAAAGTATTCCAAAGGTTATTGCTATGTAAACTGTGATTAATTAAATTCACAGGATCTATTTCTGAGGCATGTAAGTGGGAAGATTCCTGCTAAGGAAAAGCTGGGAAGCTGGCTCCACCCTGGCAGAAACACAGCCATGGAGTGAGAGGAAGCCCTGAACTTACCCCCATGATTCTTGTACTTCAGAGACCAAAGCGTGCAAAGGTATGGGAGTGGTGGAGACTGGATTCCGTGTCCCATTAACTCATTGAAAATTTACATCTAGAAAGGACACAGCCTGCTGAACATCTGGTTTCCTCAGTGCTAGCAGGGTGTTATCCCCTTGCACAAGCATTAGGAATACTCAACAAAAAGCACATAGGCTTAGAACAGCATCCACTGCACAGAAGTTTCCATAAACACTCCCAGTGCCCCAGTGACTTTCTCACAGAGAATTCAGAATGGATCCCAAATGCTGACTGAGCCTCTCCTTCCTCTTTCTTTCTCCACCTCAGTCAGCAAAACATCACCAGATCAGGGGCTTGCTTACTGATCTCCAGTGGAATCTGAAAACTACGCAGCAAAGCACTTGTCTCCTGTCTTTAGATCTGGCTTTCAGGGCTGGCAACACAACCTTCACTGCAAGCACAAAACACAACACAGCCTGAGGCTGCAGTAATCTCTGAAGATTCAGAGGTAAATTTTAGAGATAAAGCTACAGTAAAAAATATTGGACCTAAACATCGAACTCTATCATATGCAATTTCTTACCTAAAATGTGTCAAATTTAGAATAATATGGACATATAAGAGTGGCCACATGAGTTCAAACCTAAAGTCCATCAGCCCAATATCCTGGTTTTGGTAACAGACAAGAGAAGAAGAACATTTAGAGAAGAATGTAAGAATTAGAGAAGACCACAGCAATATAACCCCAGCCTCCAGCAATGTGCATGCAGCTCCCAATCTACCTGAGACAGAGAAGGGTGGGTCTTTGGTATTTAATGTTCACAAATGGCTTTTTCTTCCACAATTGTATGCTGTCACTTTTTGAACTCCTGTAAATTTTTAGCACCTACAACATCCTCGTGCAAGGAGTTCCACAGCTCCACTATGCACAATGTGGATAAGTAGCCCCCTTTTCTTTTTGCTTTGAATTTGATATGTGTTATCATGTCTTTCCTACCATCCCCAGCTCCTTCATAAACAAAGGCAGTGAACAATCATTCCTTCCTCCTTCTTCCTATTCCACGTGATTTTATAGACACATATTTCATTTAACTGTCTTTTTTTCCAAGCCGAAGATTCCCCTGGAAAAAAAAAAAAAAAAAAAAAAAAAAAGATACAGACCTTTGATCATCTTTGTGACTCTTGTCTAACATTTTCTAGTTCTGTTTTCTGCTTTCTGAAAAGGGGGAACAGCACTTCATAGAGTGTTCAAGGTGTGCAGCACCAGGAATTTATGCAAGGACATAATCATGTTACCTGTTTTGCTCCTTCTCTAAGACCACCTGACATGTTATTTACTATTTGATTTATATATTGTCACTTACTATTGCATTACTACTGAGTACTAGGCCATCACTGCTGTATAAGTATTCATTACAATCCTAAGTCTTATCCATTACTTAACAATCACTGCTGTACTCATTATTGTACATGTAATGTATAGTTTTTTAGGGTTGTTTCTCCTTCTGTTCATCACTTTATATTTATCTACACTGAATTATATCAGATCAGTCACTCACTATACAGATGGGTTTCCACAGATCTCTGCATTCAGCTCATAGTTTTACTGTCTTCAATAGCTGAGTATTGTCAGCAAACATGCAGTCATTGCTCCCCCTTTTCTCCAGAGCGTGTATAAGTATGTCAAACAGCTGAAGCACAGATCCCCAGAGAATCCCACTGTTGACCTCCCTTCACCATGAAAACTGACCATTTACTCCTACGCTTTTTGAGTTCCTTGTCTATCTGGGGATCTGTTCTGTTATCCCATAGCTGCTTGCTGTATTTAGAAGACTTTGACTAGGAACTTTCTTGAATTCTTTGGGGAAATCCAAGCAGAATATAAAAATCCATTTTTTTTTTCTGTCCTGCATTTGCTGTCTCCTTCAGAGATCTCCACGGGGTTTATGGGACATACCTTTCTCCACAGAAGTCTTAAGTCTTCAGTGCATCACATTTACTCGCATGCTACTGACTACATGCTTTCCTAAAAGAACAAGACACTGGATTCTTTCCCCTCTCACACCCTCTGCCCATGTTGTCTCCAGGTTTTCCCTAATTAGGTTGCAATGACTAATATACATGGAGCCTTCCCATATGCCAGCATTGGCCTATCCAGGGAATATTCAGCCAGTTGTTCCCATGAAACACTGAGCAGCACAGGCCAGCTGGGAGAGGTGCCTCCATTCCTCTCAGCTCAGGTGCATACCAGAAAGGTCATAAGTGGTGCAATGAGGAGCTCTGTCATATGTTCATGATAATGGTCCTTTCTCTAAGGGCACAGGAAAGTTTCCTGGCTCTAGCGTGCCAATCTGCAGTTCTGCCACTGGCAACGAGCTGTTGATCTCTGCCCACTCATGCAGCTCCTAACATCCCCCACCACAGGGATTCCTAAAAACAGCTTTAAAGCAAGGTTTCAGTTCCACTCTCAGAATAGCTGAACAGGTACAGACTGAAATAGCATGTGTAACTTGGGAGCCATTTGTCACAGACTTTGTTTAACTTCTTAGAGTGAAGAAGACAGAAGAGTATATTCATCACTTTAAATTCTATATAATGACAATCCAACAAGAGCATTTAAGAACTGAAATATACTTTATAGACAGTAATGGCCACTGTTAAAGTGTAACCTGGCATTTGGATTATCAAAGACAGAGGCTATCAGTTTTCGTTTTTGTATTAAAGTTGTTTGTTGGGTTTTTTTTGTTTGTTTGTTTGTTTTCCATCTGTTGAAAGTGGATCTTTGTGATTTCACAGGGCATTACACTTTATGTGTCTCATTTGCTGCACCCAAAGGATTTCATTCTGCTACATTAAATAATACCTTGGAATGCTGATTGAGCTTTTAACTTTCCAGAACATGCTGTTGCATGTCTATCTCCATCCCAGCAGTTAGCTTCTTTGAATGTCTTATTTATGCATACATACATATATGTATATGATGTAATTCACAAGTCATACTGGCCTTGTCACATCAGGATTCTGTCTCCATCCCTCTGTGCCAAATGCACAGTCATCAGCTCAGCTTCTACTACATTTGGTGGGAAATGGTATACTTGACCTCTGAAGAATACTTAGGTTCTGTATCAGTGCACTACACACAGATGGAGGAACAGGAAACTTCTTCAGAGTTCATTTTGCCACAGACATCATGCAGATGCATACTGCACTCACATGCAGGTACATGTGGGCATTCTTTCACTCTCGTGTTATCCTTGATTTTTATTTTTATTTTAGGGTAAAGTACAGGTCGTTCTAGCTGTGTGTTACCAATACCAAAGTAGGACTAGCTCCTGAAGAATCATCCCAATCATAACACCATGACTACCATTCATGACAAGTGCCATCACAAAACCCACTACCAAATGCATCATCTGTATTTCCTCAGCAACCAAACATTGCTATCACCAGTAATC